>NC_141069.1:41506501-41891501 GCF_041138505.1 Cibotium barometz | reverse complement strand
CGTACGTAGAATAGATTAAGACCCAACTACGCTCAAGTGAATGAATGGTAAAAAGGTATCCACATGATGTATATGTATATGTATCTATATGTATATATATATATGTATATGTATATGCATATGCATATGCATATGCATATACATACATATATGGTTGTATATGTATATATATATATATATGTATATGCATATACATACATATATATATGTATATGTATTTGTATATATATCTATATATGTCTAAAGGCGGTTCACCTAATTTTAGCTTTTAGGAAACTCATTTAAAAAGATGGATGAGAGTGCGGGCCCAAGGGATTCACCTACGAATATGTAAAATATCATGTGAGTTTGAAATCTTTAGGTAGTCCTCTATATACATATATATATATTTATTCTATATAAATATATCTTTTATTCAAAACAAAACAATCCAAATCTTTATCAAACATTAATCAAAAGTCATCAATCTTTGACTTTTTAGGAACGTTTTGAATCGATGTTTATATTACGTTGAATCATTAATTATAAAACAATTCATTACAACATGCATGTTCCCCATGTAGAGGACACATTGTTTGAACAACATGCATGTTCCCCATGTAGAGCACACATACTGTGCCAACTTTCATAAAGGAATCTGTTCTTGAAGGCGTGTATGTCAATAATTCGAGCATAAGAGGTATGAGGGGCAATGCAATGCAGAAGGGATTTGGTCCCATGGGCTTCTCAGGTATCACAACAAAAACCAAGACAGTGATCGATCGTTTCCTTCTGCCATGGCGAAGGGGCTGCCGTTGGCCACACCGTTGACATCAAGCCGTTCATGTGAATAGCCTCCTCTCCCATCCATGAATGCATCGAGTTCAAGGTATAGATAAATATATATAATACATTTTGTTTGAAATCTTTAGGTAGTCCTCTATATATATATATATATTTATTCTATATAAATAAATCTTTTATTTAAAACAAAACAATCCAAATCTTTATCAAACATTAATCAAAAGTCATCAGTCTTTGACTTTTTAGGAACGTTTTGAGTCGATGTTTATATTACGTTGAATCATTAATTATAAAACAATTCATTACAACATGCATGTTCCCCATGTAGAGGACACGTTGTTTGAACAACATGCACACATACTATGCCAACTTTCATAAAGGAATCTGTTCTTGAAGGCGTGTGTGTCAATAATTCGAGCATAAGAGGTATGAGGGGCAATGCAATGCAGAAGGGATTTGGTCCCATGGGCTTCTCAGTTATCACAACAAAAACCAAGACAGTGATCGATCGTTTCCTTCTGCCATGGCGAAGGGGCTGCCGTTGGCCACACCGTTGACATCAAGCCGTTCATGTGAATAGCCTCCTCTCCCATCCATGAATGCATCGAGTTCAAGGTATAGATAAATGCATCGAGTTCAAGGTATAGATAAATATATATAATACATTTTGTTTGAAATCTTTAGGTAGTCCTCTATATATATATATATTTATTCTATATAAATAAATCTTTTATTTAAAACAAAACAATCCAAATCTTTATCAAACATTAATCAAAAGTCATCAGTCTTTGACTTTTTAGAAACATTTTGAATCGATGTTTATATTACGTTGAATCATTAATTATAAAACAATTCATTACAACATGCATGTTCCCCATGTAGAGGACACATTGTTTGAACAACATGCATGTTCCCCATGTAGAGCACACATACTGTGCCAACTTTCATAAAGGAATCTGTTCTTGAAGGTGTGTATGTCAATAATTCGAGCATAAGAGGTATGAGGGGCAATGCAATGCTAAATATATATAATACATTTTGTTTGAAATCTTTAGGTAGTCCTCTATATATATATATATATTTATTCTATATAAATAAATCTTTTATTTAAAACAAAACAATCCAAATCTTTATCAAACATTAATAAAAAGTCATCAGTCTTTGACTTTTTAGGAACGTTTTGAATCGATGTTTATATTACGTTGAATCATTAATTATAAAACAATTCATTACAACATGCATGTTCCCCATGTAGAGGACACATTGTTTGAACAACATGCATGTTCCCCATGTAGAGCACACATACTGTGCCAACTTTCATAAAGGAATCTGTTCTTGAAGGCGTGTATGTCAATAATTCGAGCATAAGAGGTATGAGGGGCAATGCAATGCAGAAGGGATTTGGTCCCATGGGCTTCTCAGGTATCACAACAAAAACCAAGACAGTGATCGATCGTTTCCTTCTGCCATGGCGAAGGGGCTGCCGTTGGCCACACCGTTGACATCAAGCCGTTCATGTGAATAGCCTCCTCTCCCATCCATGAATGCATCGAGTTCAAGGTATAGATAAATATATATAATACATTTTGTTTGAAATCTTTAGGTAGTCCTCTATATATATATATATATATATATATATATATATATATTTATTCTATATAAATAAATCTTTTATTTAAAACAAAACAATCCAAATCTTTATCAAACATTAATCAAAAGTCATCAGTCTTTGACTTTTTAGGAACGTTTTGAATCGATGTTTATATACGTTGAATCATTAATTATAAAACAATTCATTACAACATGCATGTTCCCCATGTAGAGGACACATTGTTTGAACAACATGCATGTTCCCCATGTAGAGGACACATACTGTGCCAACTTTCATAAAGGAATCTGTTCTTGAAGGCGTGTATGTCAATAATTCGAGCATAAGAGGTATGAGGGGCAATGCAATGCAGAAGGGATTTGGTCCCATGGGCTTCTCAGGTATCACAACAAAAACCAAGACAGTGATCGATCGTTTCCTTCTGCCATGGCGAAGGGGCTGCCGTTGGCCACACCGTTGACATCAAGCCGTTCATGTGAATAGCCTCCTCTCCCATCCATGAATGCATCGAGTTCAAGGTATAGATAAATATATATAATACATTTTGTTTGAAATCTTTAGGTAGTCCTCTATATATATATATATATATATATATATATATATTCTATATAAATAAATACTTTATTTAAAACAAAACAATCCAAAACTTTATCAAACATTAATCAAAAGTCATCAGTCTTTGACTTTTTAGGAATGTTTTGAATTGATGTTTATATTAGGTTGAATCATTAATTACAAAACAATTCATTACAACACTCATGTATACAATTGCATCGAGTTCAAGGTAGCAGCGCAGTACCAGTTCTGGTTTGCACTTGGAGGAGGCAAAGGCGGTCGAGGAGGTCGAGGAGGCGAAGGCACGACCACGTGGAGCTCAAAGGTAGCAAACTGAGGTGCCTGGCATACATAGAATAACCAAAATTTTTAAAAATTTGAAGGCTAGCCAAAATGCAACCACTTTTTCTCAATCATTTTTTAATTAAAAAACCCAAATTATTCTACACTCTCTCTCTCTCTCTCTCTCTCTCTCTCTATATATATATATATATATATATATATATATATATATATATATATGTGTGTGTGTGTGTGTGTGTGTGTGTGTGTGTGTGTGTAACAAAACACGTGGAGGGAGGGCCAGTCTCCCTTAAGCTTCTAAATGAAAATTTATGCTTAAGAAAATATATAATTTTAATATTTAAATATCCATTTTTAAGTTTTACATTCTTACTCTACAAAGAGGAAAAATATTTAATAGACTATTCACTTCAAAAATGTAATCTAGAATATTAAAAATATTTAATAGACTATTCACTTATAAATGAAAAATTATGCTTAAGAAAATATATAATTTTAATATTTAAATATCCATTTTTAAGTTTTACATTCTTACTCTACAAAGGCGGTCGAGGAGCTCGAGGAGGCAAAGGCATGACCACGTGGAGCTCAAAGCTAGCAAACTGAGGTGCCTGGCATACATAGAATAACCAAAATTTTTAAAAATTTAAAGGCTAGCAAAAATGCAACCACTTTTCTCAATCATTTTTTAATTAAAAAACCCAAATTATTCTACACTTTCTCCCTCCCTCTCTCTCTCTCTCTCTATATATATATATGTGTGTGTGTGTGTGTGTGTGTGTGTGTGTGTGTGTGTGTGTGTGTGTGTGTGTGTGTGTGTGTGTGTATAACACGTGGAGGGAGGGCCAGTCTCCCTTAAGCTTCTAAATGAAAATTTATGCTCAAGAAAATATATAATTTTAATATTTAAATATTCATTTTCAAGTTTTACATTCTTACTCTACAAAGAGGAAAAATATTTAATAGACTATTCACTTCAAAAATGTAATCTAGAATATAAAAAATATGTAATAGACTATTCACTTATAAATGAAAAATTATGCTTAAGAAAATATATAATTTTAATATTTAAATAAAAAGTGAGAGAGAGAGATAAAGCACTTTTTATTTTAAATCATTTTACTCTCTCTCTCTCTCTCTCTCTCTCTCTCTACCACGTGAATGCGCGGGGATTGACGTGGAGAGAGAGAGAGAGAGAGATAAATCACTTTTTACTCTCTCTCTCTCTCTACCACGTGAACGCGTGGGGAACTGGGGATTGACGTAGAGAGAGAGAGAGAGAGAGAGAGAGAGAGAGAGAGAGAGATAAATCACTTTTTATTTTAAATTATTTTACTCTCTCTCTCTCTCTCTACCACGTCAACGCATGAGAGAGAGAGAGAGAGAGATAAATCACTTTTTATTTTAAATTATTTTACTCTCTCTCTCTCTCTCTACCACGTCAACGCATGCATGCATCCTCTCTCTCTCTCTCTCTCTCTCTCTCTCTCTCTCTCTCTCTACCGCCTCTACGCCACGTGGAGAAACATGCCATGCATGCATCATCTCCCTGCCTACCTCCCTCCCTCTCCCTCCCTCTCTCTCTCTCTTTCGCCTTTACGCAGAGGCTTGGAGTTGGCTTCTTGCACAGACGCTTGGAGTCGGCTTCTTGCACGTAAACGCAGAGAGCTTCTCAGCGTTTCTAGGCTACGTCAAGGCTTGGAGGCGGCTTGCAGCTTCTCAGTGTTTCTGGGCGCGTTGGTGGAATCTACGTCCAGGCTGGCTGCAGGCTTGGAGTCGGTTTGCAGAGAGCTTCTCACTGTTTCTGGGCGCCGTGGTGGACATGCATGCATCATCTCCCTCCCTCCCTCCCTCCCTCTCTCTCTCTCCCTCTCTCTCTCTCTCTCTCTCTGTCGCCTCTACGTCCAGGCTTGGAGTCGGCTTGTGTTTCTGGTTTTTGTGTTTTGTCTTTGAGGACTTGGTCTTTGAGTCAGTCCAGAAAGCTAGCTCTCAGCATTTCACAGCTCTGTGGACTCACTCAAAGACCAAGTCCTCATAGAGAATGTCTCTTTCAACCTTTTTCTCTTCTCTCCTCCATAGCAGTGCCCCTCCCTGCCTCCCTACCTGCCCTTCGTGCCTCCCCACTCTCATGTAAGCACCTTCACAATCACCACCTTCACAATCTGTTTGCATGCAACACAGAGGAGCTGTTGTTGCATGCAAACAGAGGAGTTGTTTTTGTTGTTGGAACAGGCCATGGGGGATGTGGGCGGCTCCGTCTTCCATCTCATCAATGCCATGAAGAACTCGCCCAGATGCGGGCTATGGACATGTGCTGCAACCCGACGCTGCACCCTTACGACACCCTTACGACGTGGGCCATAGGCGTTTCATCGATGGGGTCCAGGTAGAGCAAACACGACGCCAACATGCCAGTGTTTGCTCTCTTTTCTCTCTCTCTGTGTTGCATGTATATTCTAGGGCGTTTTTGACGCTATGAGGAATCCTCTTGCGTATTTTGACCTAACTGTGGCTTGCTGTCACTTGTTGCAGATTGCCTAGTTGTTGCTGCAGGTTGCAGATTTTTGACGCAATTGTCCTTTTACCCATGCAGCTCAACATAGTTGTGCTTGGTAGATCTTGGTGTCCCTTTGCTCCTCCGGTTCCATCCCCTGTTTCAGTGGTGCATGGCCATGCGAGGAGGAGGGGGAGGTCCAAACCGACAGGGTGGAAGAGGCAGAGGCGGTGGCGGGAGAGGAGGCGGCCGAGGTGGTGAAGGAGGGAGAGGAGGTGGCCAACAGAGATGGTGGGATCCAGAATGGCGAGCAAAAAAGCTGACACAAATTCGTGCAGATGTAGGTCATCTTGTTTTTTTATCAGTCCCTCTCATCTTTGTATTTTTGCCTTCCCTCATATGAATGGCTATACTTGTCGATGGCCTTACACAGAACTGCATGTGACCTCTCCATCCTCACTAACACCACCCATGTTTCTCTGTATCGCAGTCCCGACATGAGGGAACCTTAGAAACGTACCTGCACCGTGTGGAGGTCGAGGCGAACAGCAGGCGTGGAACAGCAGGCGACTGGAATTGATTGGACCCAGCTATTTTCAAATTTTCAAATGCAAGCGTGACGTGACTGGCTATTTTCAAATGCAAGCGTGAACGTCACGCTCGCAAGGAGGAGGCAGTATTTTGAAATAGGCCCCCCTCCTTTGGCCACGTGGAGGGAGGGCCACTCTCCCTTAATCCTGTATAGATGAACATAATTTCTTGGATAAATACCTATAAATGAATGTCTACTTCAGTGCCTAATGAAAAATGCATGTGCTTTACATGCTAACATTATAAGTAGCCAAGTTTTTTTTGGGCAAATTTTTTTGAGGAAGCTCTCCCCCATGGTGAAATTGAAGAAGACAAAAGAGAAGGAGATCACTAAGAATGTGGCACTAGGGGCAAAGGGGGAGTTCAAAGGGATGATGCAATTTAGGAACTTGTAGGAGATATGGTATCAAAAGGCTTGGATCAATAAAAAAGAATAGTTGGAGAGAGAGAGGATGCTAAATCTTGCCAAGCAGGGCATGGGGGGTCGGTGTTGGGTGAAGTGACTTCAGTACTACAGATGTGGAAATGAATATGGAGGAGGTTTCTCTATAGGGTCAGCAATTGATGGAGGCTGGTGCTTGCAAAGACATTTTTGCCTATGATGATGCAATTTAGGAACTTGTCGGAGATATGGTATCAAAAGGTTGGGATCAATAAAAAAGAATAGTTGGTGAAAGCGAGGATGTTAAATCTCACCAAGCGGGGCATGGGGGTTGATGTTGGGGAAGTGACTTCAGTACACATGTGGAAATGAATATGGAGGAGGCTGCTCTATAGGCTAAGCAACCGATGGAGGTTCGTGCAAAGACCTTTTTGCCTCATTAGGTCATGATGCTCTAGTAAAGCACACTATTGGTTGGGCTAAAGTGAAAGAGAAAGAGGGCCATGCTAATAGTGATACAGCACGGGCAAATCTTTGCCATCAAGTTGCTAGGGGTTCTCTCCTAATAGAGTTTGTTGACAAGTTGATCTCTCTTTTGCCTCATGCAGAACGATGCTAATTTATTCATGTAAGATATGCCATTGAAAAGTTGACTTCAAGTTGATCACTCTTTTCTCCTCATACGGAGTGATGCTAATTTGCTCAAGGAAGGTGTCGTCATTTGACGAGCTAATATCTCTTTTTGCCTCATGCGAAGTAATGCTAATTTGTTCATCAAAGTTATTATCCAAATTGACAAGTTGATCTATATTTTTTCCTCACCTAGAGTGATAGTAATTTGTTCATGGAAGGTATTGTCATTGACAAGATAATCTCTCTTTTTGCCTCATGCAAAGTAATACTAATTTGTATTATCCAAATTTGGGCTAATAAATTACCTTGTGAGAAAGAGGTGCTTCAAGCCAAGGTGGCTAGGGATATGTTTTACTTGGGGCAAAGGGTTCTTAAATGTTAATGATTGATTCGACATGGTTTGTCAAAGTGGGTGTATCCAAAGTGAGAGGTCTTTACATGCTTTAGACACTTTGTTTCTACAACTAAAAATGTGTCTGCATGTAAATTTGGCACTCTTCATATAGATCAAAAGGGAGGGGGGGAGGAATGGGGTATATATCAAAGGAGTTTCATGTATATATGGCTTAAAGAGGCATAAAACATCAATTCACAGTGCCTTACACCTTAACAAAATGGTGTGGTTGAGAGGAAGGATTGATTTCTCATGCACGTTGCATGGTTAGATGCCAAGATTTGCCTCATGTTTTTGGGTTAGAGGTAGTTATGTGTGCCACTTATATGCTAAATAGATGCCTTGCTAAGGCCTTGTATACAATTACCCCTTATGAAGCTTCGAATGGTAGGAAGCCCTCTGTGGCTCATTTATGTGTTTTTGGTTGTCTTGCTTATGCTCTTATGCCTAAGCAACAACACAATCAATTGGATAATAAGGTGATAAAATGTACTGTTGTGGAATATATCTCAAAGGAAAGAGTATAGACTCTACCTTCTAGCCACAAAGTGGATTTTGGTGAGTAGAGATGTTGTCTTTGTTGAGAACTCAGTTTATGCAAAAAATAGCAAAATGCATGCTCACATCTTTGATACACTGCTCAGCTCGAATTTCAACCCATAGATCAGCCTATTGATGAGGAAATTTTGGATGATGCAGTGGATGAGGAAAGGGCATCCATATAGGCATCCAAGAGTATGCCAAAATTGTTGGTTTAGACATTGTAGGAGAGAAAATTAGCTACTCCTTTACCTAGCAGGACACGCACAGGTTTTCATCATGCATCTTATTCTTTTATGAATTGTTGAACTACAGATAGAATACCTAATAGTTACCTAATAGTTGCTTAGTCGGATATATGTATCTTTGCTCAGTCGGAATTCTACTCAGTCGGATTGTTGATCAGTCAGAGTTTGTTATGATCTGGTTAGTCGGATATCATCTGTTAGTGTCTTGTGACATTCTAGTTACAACCGTCTAAAACTGTCTGAAGTCGCCTATTTATAGGGGCTTTGTAGTCGTCTTTTACAAGAAGAAGAAGAAGAAAGCAATGTACGATTCATCTTGATCAATCAAACATGGTATTTCAGTTCTGTTCTGTTATTCTCTATCTTGTTTAGCAAATCTCTGCTTAATCCGTGTTTCTCTATGGAGGAAGATGTTTGTGTTTAGCCTGATGTAGGAATTGAAGTTAGTGTTACCTAATGGGAGTGTCTTTGCTGTGTCAGAAGTAGTTAGTTGTGTTGTGTTTGAAGAACCCCAAACACATTGGCGATCCCGCTGGTCCCGTTCTGTTACGAGAAGGGAAATGAATGTCAGAGGGGGACAGAAGAGTAGGAAGGGTTTACTATACCAGGGCTCAGGCCCGAATTGGTAACACTGACCCGTTTCATTATGATGACAAGGGTGAAGATGATCAGGAACACCAAATCCCTGAAGAAATTGTTGTAGGCCAAGGGGGGAAAAGTTCAGTTGCACCAGAGAAGAGGCTAGTGGGGGGACTTCTAGGCGCCCTAATCCTGACAGGAAGGTCTGCAGGAGTTAGAAGGAGTCTTCAGCTCAACCCATTAAGGGGGGCTACCAGGCAAAGACCTAGGAAACCACCTCAGCCAAATCCGATGGCTCAACAACTACCCAACCCTAGGGTGAAAGCGGCTAAATTCAGCGGAGGATCTAAGGAGGATGCTGATTGTCATGTAGCTCAGTTTGAGACAAAATGGGAAGCAAATGGGTATACTGTGTTGTACAATGATGCAGTTAAATTGCAGCAATTTGCAGCAACTCTAGAAGGGAAGGCCATGAGTTGGTTTAGCCAATATGGGATACCACACTTCCCCACATATGATGATCTTAGAACAGCCTTTTTACAGAGATTCAGGAGGGAAAAGACTCCAACAGACATTTTAAGAAAACTCCAAGACATCAGACAGAAGAAGATGCTTGTAGAGGACTATGCTCAAAAATTCAGAATTCTGGTTGAAAGGTTACAGGGATATGAGAGACCCACCAATGAAAGGATTGAGAAGTGGGCTGAAAAATGCAGTGGCTAGCATTGATATTGCAGGTGGAATTAATGATTTGGTAATTGCAGCAGCTAGAGTAGAGAAAAGACTTGGAAGCGGCAAGGGCAAACACACCAGAAAGAATGATTCGGATTCAGATGACCAGCCAGAGTCAGCATCAGATTCTGAGGAGGAGGATTCAGAAGCAGGATCCGACAGTGAGGAAGAAGAGGTGAAGACAAAGAAAAAGCACAAGACCAAAGCAAAGCAATCCAAAGAGGAGGATTTGGTAAGTAAATTGAGAAAGATAGGTTATTCTGTTGCAGCACCAAAAGAAAAGACGTTCTGTGAAATTTGTGACAAGGATGGGCATAAGACAGCTTTATGTTGGTATAATCCCAAGAACAGGGGTCAGACTACACCTTATGCAGGTAGAGGCAGGGGTGAGGTTGCAGCAAACCAGGCTGCTCCAACTAGGGGCAGAGGAGGATTTCAGAGAGCAAGATCTGATAGACCACCATGGAGGGAACAGGAAAACAATGAAGGAAGACAGGCAAGAGTCATGCCTTGTGTTTATTGTTCAGCACCAGATCATTGGATAGGGCCAAATTGTGCCTTATGGGTGAAACATAGAGAAGAAAGAGGTGTCCCAGTGATTAGGTACAATCAGAATAACCAGCAGGGGCAGCAGCAACAACAGAATCAACCAACAGCTCAAGCAAATGTAATCATGATTCAATTAGCAGATGAACAGGTACAGGTAAAGCAAGGTCCAAACATACAGGAGCAGCAAAGCAAAGAGCATACTGAGGATATTGAGGATATTGAGGTATTGGCTGTTACCAGGTCTAAACAGAAAGGACCAATTGATTGGAAGGAACAAAAAGGCATCAGGGACCAGGTACAAAGAAGAATTTTGAAGAATCAGGACAAGCAAGAAGAATCGGAGTTGGAGGATGAAGAAGAGTTAGTTCTGCATCAGTCAGAAAGCAATGTGAAGATGAAGGATGAAAGGGACAAAGATTGGTTTGAGGTACTCATAAATTCTCCCTTGCAATTGTCATTAGATCAGTTGTTAGCTTTGGTTCCAGCATTTAAGGAAAGATTGCTTAAAAGACTTCAGGATCAGCAGTCAGGAGATAATCCGACTTTGGTTCCAGCAGTTAATAGCATTGATCCAGCAGATGTTGACTTTGTGGTTCCTGTCATTAAGGTTGAGTACCAGGGCAGGGTGTTTGATGAAGTTCTTTTGGATGGAGGATCAGGGGTTAACATTCTCCCTGAAATTGTATACAAAGAAATGGGTGCAGCAAGTTTAGCCCCAGCACCATTTCAGGTGAAAATGGCAGATCAAACCAGGGTGCAACCATTGGGAATTCTGAAGCAGCAGGAAATTGAAGTTGCAGGTATGGGATTCTTGGTAAATTTTGTGGTAATCAGAATGTCAGAATCACTATCACCTTATGAAATGTTACTGGGTAGGCCTTGGTTTAGAATGGCTAAAGTTAAACAGGATTGGGGATTGAATGTGGTGGTTCTGACCAACGGGAAAAAGAAGATTACTGTAACCATGCAGGGTAAGAGAAATATGTCTCTTAAAGAAAAGCCATTGTTTGCACAGACAATTAATCTTGCTGAAGAAATAGAAGATGATGAGGAGGAACAGTTTTTAATGGCTAATCCAACAGTGGTGCCACTATTTGATGTTGATGTAGAAAGAATATTGCAGCTTGTGGAATATCAGAATCAGGAAGAGTCTGAGTTCTTGCCAGGTCAAGAGATTGAAGGGACAGTGTTCAGACAGTTGCTGGAACAGAAAACAGAGATTGCTACCAAGGAACAGATGGAACAAGAGCAAAAGGAGGCAGGAGAGATGGCTGTAAGGATTTATGACAAGAAGTATGGCATGTCCAGTCGGGTTAAAGAAGATGATCTTAAGGAACTGAATTTGGGTACAGATGCAGAACCAAGGATGGTGAAAGTAAGTGTGCAGGTGGAAGGACAATTTTTGGAGGATCTTTTGCAGTTGTTACAGGACTATATAGATGTCTTTGCTTGGGAGTATTCTCAGGTGAAGGGTATAGATCCTGCATTACATCAGCATCGGATTAATTTAAGAACAGATGCAGTTCCAGTGGTGCAGCAAAGGTATAGGATGAATCCGAATTTTGCATTGCAGGTGAAGGAAGAAATAGATAAGTTGTTGGCAGTAGGGTTCATTAAACCTGTGAGCCAGGTGACATGGTTATCTCCAATAATTGTGGTGCCTAAGAAAAATGGGAAGCTGAGAGTATGTGTTGATTACAGGAAACTCAATGCAGCAACCATAACAGATCCTTTTCCAATGCCATTTTGTGATGCAGTGTTAGATGCTGTAGCAGGTCATGAAATGTATAGCTTTCTGGATGGCTTTTCAGGTTACAATCAGATTAGTGTTGCTGAGGAGGATCAGCATAAAACTGCTTTCATCACTGAGTTTGGTGCATATGATTTTACTGTCATGAGTTTTGGTTTGAAAAATGGACCACCATCATTCAATTATGTGACACATAAGGTTTTTGAGCCACACTTACAAGATTTCATGAGAGTATTTGTTGATGATTTCTCTATTTTTGGTAAGAAGGACTTACATCTCTGATGCATCTGAAGTTGTGTTTGGAGAGGTGTAGGCAGTTCAGACTGGCCTTGAACCCTTACAAGAGTGTGATTGCTGTGAAGAGTGGGATTTTGTTGGGTCATGTGATCTCACAGGAAGGCATGGCAATTGATGTGAAGAAGGTTGAGGCTATTCAAACAGCAAAGTCTCCTACCAATGTGAAGGAAGTAATGAGGTTTGTGGGTCAGATCAAATGGCATGCCAGGTACCTCAGATATTTAGCCAATATTTGTGCACCATTGACACATTTAACTAAGAAGGATGTGGCTTTTGTGTGGGCTGAGCCTCAAGAGAAGGCATTTCAATTGTTGAAGAAGATGGTAGCTGTTGCACCAGTTTTGCAGTCACCAGATTGGACTCTACCTTTCCATATTTTTGTTGATGCCTCAGATGTAGCATTAGGGGCAATTCTGATGCAGGAGAGGGTGAAAGGATGGTACAGGCCAGTATTTTATGCTAGTCGGATATTATCATCTGCAGAAAGGAATTATGCTGTGACTGAAAGAGAAGCTTTGGGTATGGTATATTCCTTGAATAAGTTCAGGCATTATTTGTTGGGGAACAGGGTAATATTTCATGTGGATCACCAAGCCCTGCTGTATCTGATTAAGAAGCCATTGTTGACAGGAAGATTAGCCAGGTGGATGCTTTTGTTTACAGGAATTTGACTTTGTGATTGTCCATACTCCAGGAAAAGAGCATGCTATTGCTGATTACTTTAGCAGGTTGGAAACTGGAGAAGCACCAAGTGGGGTGGATGATGATCTACCAGATGCCCCATTGTTTGAAGTTCAGGCTGCTGAGTCGGATTCCTGGTATGATCAGTTTTTGACATTTTTAACTGAGGGATTTATGCCAGTAAAATTTACTCCAGATCAGAGAAGGAAGTTTGCTTTGAAGAGTAGACCATTCTTAGTGATTGCTGGAGCATTGTACAAAAAGGGAATTGACCAGGTGATAAGAAGATGTGTACCTGAGTATGAGCAGAAGGCAGTAATTCAGGAAGCACATTCAGGAACAGCAGGAGGACATTTCTCAGGGGATATTACAGGAAAGAAAATATTGCAGGCTGGTTTGTGGTGGCCTACAGTTTTGAAAGATGCCCATGAATATGCCAAGAGATGTGTGATTTGTCAAAAGCTTGGACAGCCAGATAATTCAGATAGGATATCAGATCATCCTATTTTGCCTTTAGAACCATTTCAGAAGTGGGGAATTGATTTTGTGGGACCTGTCAAACCAACAACTCAAAGAGGTAACAGGTATATCCTTGTTGCTACTGATTATTGTACAAAATGGGCTGAGGCTGTAGCTCTGAAGGATAACAAGGCTGCAAGTGTTGCAAAGTTCTTGTATCACAATATCATGACCAGGTTTGGGTGTCCCGTAGAACTGGTAAGTGATAGGGGAACTCACTTTCTGAATGATGTAATTTCTGAACTGACAAGAACTCATATGATTATGCACAAAAAGTCTACAGCTTATCATCCCCAGGCGAATGGACAAGCTGAGAGTACCAACAAGACATTGGTAAGGATCCTAAAGAAGATTGTGCAGGACAACCAGAAAGATTGGGACTTGAAGCTGGACTCTGCTTTGTGGTCTCATAGAACAGCTTTTAAAGTTACAACAGGGATGACACCATTCAGGTTGGTATATGGATTAGAAGCAGTTGTGCCTATGGAATTTGTGGTACCAAGTTTAAGAGTAACTGCTGAGAAAATGTCTCCAAGTTTGTCAGTGAAGTACAGGAGCAGGTATTTGATGCAGTTGGAAGAGGACAGATTAGTCAGTTCTTACATCACTGAGGTGATTCAAAGAAGAAGACAGGCTTGGGTGAGTATGAATGTCAAATTTAAGGTGTTTCAGGTTGGTGATTGGGTGATGGTGTACAATTCCAGGTTGGGACCTCATCCTGGTAAGCTAACACTGAGATACAAAGGGCCTTATCAAATTGTTGAAGATCTGGGACAAGGAACCTTTATTGTGGCTGATGTTTTTGGAACTAGGGTTGAGAAACCAATTAATGGGTTCAGGTTGAAAAAGTTTCAAGGAAAACCACCACATTTGGATTGGGCAAGTTCAGCATTGGTACAGGTGCTGGAAAAACAGATGTTGATGAATGAAGAGTTGGATGTAAATGGAGTGCTGATGGCACAAGGGGATGTACAGATTCTGAAGCAACAAATGCATAGCACTATGCAGGATTCTTGGGGAATGATCAAGGAGAGGATGTCTACAATGATAAATTATCCCTATGATGTTATGAAAACAGGGTTTGTAACTCAGCATGAGGCAAGATTGGTAGAAGAGGTTGGACAGTTGAAGAAAGAACGTGAGTACTGGATTCAGCAGGTACAGGAATTGAAAAAGATGCAGAGTGTGAAGATTCAGAGTGATAGGACTGTGGAGGAAGTGTTTCAGGAACCAGAAGTTCAGGTGGAAGTACCTATTATAAATTTGAGTGTGCAAACAGCAAGTCAGAGTGAGCAGCCAGTGGAGACTTCAGTGGAAGATAAATCAGCAGAAAAGACTGAAGTTTTGAAGGAGGTTCCAGTTGTTGAATGCAGGCTGAGCAGCAAAGTGATGTAGTACCTGACATTTGAAGAAGCAGCATCAAATTTTGTCATGTGGCCAGTATTTTCTGATCAAGGGATTGTGAATTCAAGTCCGATTTCCTTGAAATCAACCACCGGGCTGTGCCATGTGTTGAACTACAGATAGAATACCTAATAGTTACCTAATAGTTGCTTAGTCGGATATATGTATCTTTGCTCAGTCAGAATTCTACTCAGTCGGATTGTTGATCAGTCGGAGTTTGTTATGATCTGGTTAGTCGGATATCATCTGTTAGTGTCTTGTGACATTCTAGTTACAACCGTCTAAAACTGTCTGAAGTCGCCTATTTATAGGGGCTTTGTAGTCGTCTTTTACAAGAAGAAGAAGAAGAAAGCAATGTACGATTCATCTTGATCAATCAAACATGGTATTTCAGTTCTGTTCTGTTATTCTCTATCTTGTTTAGCAAATCTCTGCTTAATCCGTGTTTCTCTATGGAGGAAGATGTTTGTGTTTAGCCTGATGTAGGAATTGAAGTTAGTGTTACCTAATGGGAGTGTCTTTGCTGTGTCAGAAGTAGTTAGTTGTGTTGTGTTTGAAGAACCCCAAACATGAATCATGTTCTCATTACCAGTATATGTAATGAACATGAACCTATTTTCTTTGAGAAAGTATAGGAAAATGACATTGGATGTAGGCCATGTAGGATGAGTATAACTCAATCCTAAAAAATGACACTTGATATTTAGTAGATTTGCCTTATGGTAAAAATTGCACACATATTTTACTTCTCTTGGCTTAGGTTTGAATCCATTGGTGGACACTTTAACCCTCTGTGCTCTTCTTCTTACAAATTTTTGGTAGAGTTATCTACTATAGCTAGGGGCAACCTCTATTAATTGTCTTACATTTATGGATAAAGGAATATTCTGTAATTTAGTCCATAAATCAAGTATATGTAATGAAGAGGAACCTGTTTCCTTAGAGAAAGCATAGAAAAATGATCATTGGATGTAGGCCATGTAGGATGAGTACGGCTCAATCCTAAAAAATGACACTTGCCTTATGGTAAAAATATGCACACATCTTTTTCTTCCCTTGGCTTAGGTTTAAATCCATCAGTGGACACTTTCACTATACGTTCTCTTCTTCTTACCAATTTTTGGTAAATAGTATCTCCTATAGCTAGGGGCAACCTCTAGAAAATGTCTTATGTTTATAGACAAAGGAATATTCTCTAATTAAATCCATAAATCAAACATTCTATTATCTATGGGCTTGTCAACTACTCTCTGTGCCTTTCTCTCTATTGGTACTAGCCGTTCAGGGAAGGGTCCTACTCCCACATGAGTTTGTGGGTTTTGCAAAACGAGACATGTAAGATTAGATGGTTCAAAGATTGTCTTTGGGATTTAGACTTTACTACTAGCTCAATGTTATGGCCTACATTTTTCATAGCTAACTGATAGTAAGTCTCTTTTTACTCCTCCTTAGTTCAACTGTGAACGAGTCACTATGCTAATCATAAGCTCTCTTGCAAAGGTCACTCTACGAGACACAAATTTTGATTTCCATCTTCCTCCATCATGAGATTGGCCGATGAGCCATGCCCTTCACTAACCACTTACTTCCCCCTATCATTAGTGGAAGAGTTATTATTTGTTGGACAATCTTGTTCATAATGACCCTCCCCACTATAATTCCTACATAAAGGAGTGTAGTCTTGGTTCTTCATCTCATTAGGATAATAAGATGCTATATGCCCTTCTTGCTGACAAAGATAACATATTATCAGACCTTGTAGCCTAAAGCGATATACCGCCCATTCCACTATTTCTACGATTTCCAAAGTTTCTTCTGAAGAAAGGAGAACCTCTCTGCATATTTCCAATATTATTAGGATATGAGGTTCTAGGTAATGGAGGTTGCCCTTGTGCATGCAATCCTCTCTATATAAAAGGTTGTGGTGGGGTGGACCTATCTCATGAGTGGAATTTGTTTTATCCATAAAGTTATAATTAGTTTGCAACAAAGTTATAATTAGTTTGCAACCCTTAAGCTTCATTGCTGAAGGTTGCACTTAATATAACATTGGCCTTCACTATGAATATTTTGTAAATAATCATTGTAAAAGAGAGTTTATGGGTGGTATGTGGAACGATATTCCTTGACATTGTTGGACATTTTGTTGCCAAGTGGCCATACCCATGGCACTTCCCACACCAAATGTTTGATCTTAGTGGATTTTGAATATTTTTCACATTTTGTAGTGCTACAACATTTACCCCTTTCTCTTCTGGTGCTACAACACATATCCCTTTCTCTTGGCAGGCACACTGTATTAAGAATCTCTTCTTTGAACTTCCCTAATGAGTTGCTACTATCTATGAGACCTTAGCCTCACTCAAAGGTACTTGAGGAGTGCCTATTTGAACATACGTGAGTAAAGATACATAAGGATTATATGGGACATAACTCGATGGGTTAGGACCCATCATAGCTTGTCCTTGAACATTCATTCTAGGCATATTAGGCATTCCATGGAGTGGTAGTGACTCTAATGGCTTTGGTAGTGTAGAAACTAAAGATTGTGAAGGCCTAGGATCCTGTAGGCCAACTTGCATCATCGTCACATTGTTGACTTAAGTGCACTTCTTCCTAATATCACTACAACAACAAAATGAGGGTCTAGCAGCAAATAGAAGGCTACGGAGATATTGGGCCTATTTTGCTGCTAGAGACGCTGCTATTTTCACTAGCAACGGGAGATCAGGAGCAAATTTTTACTGCTGAGTAGCAATAGAGTTTCATCAAAAAAAGAGTTAGGGCAGACTAAGGATTCTGCACAAGAATCCCCAGTCTGCCCTGGCTCTTTTTTTAATTGATACAGACAGCTTTTTGATACAGGCATAACTTGAAAAAGAAATTAAAACTGGGAAAAATGCAAGTGAACCAAATATATACTATATTTCTCGATTGGTTAGACCTTTGGCCATATAAAAAAAATCAAGAAAGAGGAGGCTAATCAGAATCCTCATCAGATTCCTCTAGTTTGTTTTTGTCTTCACTTGCTTCACCCACTTCATGCTCATAGGTCGGATCTTCCTATCCCTACATACATGCCAATAAGAGTAAGGTGAGTATAAAACAATAAAAGACAATTACATATCGATAAGAGAAGAGCTTAGCAGCTACTTACCTCATCAGCTTGAGTCCCTAAACTAGACTCGTTCAAGCGTACACCTCGTGTACACATCCAAGCCCATAATTGTGGAAGGGGGGCTCTATATCCATAATCATACTCCTCTTTTGTTGGCTCATGCCCAAAAACCTCCCTACATAAAAAATAATTTAAAAATATACAATTAGTTAAAGGAAATAATATAGTTGAAAACAAAATGAGAGAGGATAAGGAAAATAGTAAAATAGATAATTACAAAGCGAGCAATGAAGGAGGATTTTCCTCCCGAGACAAAGTGCAACACTCCTTGTTTTCGTAGTAGTCATGAAGCACTTGCGACCACTTATTGTTGAAAATCACCTGGATACTTTCTCACAAAGTCTTGAACGTGTCTCCACTCGACTTGCAAGCAAACACTTGGATTCTCCATGTTATTCTTTGCCGCTCTCTTAATGTTTACTCTCCTATTAGAGAGCAAAAGCTTTATTCTCATCTTCATCTAGTCCTCCGAGAAGGTGAGGCCCCTACATGTGGAACATTAAACTCAGTCTTGATCACATCAATAACATATTGTTTTTGAGAGCTCATCTTGGGCTTTTCACTTCTTAAAGAAGTTTGTGAACTGCAGGATAGCAAGTACTCCATGAGATGAGGGCCCCATCGACATCCACATTATATGTCAGGGTTCGTGGATCAAATGGTGGTATGACTCTCCCTTGAGGGTGGCTTCAAATAAGTAGATGAAGAAGGGCCCCCATTGGGGAGATGACTCGGGATACCTAGTGTTGCTTTTGCCAAAGCAAAAGCACCCTACTCCCCCCCCACTATGTCTACTAGACCCCCGAGACTCCCTACTATGATGTCATGGTGAAGATGGACTTGAGGGAGCGGGGGTGGGTCTAGTCGACGTTGGCGGTGTAGGCTGATCACAACCATAGCGTGATTGACCTGCACCACTTGGACCTGTGCCTATCAATGGAGTAGACTGTCCCCATGGAGATGACTAGCCATATGGAGTAGACTGTCCCCATGGAGATGACTAGCCATATGGAGTAGATTTCCCATATGGAGTTGATTGGTTTGATGGTATGTTGGCCTGCATATAAGATTAAACAAATTGACTTATAAAATGCATAAAGGATAAACTCTGTGTATGTGAAAAGGGATGTCAAACCATACCTGTGTCTATGAGAACTGAGTCCATGCCTGCTGCCCATATCGTTGATTGATGATATTGAGTAGGTTCACAACATCTGGATTCTAATTGGGTCGATCAACATTGCCTATACATATAACCCAAACCAAATACATGCATTTGACTCAATTGCTCGAAGCATAAAACATTCATAAATAGCTAGGCATAAAGATCAGTCATATAAATAGTTAGGCATAAAGATCAATCATCTCTTAGACCTCATGCATATCTTCAAAAATGTGGCAACAAATATTTGGGACCATTTAAGTGGTAAAAGAGATAATAAGGGTGCAAGGGATGGCTTACAAAACATTAAACGCCTTCAAAGTGCATGGCCAATTGTAGGTGAGAGTGATAACATGGTCCTACCAAAGGCACAATGGGTATTAACCAAGAAAGAGCACAATATGGTGAAAAGTGTGATTGCCTCTTTTTGTACACTAATGGGAGTGATGCGTTTATCGAAAGGTGCCTTCACACAAAGACCAAAAAGAAAGGAGAGTACAATTATATGGCCTTAAGGCACATGATTGGCACAAGATATTATAGGTATTCAAATATTCTTTTATTAATTTTCTCTTTATGGTACATAATTTGTAGGCTCATATACTAACTTCCATTTTTTTCTATACATAGTATATTCTTCCAATAGCTATAGTTGGTTGTGAGGAGACAAGAAGGTGAGAGAGGCTATTTATAAAATGGGAAGCTTGGTGAGGTATGAATCTTCTCTTGAATTTGCTATCTAAGTTATATTTAATATTTGGTATTCTCATGCAATTACAAGCTATGTATAATTAATAGTACACATGATTCCTATGTACGTAGGAACATATCTTTAAAGGAGATAGATCCTACATCCATTGAGATAGCTCGTGTCAATGCTATTGAGGCAGTGCGTACGATTGAGGAAAACTTTCCTAGAACAATTCTCACTAGCCAATTCATCTTGTGGTGCATTTTGTTGATGAAGTGGCACTTTGTGGTGTTTTTCATGTTTGATGGGGATGTTTTTTCTTGAAAGGTTCATGAAAACCTTAAAGGACTTTGTGAGATAAAGAGCAAGGCCAGAAGCAAGCATGGCAGAGGGATGGTTGATGCAAGATTCTCTTGTTTATATCTCAAAACATCTCTCTCTTATAGATCCTCCATGCCACGATTATGGAGAAATGAGGAGGATGACCAACTAATCACTAATGTGCCACAAGGAAATGGAAGGCAACAAAGACTGGATGAAGCATTACGCTAAAAGGTGAATACATTATGCATTCTAAATAGTCCCATCACGGAGAAGTATATTGGGAGATACAAGGATGAAATAAATATATGAAAGGATGAGAGAAGAGTTTTTACAAGAGAAAATAGAGGCTTGCCATTCCCACCTGGCTTAGATGAGCAAGGATGCAATCAATAGATGAAAGGATGAGAGAAGATCTTTTAGAAGAGAAAATAAATGCTTGCCATTCCTACTCGAGAACCTCTACCAAATGTGATCAATATAGAATGGCTTCATAAGGCAATATCAATCACATAAAAAACTGGAGAGATGATCACAAGAGAAGAGCATGAGTACGCACAAGGATATGACTCTCGAATAAGTATATTCTTCATCTCTGTCTCATGCTTTGATTATTATATACCTTGTTTAATGCACTATACTAAATATCATGCTTTTGTTTAATGGTAGTACAAACTATATAATGCAATATGGTGTGGATTCTAAAAGAAACACATTTGATTGTGGTGTGATGGCAAATTTTGAGCAAGAAAGTTGAGCTAGTAGACATGATACCAATATTATAGAGGACAACCTTGAGTATTGCGGAACTATTCAAGATATTCTTCAGGTTGGGTTTAGAGAATTTAGTCTATTAATCTTTGATGTCAAATGGTTTAAGGTGATATATAGAGGTGCTCAAGCAGCCGTGAAGAAACATCCAAATGGGTTTTTTCAAATTTATTCCACCAAGTTTTGAAATGATGAGAAAGATACTTTTGTACTACCTCAACACTGTCAACATGTTAGTAACCCAACCAATCATTGGTAAATCTTACTGTAGTATAATGAAAGTGTAACCCCTTTGCTTTGTGATTTTAGGTTGTATTTCATATCGATCGAATTGATCCAAAGTGGTGGTAGTTATACAAGTTTCTCCTCGTTCAAAACATATCTTTCAAGATCAAGATGTCGAGGCTGAATCTCTGGATGAGGTGCAAGTACTACCTCAAATTGACTCATTGGAAGAAGACAATGATGAAAATGAAGAAAACAATTTAGAGGAGGCCGATCAAGAGCATGAGGCACATCAATCCGAAGAAGATAATGATAGTGATATTGATATGGAACCCCATCTTTTCATTGAGCTTCCATTAGATATAGACATCGATGAAGAAACACAAATGGATCTATTACAAGATGGGATAGATTCATGATTTTTGTAATTATTTTCCTTCAAAAATTTTCAACTATCCTTATTTTTTTTTCCAAACATGGTTTTAAGGGTTTTGATGGATGTTTTTTTTAAAACTATCATCATTTTTTGTATGTATGTCACGTGTATAATCTAATTTCAATCAACAACTCTTTGGAATTTTAAATCTCAGTATAGTAGTAGAAAAATTTCATTGCTATGCTCGCTCCTTAGCATGCGAAATTACAGTATAGCAGCAAAATTTTACAGTTGGGCAATAAAATAGCAGCAAAATTTCACCACTATTGTTGCAGCTAGGCAGCTTTATTTTGCTACTAAGCAGTAACAAAATTCTATGTCATCCCAAAGGCCTACTATGCCCCAAACGTATTGGGGTGTATCTCGCTTCTAACGTTGCAAGATGCCTAAGGTTTACATGTGTTTGTGCCTTTACATTTTGAAGCTTCCTCTTCACTAGTTTCCTCCTCATTATCACTTATCTCTCATTTTATATCTTGAGAGAGAGAGAGAGAGAGAGAGAGAGAGAGACAAAGAGAGAGAGAGAGAGAGAGAGAGAGAGAGAGAGAGAGAGAGAGAGAGAGAGAGAGAGAGAGAGAGAGAGAGAGAGAGAGAGGTTATTTTTTCTCTAATCAACTACTATCGAGAAGTTTGTGAACCTTCATTACATATACTGGTAACGAGAATTACCCCTTATTCTACACATGCAGCTCATAAGGAAAATCTTCATCGCATATACTAGTTAACGAGAATTACCCCTCATCCTACATGCAACTCATATACTAGTAGATTTACCATAAGGAAAATCTACTAAATACCAAGTGTCATTTTTGAGGATTGAGTCGTCCTCATCTTACATGGCCTATGTCTAATAATGATTTTCCTATTCTTTCTCAAAGGAAACATGTTCCTCTTCATTACATATACTGGTAACGAGAATTATTTCATGGAGATGGCATGTTACATGGTTAAATGCAAAGATTTATCTCATGTTTTTTGGTAACGAGAATTCTTTCATGGAGATGGCACGTTGCATGGTTAAGTTCCACTAGCCACAAAGTGGATTTTGGTGAGTAGAGATGTCTTTGTTGAGAACTCAGTTCAATCCATGCTTTTACGTAAAAAATAGCAAATTGTATGCTCACATCTTTGTAAAAAATTAGCAAAATATATGCTCATATCTTTGATACACTCTTACCTTTATACAATGCCGGGAAGCCATATGTGGAGCAAATGAATGCTAAAAAGGGTGCTACAAATGTACCCATACTGGCTGAAAATCAGCACAAATTTCAACCCACAGATCAGCTTATTGATGAGGCAATTTTGGATGTTGTAGTGGATGAGGAAAGGGCAGCCATGCATGCATCCAAGAGTTTGCCAAAATGGTTGGTTTAGACATTGCAAGGGGGGCAAATTAGCTACTCATTTACCTAGCAAGACACGTGTAGGTTCTCTTCATTTTATGAATCATGCTCTTGTTACTAGTATATGCAAAAAAGAGGAACATATTTCCTTTGAGAAAGCATAGGAAAATGATCATTTGATGTAGGCCATGTAGGATGAGTATGACTTAATCCTTAAAAAATGACACTTGGTATTTAGTAGATTTGCCTTATGGTAAAAATTCCATGCGTACAAAGTGGGTTTATAAGATAAAGCATAAAGCTGATGGTAACATATGGTCTAAAGCAAGGCTTGTTGTTTTGTAAAGGGTTATGCTTAAGAGAAGGGCATAGATTATGATGAGACCTTTGCACCCACGTCTTGTATGACTACAATCAAGTGTATTCTTCCATTTGTAGCGCATCATGGTTGGAATGTACATCAGTTAGATATCAAGGCTACCTTATTAAATGGTGATTTGTATGAGGAGGTTTATGTATGTCAGGCTCATGGTTTTGTTAAGAAGGGACATGAATCTAAAGTATACACATTAAGCGAATGAATCTAAAGTGTGCACATTAAGAGAAGCTTTATATGGCCTTAAGCAGGATCTCCTAGAGCATGATATAAGAAAATAAAGGCATACTTGGCTGCAAAATAGTTTTTGCAACAATCTACCTGGCTGCGAGACGAGTACCCTCTATGTAAAGAGGAGTAAAGATTGTTTTTTGGTAATCATTTTACATTGATGATATGCTACTCACAGGCCCTAATGAGGAAAAGATTTCAGCCTTCAAGGCTTAACTACGTGTTGTTTGAGATAACGGATTAAGGTTTGTTGCATTATTATTTTGGGCATATAGTTTATACAACGTGATGATGGTATTGTGATGTTACAGTCAAAGTACATACAGAAGATACTTACATGGCTTGGTCTCCAAAACTGTAAGCATGTTCCTACACTAGTAGAGATGGGTGCTAGGCTTAGCTCCTAGGATGTAGATGAGCCATTTGATGTATCACTTTATCAGCAAGCGGTTGGGTGCCTCATCTATCTATGTATCACTTTATTAGCAAGCGGTTGGGTGCTTATCTATCTATGTAATACGAGGCTAGAAACTTAGTTTGGGGTCTCCCAATTGAGCAGGTATATGCACGATCCCAAAAGTAAGCATTGGCACACTTCCAAGCAAGTATTTAGAACTTACAAGGCACTTAATCTCTTGGCTTATTCCATGCTAAGGGGGGTGATGTTCAACTACACGCTTTCAGTGTTTCTGATTAGGATAGATGTTGTGACATGCAAGTGTCCACTAGTGGTTTTGGTTTCAACTTGGTGATTCATGTATATCATGGCTCAACAAGAAGCAGCAACAGTGGCTACTTTGAGCTATGAAGTTGAGTACATGATGGTAGCTTTTATAGTGACTATGGAGTATGGCTCAGATGCCTTTGGCAGATCTTGGTGTTGGAAAATAGTCCCCCACCTCTATATTCACTCATAGCTAGAGTGAATTAGTCACCATCATGAGAAACCCAGTGTTTTATGCTTTCTCAAAGCACATTGAGCTGCATTATCATTATGTCAAGGAGAAGTTCATTGCAAGAGAGATTAGTTTAGCTCATTTCTCTACACATAACAATGTGGCAGATATGTTCATGAAGGCTCTCCAATGAGAGAAGTTCAAAGATTTTTACAAAGGTTTGGGTTTATTTCCATTGGGGGATTGATCAACCAGCACATGATCCTTGTATATGTTCACATCATCATTATAGGGGGGGTTTGTAGCATTTATATAGTGATGTGTGAACGTAGGCTCATAATGGGATGGGGAACTTTTTCACTCTTTAGGAGTTTTTTTCCCTCGAGCATATGTATGTACTCTTATGAGTGTCTAAGTGACCTTATCACTCATTCTAGAAAAAGAAAGACTCCTGGTAGCCCAAGAGTTAGTTTGTGAATGCCAAGCTTAGTTGGAAGCCTGTCCTTCTATGGCCTACCTTGAACCATGCCCATCGGTCTCAAACCAGAGACCTCTGGATGATGCTCATGTATAACATTGTTTTTGTGAGCTTCTAGACCAACCACTCCCACAAGAGTTAACGAAATCAAAAGCTACCCCACAACAGGGAGACAAGGTGGTTGAATATCTTAGAAATTTTGGAGATGAACATCATAGGGGAACACACACAAAAATCCATGTTCCCATCCCATACACTTCAAAAAGCTTAAGACAAAGCAGACCCAACCTTCCTCAAAGTAGAGCCTCTATTCCAAGAGACATTGCAAGGCTCTCTACTTTCCTCTTGTCTCAGGTCCAAATCCCTATCGGCACCTTGCTCCAAGGTAGTCCAAGCTTATGGAAAGACCTGAAAGACTGGATGGAGGGACGTCTCAAAGCATGCATGTATGAAACCATGGAGCCTGATAGCTCTAATGAATCTAAGGAGGAGGAATTTCATATACGACTGTATTCTCAACAGACCCTTTATGAGAGAATAGAAGATGATCCATGATTGGGACATTGACCACATTTACATTCAAAGAAAAGATCTTACATTCAAGATCAATCTACACACGTGGAAGGTACACCCCATAAGTGAGATACCATTTGCACAGGAGTTGGTCACAACTACACAAACTACTGAAGTCCATCTCTGACAAACATGCCATAAAATGCTGGAAGATGAAAGGGAAAGTGAGGATTGCGCACCGATCCCAGAGTCCGAAGACTTTGAGAACTGGATGCATATCCTCGTCACCCTGGATATCTTACCTCGATGCATTGGTACAAGATTTGCCATGGCAATGGGAAAGAGCTTACATCATTATACATGCTTAGCTCGGCATATTTGCCTAATGTAGCCATCCAAGAGCTTCAACATGGTGTTAGAGCAAAGCCATCAAGGAGTACACACTCCTATTAAACTCACAGGCCGCTAGAGGGATTCCCTAGGAGGCTGGAAAGGTATGTCTTCCTAGACAACTCAGAAACCCATTGGTTGAAATATGTGGGTGTTATGGAAGCACATGAGAATTTCAATGAAATTTGGAAAAAAGAGTTTATAAACAAGTTTCTTTTGGTCCACGCTACTGTCCCACAACCAGTTGAACCCATTCAACCCAAAACAGTCCCTGAAAAGGTTTTCTATTTCACTCGTAAGGCATGCAACAAAAAGTTAGCACTCGCTAAAAAAAGAAGCTAAGAAGCTAATTGATGAAGAAAGTGCTAAAGCAAAAGAGGCAAGATAGGTGCCCAAGCACTTTAAGACCTTCCAAATGGCCGACCGATTTGTCCAATATGATTCGACTCAGAGGTCTGATAGTGGGAAACCTGGGACCTCATAGGAAGAAAACTTAGCAAGCCCGGGTGAAGACCCGAATCCTATATTTATTGTAGAAAACCTTTCAAAGGAAGAAGAGACAAGCTCATAGCTCTATTGACTAAGTTCCACTATTGCTTTGCTTAGAAGTACACAGACATGAAAGGTGTACCGCCGGAAGTAGTTTAGCATACCATTCCCATGTGGTGGAGCCAAGATGGTCAAACAACAAGCTTATCCTATGAACCCTAAGTACTCCAAGATGGTTCACGAGCGAAGAGACTGAAAGACTTACAGATTTCGGATTCATCTACAAAATCGAGCATATGGAGTAGGTGTCGCCAATCATGATAGTGCCCAAAAAAATGGAAAAGTCGGAGTGTGTGTTTGCCCTCAAAAAGGTCAATGCCACCACCATTAGGGACCACTAACCCCTACCGTTAACTGAACACGTGCTAGAAAGAGTAACGGGAAAGGAAGCTTATAGATTCCTCGACAAATTTTAAAGATACAACTAGGTGCTGATTGATCTCAAGGACTAACAGGCCTTTGCATTGAGTGGGGCATATATGCATACCATGTCATGACCACCAATGCCCCCGAAACCTTCAAACACCTCATGTGTACGGCTTACAAGGAATATCTTTAAAAGTTCCTTGAAGTCTTGATGGATGACCTTTGTGTCGATTCCTCTTGGAAGGAGCACCTAGCATGTCTACACAAAGTTCTAGAAAGATGCAGGTTATATCGTATCTCATTGAACCCTCTCAAATGTCAATTTTGGGCTCAACACGGTGTGATCCTGTGACACATTGTCTCCAGGCAGGGAATTTCACTTGATGATAGCAAAGTGCGGCTCGAGTTGCCTCACTCAAAAACTTCAAAGGTGTCTAGCGCTTCATGGGACATGTCGGCTATTATCGGCGATTTATTTTCATGTACACTGATATTACTCGACCCCTTTACGGACTCCTAATTGTATTCGAGTGGATTGATGAATGCCAAAAATAGGCTTACACCACACTCAAAAAGCCTTGACAAGCACTCCAATCCTCAGATCCCCCAGCTAGGATCTCATCTTCCATGTCCACTCTGATGCCTCAACATTTGCTATGGGATGCGTGCCAAGCAAACACAAGATGGACTTCCCCATTAGTTTTGCCAGCCCGTTAACTCAACGAAGCTAAGAGAAATTACACCACAATTGAGAGGGAGGGATTAGCGATGGTTTACACGGTTAAGAAGTTTCACCATTATCTTTTAGCGACCAAGTTCGTTTTCTTTGTAGACCATCAAGCCCTTTTATACCTGGTAAATAATCCATGTATGATAGGTAGAATCACCAGGTGGATGCTTACCTTGCTGCTTGAGTTTGACTTCACCATTACAATAAGGAAAGGCTCTCAACATGTTCTTGCAAACCACAAGGATCCCCAATGGTGAACAGCCAGTGGGGAGTAGACGATGATTTACCAGATACCACCCTATTCCAACTTTGCCTGATTCTCTTGAATGGGGCAAAGAAGTGGCTCACTTCTTAGCCAATGGCTTGCCGGTTGATCCTCTCCTCAACAAGGACTACGCTCATCATTTAATCAAAAAATTGACCCCTTACCAACTTATCGTGGGCCAACTTTATAAGCAGGGCAAATAAAAAATCCTAAGACGTTGTGTTCGAGAAGACAAATATGTCTTCCTCCTCCTTGAACATGCTTACTCTACTGGGGGACACTTTGTAGTAGATATCACTACTCACAAGGTTCTCACAGCTGGGTTATGGTGGCCCAATCTAATGACTAACATTGCTGAGTAAGTCAAATGATGTGATAAATGCCAGCATGTAGCAATTCTTCATTTCAAGGATCACATGCCCCTGAACCCCATTGTGTCTTTACAACCATTTGAGAAATGGGGCATAGACTTTGTAGGACCCATCATTCCAGCTACCAAATACACTCAAGCTTGATATATAATTGCTGCCACCCACAGATTATTGCACCAAGTGGGTAGACGCTCACACAACCCGCAAGGCTAACGCTAAATTCCTCTATGAATCAGTGATCACACGCTTTTCTCGAGCTTGTCTCAGAGAGACAACAAGACACATTTAATTAATGAGGTAATTAAATTCCTCTTTACAAGGGTTCCTTATCACCTCCACAGGAAGTCCTCCCCATATTACCCACAAGCGAATGGCCAAGCTAAAAGCACAAACAAAATCCTATGTGCCCTTCTTACACCGAAACCGTGGAGGCCAGCCACAACAATAGGGAACAGAAGTTGTTGGCTGCACTTTGGGCTTATCAAACTTCATACAAGGCAGCAACCAACGCTACCCCTTTTAGTTTAACCTACGATACTGAAGCGGTCATGCCCATGGAGTTCTTAGTCCCTAGTCTACATGTCACAGTGCATGAAAAACTTGCCAAAAATGCCTTAAGATGTTGCTTATTCAAGATTGAAAAGCTCAACAAAACACGCCTCTTTGCAGTCTACAACATGATTGTAGAGAAGTTAAGGTGCAAACAGTGGTTTGATGTGACCAACTCAAGGATAAACACATGAATGAGGGGAAGACATGGTCCTCTTATTCAATACCAAAACACATAAGAAAAAGCTCAAACTCAGATGTTTAGAACCTTTCCTAGTCTCTGAGAGATAACATATCAAGGTGTTGTGCGCATTGAAACACTTGATGGTGTTGAGATGGCTAGATACTTCAATGGTAGCAAACTTAAACGCTACTACGGACCTCTCATAGAGGCCACCTTAAAAGCCATCCATGATAAAAAACAACAAAAGAAGGACCATGAGGATATGAAAAAAATTGCACAAGAAGAGGCCAAGGCAAGCCAAGTGGTCAACATGGCCCAAGTGGTCAACTTAGAAGAAGAAGATTGGGAGGTAAAGCCAGCTCGGTTGTGGTTAGGAATGACCACCCCGACAAGATTTGTCCAAAATTAGCTCTTGTTGATACACACGCTAGTTACAATGTTACAATTTAATAACACATGAAACTTGGTGTTCCCTTGGGGAACCCACACTAAAAATAACCTCTGCCCCAGTGCTGAAGTTTTATGTGATGCCTGCAAAAACAATGCGTGAAGAGATCCTCCTAGGCAGAGGGTGGATGGGACATAACCGATGCCACATCCACTGGGATGCGCGGACGGCGACCCTACAATTAGCTTCGGGCCATGTTACTGTTCTCATGACAGATGAGAAGCCAATCCCCCCCACTGCTTTCCTAGGCCAAGCACTCCCCACTCCACCGCCCACTATCATTCAGTCACCTCACCCCTACCAATCCATCCCCCTAAAAAGAGGCCGTTACTTGTGCCAACCACACAAATGCCTCTCACACCCACACCACCACCATACACAGCAACACCTCATGCTCAAATCGCCACTTTGCAGGTTGCTGCCCCATCAAGTTGCACTAACCCAACTAACAAAGCTAACACCACTAACATAAGTCCCCAAACGTTCATCAACTCACCTTTGGGTTTCTAAGAAGCTCCTCGCAGAACAAGGCTACTATGAAGGCGAATCACACTTGTGGATCCCTAAAAGATCTCATCATCCCCCTCGTCCATAGGCATCCAATGCTTCTTGTCCCTCATGTTGACAAAACTGATTCGCCAACCTCAAGCCTACAGGAGGGTACAAGACAAGTGCAGGCCCAAGCGCACTCCATAGAGTTCTAACCCTACACCAAACCCTCAATATCAACCTCCAAAATCAACGCTTTAGTGGATCTCGAAACCTCTTCTCCGTGCCCAACACTTCTATGAGGGCAATCCTCTTATTTGGATCCCCAAATCTCCCCCAACACAAACCTCCACCTCGTGTCACTCATCAGCCATCCCCTACCCTGAAATGGATGCCCAAGGAATCACCTGCCATAATGATTGCTCAGGATAAAGGTAAGTAGCAACTCCAAATTGAAGCCCCCATGCTGCTCACAGAGTTTCTTATAGATATACCTTCAACATCAGCAACCCCCCCACCACTCGTAAGGCTGCCACCACAGGGAACAACAATGCCATCATCAGCTCCATTCAGGTACTTCCTTGCTAACAGCTCCCGAATTCCTCAAGGAAGTAACTCCCACTACCTCGTCCACACCTAACTAGAATCGACTCCTTGTCTTAGCAAATTGAGCTCGTGAGACGATCAGTACAAAACCCGCAAAGGGGTCCTAACTGCATAGTCTCTGTGTACAAAACCTCTTATAGGGTGCACCCCCCAAAAAAAAAAGAGAAAAACCATGGGCATTCCAACTTTTGCACACCCGCCGTTCAAAGTTTTCCACGGCCGTTCCCTCATGTCAACAAGTTCTCGTGCCCGTTCAATCTAAGCCTGCGATTGTGCCAACTCCTTATCCAAGCCCACAGACATTCCAAGTCTCCCATGGATGTTCCTTCCTGATTCATGAGCAAATGCCCATTCTCTTACCTAGTCCAAAGACATGCCCGTTCGCTGAAATCCCGTGCTCGTTCACTCACACCGTCCAACGACCACGCTCATTCGCTTCACTTCCCACGGCCTGTTCCTTGACAGTCGCACGTCCGTTCCTTGGACTTGCCACATCCATGCCTTTCTCCCAATACTATAAATATGGGCCCCCCTCTCTATTTTCTCACTTTTTCCTCTCCCCTTAGCCAAACACTTGCAAAATTTTCTCCCGAGCTCTTACACTCACCTGCTAGCCCACACCATGTCTGAAGCCTCTGACTCCTCCCAGGAACAAGGAAGAGATTGGAAACTGGCCATTTGAAGAATACACGAAGCACTCAACCCAGTTCTCTCACCTGGTAAGTGGGTGAAGCCTTGATGAAGCAAATCAATGGACACACTGTCTATTCCCTTATGACAATTTATCATAGGGTGGAGTGTAAGATTCCTCCCTCCAACTTTTCAGGTGTGCAGGTATAAGAACCTCCCCTTCTGATCTTATAATTATTCCCCTCTCTCAAATAAAAGAAAGATCCTATTTTACCCTATTTTGGCCTAGAGAGAGAAAATGTCTAGAGAGAGAAAATTCAAAATTGAGATATTTTTGGATATAAAAATCCTCCTAGTGTCTAAAATGGTTTCCCTTGAAATAGAAATTCAAAAAGAACTTCAAAGGGCAATTGGAATTAATTAAAAATAGGAAAAAAGGACCTTAGCCTAAGGGTCCAGATTTTCAGAAATTTTTGGATTATGGTCCAATTAAGGTTCCTATGGACCAATAAGATTAATCCAAATGTAGGGAGGAGATAAATTGAAGAATTTAAAAAATCCCCAAAAATGAGTAAATGCTCACATAAGATGAAGAGTTGACTGAGTACAAGGTTTATTAGTTAAAAATTAAGAAATATTTAGAGAAAATGATGCATTTTTGACACCTCAGTGTGGGGATCTCCCCTCATGAAGGAGGTGCCTATTTCACATGTGTGGAGGAGTTTTAAACTCAAAAATAATGAGATATTCTCATCTCTCCTCTCTCCTGTTTCAACTAGATCCAAAAAGTAAGCTAAACTGACCGAAAAATGGTCAAAATTTGACCAAACTGATCTAGAAAATTCTAGAATCAGTTTGCTTGGTTAGAGGCTCATTTTTCCTATAAATAGAAGCCTTCCCCTTTTGTAAAAGCTTAATGGTGTTTATGCATTGTTACTCTACTCCTACCCAGAGCCATTTACATTGAATTTTCTTGATGATTCAATTGTTTTTGGCTTAATCCTCTCCAAAGTAATTGGTGGCCACTCTTGCTTCAAACAAGAGTAGAACCCTCAATCCCTCAAGCCAAAGGAAAGCTTATAACTCCATGTAAGCTAAATTTTTCTTACTTTTTAATTTTAAATCTATGGTTTTCTTGATTTTCTTGTTTTATAGATGATTGAAGTAAATTCTAATGCTATGCCTTGATGAAAACGCCACCCCCTTCTCTTCTTCACAATTCAGCCTTTCTTTATCCTAGAATGATTAACAAAAAGATTAATTAAACTTTTCTTATTGTTTACTTTCTTGATTTCTGAAAATTGAGTAGATTAGAGTCCTATACATGTAGATTGGATTAATCTAACTGCAGCTCTTTACTGGCAGTATATATGAGTAAATCTAAGACCTTGAAATTATAAGCATAAATGCTATCTAGATGATGAATTCGAATGTGGTTGATATGATTTTTAAATTCTGGTTGAGAACTAATGAGTTGATTTGGATTCTGATTGAAAAATGATGATTCTTGAATTTTAGTTGAAAAGCAATAAAGTGAGCAAAAACTCAATGAGGATGAATGGGACGAGTCCCTCTGATGATGTTCGTAACTAGAATGACGATAATGACTTCAGCAAATCACTATGAGATTAGTGGATTGTGCTGGACAGACTGCTGCTGGATTAGTGGATTGTGCTGGACAGACTGCTGCTGGATTAGTGGATTGTGCTGGACAGACTGCTGCTGTTAACACTTGACCCAGTGGATCAAGTTAAGAGATGACAAATTAAAAACCTGTATAATTAAAATTCCCCTTGGAGGAATGTTCAGATGGAAATTTCGGTCTAATGGACCATATTTGTGTTAAGGATATGAATGATATGATCTGAAGGAATTGTTATCAAATGATGAGTTCTATATAAGGGATCTTTATCCCAGGATTTTGTTGGGTTCACCAGACTATGAGGAACCCAAGAATCAGTTGGATCTTAATGGAAAGAGTTGCCCTCTAGTTTGCGAGATGAGGACATCTCACGTTTTTTTAGGTGGGGTAGGATGTAAGATTCCTCCCTCTAGCTTTTGAGGTGTGCAAGTGTAAGAGCCTCCCCTTTTGATCTTATAATTATTCCCCTCTCTCAAATAAAAGAAATGTTGAAATTTGAGCATAATGATGAGCTATGGTTGATCAAACACTAGAATCAACATCATTAATAAAGTGATTAAGAAATGATTAAGATGTAATTAGTGAATAATTAGTAAATAGATTAATGTAGGCATGGATACTCAAAAACTAGCAAATTCTCATTAGGGCTATGCCTCAATTTATAGAGTTTACATCAAGCATCAAATCCCATTGATTTCTCCATGATTCACTCCCAGAATATCTCCACCTTTTGCCTGATTCTCTCCACCTCTTCTCTTTTCCCAGAATATCTCCCAGAATATCTCCACACTCCTAAATTCCCTCATGCTACCCATTATTCTCTCCCAGTAGATTCTTCTAACCTTTTCACAGGTTCTTTCACAATTACATCTCCTCTTTTACAGCCTCTATCCAAGAGCTTGTTCCCACACACACCCTATTCACTTGTATATTTCAGCACCTCCCCTCAAGTGAATAATCCTAGCACACATGGACCCTATACCAAGTTTCCCTCTTACTTGATAGTCCGTGACCAGTGCCTCAAGTCCCTAAACTCCATAGTCCTTGACACTCTCTCTCTCAATGTGTCCAAGGCTACTATAAGTGCCTGCGACCTTGACTAAAGTGCTCACACATACATCTACCACGTGGCCTACATCATCGGTGGCTCAGAGGTGATTTTACTTTGTTGGGGCAGATTACATTGGGTTGTGGGGTCTCTCTCTCTCTCTCTCTCTCTCTGAGATTTTCACATGGCTCCTCACTCTTTGGAGCCTCACATCTTCTCTTGTCTTCAGTCTTCTTGTCGTGGCAGCATCTCTCCACGCGTCTGTCTCTTCTTTCAGTCTTCTTGGGGCAGCTTCTCTTCTCGTGTCCATGTCTTCCTTTAGCTTTTCTTCTTGGTGTGGATCCTCTTCTTGGGAAGAGATATTCTTCTTCTTTCATGGCTGGGGCCATGAGCTTGTCCGTCAGGTCTTTTTGCTCCATGTGAGTAACATGTTCAAATGTTTTGCTGACAGTTCCTTTGGGCTTTTTATGTTTATCTTTTGTCATTATGCAATGCAAACCCAAATTTATGCGGGAGGTCTTACCTCTTGCCTTAATCTGGACAAGGGCAGTGTCTGTTCCCATTTTTACACTGATGCAATGTGCCCAATACATAATGCGTATAGCATTCATTCTCATGCACATTCCAAATGCAACTCTGGCTGTGCATAATCTTGATTTTGAGTGAGATTTACAGGCATTAACCACCAAGGGTTAAATGCAAAATGATGATTTTCACAATTTTATCAGCATAATTTTCCCAGAAATTACATTAAATTAAGGGTAACCAATTTGTACGGGATGGTTGGAGTATCAAACCAACTCCGATTTGCAATCGGAAGCTTTAGGGATCTGTATCAAATACCTAATGGTTAATTTGGACCCTCAATTGCACCAAAATACAGTGATTAGTACTGATTAATCACTGATTAGCAAATTAATGCTCTGTTTTGTGTGCAAAAAACAGAGTATGCGGGGAGTCCAGATCTGGTGCCTTCCACTTCAAATGAGCTCAAATGCTTTCAAAGGCATCAATAGCAATGAGTCTAGTAGAGGATTAAGCCAAGAAACACAAGATTTGACCAAATATTGAAAGCTTAATCTCTGTTTTACCAAAGTCACCTGCAGATTTGATGAAGAGCTTGGATCTCACTGTAGACTTGATGAAATTGAATTCTATCTTCACCAGCTTGTAGAGCATGCTTGATTACCCCTTGGGCTAAGAGGAATTAAAGCAATGTGATTTGATGAAGTAGCAATGTCAAAAAAAGCTCAGAAAAACGGCGCCCAGCAAATTTGCGATTTCTCCCTCATCGCTTGACGGTTTGCGCTTTTGTTTGGATAGGATTGAAGAGCTTTGAGGTGGCTACCATATGCTTGAAGGGCTTGCCCTAATTTGATGTATGCAAGGTGCTACAGACCCTCCACTAGCTGGGGGTGAAGAGGAGAAGTGAAAACTCACTAAAAAATTGCTTTTTTGCTAATCATCTACTAATCCTAATTAATTAACTAATGGGCTCATAAATTTGGTTGATTCTAGGCATGGCTCTGATACCATGTTGAAATTTGAGCATAATGATGAGCTATGGTGGATCAAACAGTAGAATCAACATCATTAACAAAGTGATTAAGAAATGATTAAGACATAATTAGTGAATAATTAGCAAATAGATTAATGTAGGCATGGATACTCAAAAACCAGCAAATTCTCATTAGGGCTATGCCTCAATTTATAGAGTTTACATCAAGCATCAAATCCCATTGATTTCTCCATGATTCACTCCCAGAATATCTCCACCTTTTGCCTGATTCTCTCCACCTCTTCTCTTTTCGCTGAATATCTCCCAGAATATCTCCACACTCCTAAATTTCCTCATGCTACCCATTATTCTCTCTCAGTAGATTCTTCTAACCTTTTCACAGGTTCTTTCACAATTAGATCTCCTCTTTTACAGCCTCTATCCAAGAGCTTGTTCCCACACACACCCTATTCACTTGTATATTTCAACAAGAAAGATCATGTTTTACCCTGTTTTGGTCTAGAGAGAGAAAATATCTAGAGGGAGGTAATTCAAAATTGAGATATTTTTGGATATAAAAATCCTCCTAGTGTCTAAAATGGTTTTCCCTAAAACAGAAATTCAAAAAGAACTTTCCAATGTACAATTGGAATTAATTAAATAGGTAAAAAAGACCTTGGCCTAAGGGTCCAGATTTTCAGAAATTTTTGGATTATGGTCCAATTAAGGTTCCTATGGACCAATAAGATTAATCCAAATGTAGGGAGGAGATAAATTGAAGAATTTAAAAAACCCCCAAAAATGAGTAAATGCTCACATAAGATGAAGAGTTGACTGAATACAAGGTTTATTAGTTAAAAATTAAGAGATATTTAGAGGAAATGATGCATTTTTGACACCTCAGTGTGGGGATCTCCCCTCATGAAGGAGGTGCCTATTTCACATGTGTGGAGGAGATTTAAACTAAAAAATAATGAGATATTTTCATCTCTCCTCTCTCCTATTTCAACTAGATCCAAAAAGTAAGCTAAACTGACCCAAAAATGGTCAAAAATTGACCAAACTGATCTGGAAAATTTTAGAATCAGTTTACTTGGTTAGAGGCTCACTTTTTCCTATAAATAGAAGCCTCCCCCTTTTGTAAAAGCTTAACGGTGTTTATGCACTGTTACTCTACTCCTACCCAGAGCCATTTACATTGAATTTTCTTGATGATTCAATTGTTTTTTGCTTAATCCTCTCCAAAGTAATTGGTGGCCACTCTTGCTTCAAACAAGAGTAGAACCCTCAATTCCTCAAGCCAAAGGAAAGCTTACGACTCCATGTAAGCTAAATTTTTCTTACTTTTTAATTTTAAATCTATGGTTTTCTTGATTTTCTTGTTTTATAGATGATTGAAGTAAATTCTAATGCTATGCCTTGATGAAAAGGCCACCCCCTTCTCTTCTTTACAATTCAATCTTTCTTTATCCTAGAATGATTAACAAAAAGATTAATTAAACTTTTCCTATTGTTTTCTCTCTTGTTTTCTGAAAATTCAATAGATTAGAGTCCTATACATCTAGATTGGGTTAATTTAAGTTGAAATTAGAATAATAAAAATAAAAAATGGTCAGCGCCATACAAAGGAGGTTATGGTAAAATTTTCTAGAATTTTATGGAAAAGAAAGTTTATTTTTATGTTATTCCAAAAGAGTAATTCCCACCGTTTGTGCATTCTAAAAGAAATATTCTAATTTACTCCATGTACATATTCACCTATGAATATGCATGGATATCACTGATATTAATTATTAAAATTAATTTCTATTCATAAAAAGATGCATAATGAAAATTTTTTATTATAAAAGTGTTATTTTCATTCAATTTAATTTCTATGCATAGAAAGATACATAATGGAATTTATTTTTATTTCAAAAGTGTTATTTTCCTTAAATTTGATTTTATGCATAGAAAGATGCATAAAGGAATTATTTTTATTTCAAAAGTGTTATTCTCATAAAAATTGATTTTTATGCATAGAAAGATGTATGAAGAAATTATTTTTATTTCAAAAGTGTTATTCTCATTAAAATTGATTTTTGCATAGAAAGATGCATAAAGGAATTATTTTTATTTCAAGTGTTATTCTCATTAAATTTGATTTTTATGCATAGAAAGATGCATAAAGGAATTATTTTTATTTCGAAAGTGTTATTCTCATTAAATTTGATTTTTATGCATAGAAAGATGCATAAAGGAATTATTTTTATTTCGAAAGTGTTATTCTCATTAAATTTGATTTTTATGCATAGAAAGATGCATAAAGGAATTATTTTTTATTTCAAAAGTGTTATTCTCATTAAAGTTGATTTTTATGCATAAATAATTTTTTTATAGCAAAATTAGAATTCTCTTAAACTCTATGTTTGAATTCTATGAATAGATGTGATGAGATGTGATGTGAATCAGATAGATGCGAATGAATGAATGGATGGATGTGATGTGAATAGAGGTGATGAGAATGTGAGGTGAATAGATGTGATGAGATGTGATGTGAATCAGATAGATGTGAATGAATGGATGGATGGATGTGATGTGAATAGAGGTGATGAGAATGTGAGGTGAATAGATGTGATGAGAATGTGAGGTGAATAGATGTGATGAGATGTGATGTGAATCATATAGATGTGAATGAATGGATTGATGGATGTGATGTGAATAGAGGTGATGAGATATGAGGTGAATAGATGTGAATAGAGGTGATGAGATATGAGGTGAATAGATGTGATGTGAATCAGATGGATGTGAATGAATGGATGGATGGATGTGATGTGAATAGAGATGATGAGAATGTGAGGTGAATAGATGTGATGAGATGTGATGTGAATCAGATAGATGTGAATGAATGGATGGATGGATGTGATGTGAATAGAGGTGAATAGAGATGATGAGAATGTGAGGTGAATAGATGTGATGAGATGTGATGTGAATCGGATAGATGTGCATGAATGGATGGATGGATGTGATGTGAATAGAGGTGATGAGATGGGAGGTGAATAGATGTGATGAGATGTGATGTGAATCAGATAAATGTGAATGAATGGATGAGATGTGATGTCATGTGAATCAGGATGTAAAGTAATGATATGGGATGTGAGTGAATGTATGTGATGATAATGGATGTGAATGCGTATGTGAAGAATGGATATGGATGTGTATGTGAAGAGTGGATATGGATGAGTATGTGAAGAATGGATGTGAATGTGTATGTGAAGAATGGATGTGAATGAGTATGTGAAATAATGGATGTGGATGTATGTGAAAGAATGGATGTAGATATGTATGTGAAATAATGTGATGTGATATAAAGAGATGTGATGTGACATGAATATATGTGGATGTGAAGTGAAATATATGAATGTATGGATAGATGTGAGAAGTCATACATGTGAATGATTGGATGGATGTGGATGAATGAGATGAGATGTGTATGAATGAGATATGATGTGGATAGAAGTGATGTGATATAATGGTGATGAGAATGAATGTGATGGATATAAATGAATGTGAATGTGATGGATATGAATGAATGTGAATGTGATGGATATGAATGAATATGATGTGATGGGATGTGAATCAGGATAGATGTGAATGAATGAGATGTGAGATAAAATGAATGAGATGTGATGTGAGTGAATGTGATGTAGTCTGAATGGATGAGATGTGAATGAATGTGATGTGATGAGATGTGGATATGGCTAGATGCGAGTGGATGAGATCTGATGAGGATAAATTGAGGAAAGATGTGATGAGATGAAAATGATGTGATTGGATGAGAATATGATGTGATTGGATGTGAATATGATGAGAATATGATGTGATTGGATGAGAATATGATGTGATTGAATGAGAATATGAATACTTATGAAATGGTTGTGGAATTAAACAATGTGGATTGATGATGGAACAATGTGGAAAGACGAGAGTTCGTTATAGAAACTGTATTTATGACCTGTTTTTAAATAACTGTTTTATGTCAAGAATGCTAGGGAAGCATTTTGACCGTCCTGTGAATCAGGTCGTGGTGGGGACCAAATCTAATAAAGTTGTCACAGCAGCTGACCGAGAGTCAATGGAGGACGTCTCGCGTAGCTAGGTTGGTCGAGGTCTTGACCAGCCTCGGTTCGATTAAAATGGTGAGCTTCCGCCGGTGTACAGTGGATGAGGGACCAAGTAAGCGGCCTATGAGTAAAGTGCTAGGTCACCTGCAAAGGATCCTAGAGGTTGCTGACCATATGGTGCTCGGGCTCTGGGTCGCCGACGATACCCATGCTTGCGTCGAGGAAGATATTGGAATAAAGAATAAGAGTTATTTTTTGAATTCGGGCATGGATCTGGTTGATTGAACTTCCCCCCCACCTGCACCCACCTTCGTGCACGCACCCCACATTCTCATCTACACCTTGTGCACATACATATACAAACATTTGCATTTCGGGTATGCACAAGCACATACATTTATACCCACTTATGCAATATGTACAAGCAGCCAAAGGGCCTTAAATAGTCACCCCATGATCCACAATACCTAGATGTGCCATGCCGCAACACCAGCTTGCAAGCTGAAACTCGAAAGATAAATCTCAATCAAGCATGTCAACAAAGCCGACCCACAGTGGTGTTCAAGGTTTTGTCATGGATGGGCAAACAATTCTTTGCCCTCACCCATTGTGAGCTCACATAGAGTAAGCCTTGAACCCTAAGTCCAAAATGTTTACATATGTAATAATGTAGCCCCACAACAATTATATAGATACTACCTTCATCAGTAATAAAAACACAAAAACAAAATAAGAAACATCAAAAAACAAATAAAAATATATGTGTGCACACACTCTCACACATTCTCACATCGCACACCCATTTATGGATATGCACGTGCACCTCATGTTAAGATATCGAGCTCGTCTAGTGAGGCGGTGGACACTGATGACCCGCCTGGGGGTTAGGCCCCATAATTACACCACTGGCATGGTTGGTAAGATCATGGGTGATATGCAACCAGTGGGATGATAGGCTGTGTGACACCCATTCTAGAGACTGGCATAGTTATAGCGCCAACTCATTTAGTCGAGTTCACACAACCCTTGTATGTATTGGTTGAGTACCTTTCATATTGTGTGTACTCTTATCTTTGTATATGGTGTGTTGAGTGTTGAGGGAAGAAGCCCTGCATTTTTTCATGGTATCAAAGCCTGGTTCGTGCTAAGGGCTGAGCTGCAAGCAAGAGAACCACAGGAAGCGGTACGAGGGTAAGAGCTTTAACTACTTTTTCCTATTTGTGTTGGTGACTACACCCTTGTCGGGAGCTCTACGGGAGGCACCGGCAACGAGCTCTGATTGAGGAGCTTTCTTCGCGGGAGTAAAGCCATAGGGCAACTATATTGTCCTATTGGACAAAATTTTTCGTGAGTGACGAAAACGCATTTCGGGCGTGTCTGGACCTCCGTTTTTCAGAAAGCAGGCGATTTCACGCATGGCGGGTAAGTCATCGATTCTCTGCAGAACTCTATTTTAAGAACTGCAGGAAGACAGATTGACTGTGCAGACACTGTGGGTGCTGCAAAGAGGTGAACAGTTGCCATTGGGTGTATGTATGCACATTGAAGTCACTGGTTGTGACATTTGAGAGTACTACAGTATCGCTGCAAAAAATACAGCAGTTTGTGCAGAAAAACCAGAGTGCTGTTTCTGGTAAAATTGTGTTTGCAAGATGTCAAATGATGGGATAACCCAGATTGTGGCTGAGAAGCTTGATAAGAATAACTTCCATGCTTGGAGGTTCAGGTTGACGAATTTCCTGATGGAAAAGGGCTATTGGGACTACATAGAAGGTGAGCATGAAGAGGCACGACTGCTGCAGATGTGAAAGAGTTTAAAGACTCGAACCAAGGAGCCAAGAAAGTTATGTATTGGCTTTCCATTAGTATACAGGACACCATGATTGGGCACATTCAAGATGCCAAGTCCCCCAAGGAGGCGTGGGACACCTTGGTAAAGCTCTATGAAACAAATACCAAGGCACGTAAGATACAGTTGAAGAATGAACTTCATACTGTGGAGAAAAAGAGCATGTATGTGAATGACTATGCACTGAAGATAAAGGGTCCCTTACATCTATTGGTGTGTCAGTAGATGATGATGACAAGGTGGAAGTCTGTCTATGTGGTCTCGGGCCACAATACAAGGCATTCAAAACGTCTATTCAGACTCAGGAAAACATTCCCAACTTTACAAATTTGGTGTCTATGCTGATTATAGAAGAGAAGAGCTTGGGTGAAGACCAGTAGTCTTCACAACAACAACAGTCCCAGAATACACAACAACAACAACAACAACACGCAGGTGGAAGAGGCAAATTCAGAGGCAGGGGGAGTCAAAGAGGTCGTGGAAATTGGCAAAGGCAATATAATGATGCACGTGAATGCTATTATTGTGGTAAGCCTGGACATGTGCATGCAGAATGTTATAAGAAGTAGGTTGACATGAAAAATGGGAAAGTGCAGCAGAACAACTATGTATCCTCAAGCAGAAATAATGAGGACAATGAAAGGTTGTTTGTTATGCAGCATGTCGTGAATGCCATGTCTGAAAATGTTGAAGCAGCACAAAAAGATGGTGTGGTATGTGGATTCAGGTGCTTCGAACCACATGACAAGTCATGGGGAGTGGTTCAAGGAGATGAAAAACCCGGAAAGACCAGGTTTTGTGGAAACAGGGGATGACACTGCTCATCGAATTGCCCATGTTGGAGATGTGCCATTGTCTATGCAGGATGGCAAAGTGAAGTACCTTGCAGATGTACTTCACGTTCCGAACATAACAAAGAATCTGGTTTCAATTGGCCAGATGATTGAGTAGGGTTTGTAGGTTAGGTTTAACCCTGATGGTTGTTATGTTGAAGACTTTAAAGATAAGTGCAGGTTGGTTGCAAAAGGCAATAGAGTGGGCAGAATGTTTACGTTGAATGTAGAAATGCATGAGATGAGTGCTGCGATGTTTGCAAATGGTTCAGGAATTGTTACAGACACAGACATTTGGCATAAAAGGATTGGACATGTGAATGTGCAGAGATTGAAGTCTATGCAGACTAAAGGAATTGTGATAGGGCTGCCAAAATTTAAAGTGGAAGGTATGCAGAAAATATGCAGAAAATTTAAAGTGGAAGGTATGCAAAAAATATGTGAAGCATGCCAATTTGGGGAGCAAACAAAGCATGTGTTTCCACGTAACAGATATGTGAGCAGAAATGCACTAGATGTTGTGCATTCAGATGTATGGGGTCCTACGAAGACCATATCTATGGGAGGCTGCAGGTATTATGTGACGTTTATTGATGACCACACAAGGAAAGTGTGGGTACACTTCATGAAGGAGAAGAGTGAGGTGTTCACTCACTTTCAGAATTTCAGAGTTATGGTTGAAAAGCAAACAAGAAAATATGTAAAGTGCCTAAGGTCAGATGGAGGGGGAGAGTACTTCAATGAATTCTCTGAATTTTTGAAGAAGAATGGTATTTGGAGACAGTTTACATACAGATACACTCTGCAGCAAAATGGAGTTGCTGAGCGGAAAAACAGGCACATTGCTGAGATTGCGCGAGCATTGATGGAAGAGAAGAATATGCCGCATAGCTATTGGGCTGAGGTTGTTTCTACAGCAGTATACATCATGAGCAGGACTCTAACTGCAGCCATACATGATGTAACTCCAAAGGAGAGGTTTACTGGCAGAAAACCAGATTTGTCTCATCTGAAAGTCTTTGGATGCATTGCATATGTGCATGTGCCAGATGAGCTGAGAACTAAGCTAGATCCAAAAGCTGAAAAATGTGTGTTTATTGGATATTCCCTTGAGCAAAAGGGATACAGGTGTTATAACCCTGCTACACGTGAGTTGAGGGTAAGCAGGGATGTTTTTGATGAGATGAGCAGCTGGTATGCTGCTGAAAAAGAAGTTGTTGGGACTGATGTGAGTGGAAGTGTGGTTGCACAGAATGCAGGTCAGCAATCACAGTCTTTGAGTGGACCAGGAGAGTCCTCATCTAGTGGGTCTGTTGATAGACCATGGAGTGGCAGGTTGCGTCATAATACCAGTCCTGCAAATGTGATTAGTACATCACGTAAAGGGAAAGAGAAAGTGGTTGAGCCCCTTGGTATGCCTGACATTTTTGCAGGGCATTCTCATGTTGATGGAGAGTCTAGTGGCTCAGATATGAGCCTTGATGAGGAGCTTGGGATCCCAGCTATGAGAACACCTGGTGTAAAGAAGGCTATGGAAGCCATGAATGAAAAGCTACGAAGATCTAGGAGAGTGAAAAATCATGTGCAGAGATTTACCTATGATGGTTATGTGGCACATCACTATGCATATATGGCAAAGGTTGTGCAGGTTGTTGAGTCCACATGCATTGATGAGGCTGTTGGAAATGTGTGTTGGGAGAAAGCTATGGATGAGGAGATGAATGCACTATATGGAAACGAAACTTGGGACTTAGTGCAATTGCCTGAAGGCAAGAAAGCCATTGGATGCAAGTGGGTGTACAAAGTAAAACGTAACAATGATGGAAGCATAAATAGGTACAAGGCTAGATTGGTAGCCAAAGGATATGCGCAGACATATGGCATTGATTATGAGGAAACTTTCAGCCCAGTTGCCAAGATGGCAATAGTGAGAGTTGCGATAGCAGTGGCTGCGTCAAAGCAATATGGTCTTTACATAAGATGGATGTAAAGAATGCATTCTTGCATGGGGATTTGCAAGAAGAGGTGTATATGTTGCAGCCACCTGGTTATGAGGATGTGGGTCACCCCGAGCATGTTTGCAGGTTGAAGAAAGCCTTGTATGGCTTAAAACAAGCACCAAGAGCGTGGTCTGACAAGATTTCTGAATATCTTGTCACTATTGGCTTTCATGTAGCCAATGCAGATTTCTCACTATATGTGAGACATGGTGATAGAGGAGTTGTGCTTGTTGTCATCTATGTAGATGACTTGATCATTACGGGGAACCATGATGCAGAGATCCTTGATGTAAAGATCTTGCTTAGACTGAAGTTTGAGATGAAGGATCTGGGGGAGCTCAGATATTTCTTGGGCATTGAGGTGATTAGGTCACCACATGGTATTGGATTACTGTAGAGACAGTATGGCTTGGACATGTTGTCCAAGTATGGTATGACAGGCTGTAAGCCTATTTCCGTGCCATTGGATCAGAATGGCAAGTTGAGTGCAGATTCAGGAGAAATCTTGGAGGATCCTACTATGTATAGGCGCATAGTAGGAAGCTTGATCTACATGATGATCACCAGACCAGATTTGAGCTATGCTGTTGGGTTGGTGAGTCAGTTTATGCAGGTTCCATGGAAACCGTATTTGGATGCATTGAGACGCATACTTAGGTATGTGAGGTCTACTTTGCATTGTGGACTATTCTATAAAACTGGGACAGAGATATGTGTACATGGGTACACAGATGCTGATTGGGCTGGTAGTATCTCAGATAGGAGATCTACTAGTGGATTCATGTTTTCTTTGGGGAGTGCTGCTGTGACTTGGAGCAGCAAGAAGCAGTCTACGGTTGCTCTATCCAGTACAGAGGCCGAGTACAGAGGAGCTGCTATGGCAGCATGTGAGGTAGCTTGGTTAAGAAAGCTACTTGCAGATTTGGGTCTATCGGATAGACAAGTCATTTTCTGTGACAACATTAGTAGTATACAATTGGCCAGGAACCCAGTCTTCCATGCTCGTACGAAGCATATAGAGGTCCACTACCACTTTGTCAGAGAGAAGGTCTTGGCAGGAGACCTTAACCTTGTGTTTATGTCAGCACAGAGGATCAGGTAGCTGACATCTTCACCAAAGCATTGGGTACAGAGAAGCTCCGCAGATTCAGGGCTTCGCTTGGTGTACATGAGATGGAGTTGAGCTCGAGGGGGAGTGTTGAGATATCGAGCTCGTCCAGTGAGGCGGTGGACACTGATGACCCGCTTGGGGGATAGGCCCCACACTTACACCACTGGCATGGTTGGTAAGATCATGGGTGATATGTGACTAGTGGGATGACAGGCTATGTGATAGCCATTCTAGAGACTGGCATAGTTATAGCGCCAGCTCATTTAGTCGGGTTCACACTATAGAGAACCCTTGTATGTATTGGTTGAGTACCTTTCATATTGTGTGTACTCTTATCTTTGTATATGGTGTGTTGATGAGTGTTGAGGGAAGAAGAAGATTTTAGCCTCTCACCTTGTGTGTTCTCTATTAGGGTTTTGTGAGTGTGTGTGTGCTTGCAAGAGCTCAAGCTCTCTTCCCCCCTACATCTTTTCACCTCACACACCCATTTATGCACATGCACATGCACGTGCACCTCACACACTCATTTTCTCATGCCTGTGCACTTGTATTGATATTTTCATGCATATACACATGCGCGCACACCCCATACAATATTTGCATTCGCACCTTGCACGTGCACACACACTCACATACACATTTTTGCACGCACATGCGCCCCTTACACTTTTACTCCCACATGCACCCACCTTCGTGCATGCACCCCACATTCTCATCTACACTTCGTGCACACATACACACATGTTAATCCATTTCTAGGGTAACAAGAGCTAATGCCATTATCTTACATCAAGGAGTCAAGGTAGACACACCACCAAAAGGTTATACATTCAAGATATGAAGCAATGGTTTCTAAACCTACAACTTGGACGGACGCCCGTAATGGTCCGATGGAATACTTATGGCAATTTTTGCTTTAAGAGCATGTGGTAGCAAGTTAGGATGAATTCCTAAGTGACTTACTTCATGGATATATTATGAGAGTAGTCATTATAATGGCATTAGGCCTCTTATGAGCCTAAAGTGCCTGGCCGGCCAAAGTTCAAGTGAGTGTGAATACTTATGGCCATGTATACAAGTGAATATCTCTCATAATACAAGGAACTCTCCCATTGTGCAATAGAGTCTTGCTCTTGCTAATCTCTCTCTAATCCATGCTAGTGAGTGTGTGTGAGTGAAGTGAGGTAAGAGAAGGGACAAGTACACATAGTGCAACGCGGCGGTGTGACAACGCTCATGGGAGGCATGGTGGAATTGCTTCTCAAGGAGTTGTAGAGCTTGGATACCTCAAGGGTTACAAGCTCGTCCAATGGAAAGATCCCCATGACAATTGTGGTTCACGAGGTAATCTTCTTCTTGGATGTGTTTCGAAGGGGTTTTGGGTGAGCCATAACATTTTTGGCACTATTGTTGGGGAGCCATGCCTTGGCTTTTTTCGCTGTTTGCTCTTTGATCTATGCATACCCATTTCCTATTGTCTTTATTAGTGGTTTCACACGAAAAAGATGTGGTTTTAATGAAGATTTATCTATGATTTTGTTAGAAATATCTCTCTTCTTTGTCTTTTGAAAGAATGGTTTTTTGGCTTAAATATGTTGTTTATCTCGAAGGTCGTTCATGTAGCACCTAAGAAAATTAAGGTAAGTTTGACCCAAAGAAGGGTGTGCTAAGCCTCCTAAGACTGTAACTGGCTATAAGAAAACCTAAAAAGCAAAAGAAAAAAAAGACCACATGTGCTTGCTCATCAGTAAGGAGAAATTGGCAACGTTAAGATATGGCAACGATAAATGGATCAAATGAACCACCACTGTCATTGAACCCAATGGTTGAAATCTTTGAGCCATTGAAATCCATGCCCTAAATGTACCTCCCAATACCATTTGGCATGCCACCAACAACAAGCCTATCATTGAGTTTTGCACCCCCTGTCATAACAATCCCTCTAGGATTTGGTCCCTTTCCTAGCACTACCACAAGACCTAAACCTTTAGAAGTGTTAGATACCAACCCCTAAATGCATAGACATTAAACATATTGACTAATCTAGGAAGGGTGTTGCCCAAGGACTAAATGAGTTCCTAACCACATTAGCACCCACACACAGCCTCAGTGACATCCAAAAACATGGCCGTATAGATTTCCAAAATAATGGGCAAATACGATGGAACAACTGATCCTATTCAATTCATGCAAATGTTTGAATAGACATGTGAAGCCTTTGGAAATCCAAACTGCCCCACCAAGGTACATACATTGAACCTTTTTTTAGTGGGAAAGGCTATTCGATGGTTCATCACATTGATACCTACGATTAAGACAAATTTTAGGACCTTGAAAATAGCCTTTATCCATGGCTTTTCAAGACAAGTTTGATCGGTGGAGTGGGCGATTGAGCGTAAACCAAACGAAACCATTAGAGATTTTATCCTTCGGATAAAGATCTTGGACTCATGATGTGAGCCATGGGAAAAACGAAACAATGAAGAGATGTTTCATAATGGGCATAAAGAAAAACATCTTACACAACTTGATCATTGTATCCAATCCGAAAACATTCAATCAATGTTGTAAAGAAGCAATACATTTAGATGACAACATGATGAAGGATGATCACGATATGAGATGTTCCTCATCTAATCCCAGTGAAACAAAGGCTAAAGAAAAATTGCTCAGAATTATCATTCCCTAAACTCTACATAGCCTTTGCTCAAAACCTTTGAACTAGAGTCTCCAAGAGAGAATGAACTCCCTCAAAACCAAACATTCTTTAGTACCTCTCAAAGTGATGGGTGAAAGTCCTTGTGTTCATTACCATCACTACGTCCATCCTAATCCCCAATGTGTGTACCCTAGGTCTATCTTTCTATACTGCATACATTACAAAACCTTTGGTCACACGACACACCCCAATGTCCCAATTCACCTACAATTTCCTCAAAACCTCAATCTCCCATGTCCCAAACAAACACAGGTCACAGTTTGGAATACTTTCATGCCCATATTCCTTGACACTTTGGAACCCATATGTGAATACTGTGGCATTGATCACATATTCCAAGATTGCCTAAGGCGAGTTGCTTCAATATAACGTGTCTCACAGAATACAACTCTTAACATTTTGAGTGTGCAAAACGGGCAATTATCCACGGTACCCTTGAATGTGCTTAGACGCTTGCAAGCCAAGGCATGAGAAACAATAAAAAAGGATTACAAAGAACACACTTTGAAATGGGTAGAAGAGCATGTTTTAAAACAAAAACCAAAACAATAAAAAAGGATTACAAAGAACACACTTTGAAATGGGTAAAAGAGCATGTTTTAAAACAAAAACCAAAAGAAGATTTAAAACCTACTAAAGAAGATTTAAAACCTACTAAAGCCAAGAAAAACAAGGGCCAACAAACTGTCAAAACCAAGGTTGAAATAAAGGACACGGGAAAGGAACCTGTGGAGGACCTAACCTCAAAAGAGCTAAAAACCACACATGATGCGAATGCATCTACCTCAAAGGCTACCCTTAATATCACAAAACCCACATGTGCGACATATGATACAAAAGCCCAAAAGAAAGTTCGTTCTCCTCACATGGGCAGACATAATGTAAACCTGATGATCCAAGGAAAATTAGAAGATGAAACAAGTTCTAGTACGTCACTTAGTGAGGATGAAACAAGTTTCGACTCGTCACTTAGTGAGAACGAAACAAGTTCTAATTCATCACTTTATGGCACTTCATATGACAATCAATGTTAACCCATTCCTAGGGTTAACAAGAGCTACTACCATTATCTTATATCAAGGAGTCAAGGTAGATACACTAAAAGGTCATACATTTAAGATATGAAGCAATATTGTCCAAATCTATAACTTGGACGAGCACCCGTAATGGTCCTATAGAATACTTATGCCAATTTTCGCATCAACTGTGTGGTATTAAGTTAGAATGAAGTCCCAAATGATGTACTTCATGGATATATTATGAGAGTAGTCATTAAAATAGCATTAGGCCTCTTATGAGCCTAAAGTACCTAGCCAACCACAATTTGAGTGAGTATGAACACTTATGGCCATGTATATAAGTGAATATCTGTTATGGCTCAATATCTATCTTTTTTGTTTTGTAAAGAATACCTTTTGCTTAATTTTTAGCTTAAATCATTGTTTTGGCTGTTGTTAGTTTGGTTTTTAATGTTCCTAGGGCTTGCACATAGAGTGCTTTAGGTTTTGTTTGCTTCCATTGCATCAAAAAATGCACTAGAATAAAATTTTTAGTGATATTTAGCTCTCTTTAGAATTAAACATAGAGCTAAAATCATTAATTTTTGTTTGATTTATATGTTTTTTGTTTAATTGTTTGCATTAGAGTGTTAGCAAGCATTAGGAGTAGCTTAATCCTTAAAAAAAATTTAAAAACGTTAAAAACTCTTGAAATCCACTAATCTTTCATAATTGATTGGTTTTTATCTCATTAAGGGTGATTAATCTAGTTTAAGAGGAAAAAATATTAGAAAATGTATTTTTTGGGATCAAATTCGATCATGTAAGAGTTCAAAATTAGTATTTTGAGAGCATCTAGATGCATCAAAATACCTAATTACATCAATTAGAAGAATTTTCCTCTCTTGTGCTTAATTTTGCATAAAGAAAAGAAACCAAAATTAAGAGTTTAATTAATCTCTAATTAATTTTTTGCATGAAGTCCATTTCACATCATGAAACCCCGTTGGTTCATGTCGTGAAAGAGGGTCCGTTGACAAAAAAAAAGGAGCCCTATTTAGAGGCCCTATTCTCCTAAACCGTGAAGCCAATAAATGCGTGCTAGCTCATCGAAAAGCCGGCATTGAGCTCTTTGAAATTGGTCTTGAGCGTCCAAGGACAAAATCCATCATTCTGACTTTCGACCAACAACCTCAAAATTTGACCCAAAAATCGAGGCAAAAACGACCCTTAAAACACTAAAAATCGCCCAAAATAGTCGTAAAAAGGATTACGTACTATATTTGGACCACGTTTTGAATGTTTAAATGACAAAATCATGCAAAAATCAGAGAGACAAAGTTGTAGTACTCCAAAATATCTACAACTCTCTCATATATAGTTTTTTCAAATTCCTTTTGGAACACATTCAAAAACAGGGTGCAAAATAGGAAAAATCTTTTCATAATTTTTTTAAATCTTGAGACAGTGATGGAAAATAGGTTTTGAGACCTCTTCTTCCATCTGGGATGCTACTAGCATGCACTTTTCCCGAAAAAGATTATCCTAAGAGGGCACATGTGACGGCTTCCATTTGGGACACCAAGGACGGACTTTTTTTCAGAAAAATATCTCTAAGAGGTCGTTCACGTGCATAAAGTGCCTAAGCAAATCAAGGCAAACAAACACTCATTTGACCTAGAGAAGGGTACACCAGGTCTCCTGAGGCTGTAATGGGCTATAAGAAAACCTAAAAAGAAAAAAACCACATACACACACATGTGCTTATTTATTAAGGATCAATTGACAACGTCAAGATATGCAACGATAGAGAGATTACTAGGGCTCGCACCTAGACTAAACCCAATGGCTGATATCTTTGAGCCATTGAAATCCATATCCCAAATACAACTTCCAACACCATTTGCCATGCTAACAACAAGCATGTCATCGAGTTTTACATCCCCTGTCACATCAATCGCTCTAGGATTTAGTCCCTTGCCTAGCACTACCACAAGTCTAAACCTTTAAGAGGACTAGGTACCAACCCCTTGCAACCCTTAGATGCCTACAACTTAGATATATTGACTAATCTAGGAAGGGGGGTTGCCCAAGGACTATGTGAGTCCCTACCCACATTACCACCCACGAAAATGGTACACAACCAAATGGAAAGAAGACCGAATTGTTAAAGAAGAAGAATAATGGAGAGAAAAAGCCTCGATGCAGTCATAGGTTGAGTGTTGTGTGATCGCAAATAGAACACTCATTAAGATTTTGTACGGTGTTCGGTAGATTTAATTCCTACTGCATCAAAAAGAATGCATTGGATGGACATGGCCTTTGTGACTCATACAAAAACATGGCCGTATAAAAGATTTCCAAAATCATAGGCAAATACAATGGAACGACTGATCCGATTCAATTCCTATAAATGTTTGAACAAAGATGCGAAGCCTTTGGGAAATCCAAACTACATGCATTAAGCATATGCTTAGTGGGAAGGCCAGTCGATGGTTCATCACATTGATGCCAGTGTGATCAAGATAAATTTCAGGACCTTGAAATAGCTTTTATCCATAGATTTTCAAGACAAGGTGATCGGTGGAGTGTAGTAAAAGAACTCTACTCAATTGAGCGCAAACAAAACGAAATTATTAGAGATTTTATCCTTTAGATAAAAATCTAAGACTCACGATGTGAGCCATGGGAGAAACTAAACGATGCTCAATTGAAGAGATGTTTCATTATGGGCATAAAGAATAACAGGTTACTCAACTTTATCATTGTATTCAATCCGAAAACATTCGATCAATGTTATAAAGAAGCAATACGTTTAGATGACAACATGATGGAGGATGATAATGATACGAGATGCTCTTCATCTAAACTAAGTTAAGTAATGGCTAAAGAAAAATTAATCTCGAAATTGTCATTCCCTGAATTCTATACAACCTTGCTTAAAAGCTTTGAACTAACATCTCCAAGAGAGGATGAGCTCTCTTAAAACTAAATATCCTTAATGCCTCTCAAAGTGACGTGTGAAATTCCTTGTGTTCATTGCCATCACTACGTCCATTCCAATCCCCAATGTGCATACAATAAGCTTGTCTTTCTATACTTCATATATTGCAAGGCCTTTCGTCACGACACACCCCAATGTCCTAATTCACCGACAGTTACCTCAAAACCTCAATCTCTCTTGCCCCAACAGAAACAATCCAAAGGGTAGAAACTGCTCCAAAAGAAGTTAAGCAAACACTTGAGTGTTTCTATATGGATTGTACAAATTGGTAAAATGCACAGTTTGGAATACTTCCATGCCCACTGTTATTGACACTTTGTAATCCATATGTAAACGATGTGGCATCGATAACATATTCCAAGATTACCCAAAGTGGGTTGCTTCACTGCAACTTGTCTCACATAATACAACTCTTAACATCTCGAGTGTGTAAAACGGGAAATTTTCTATGGTACCCTTGAATGAGCTTACACACTTACAAGCCAAGGCACGAGAAACAGTAAAAAAGAATGCAAAAGAAAACACTTTGAAACAAGTAGAAGAGCATGCTTTAAAGCAAAACCCAAAAGAAGAAACAAAACCTTCTAAACGCAAGAAAAACAAGGGCCAACAAATTGTCGACACTAAAGTTGAAATTAAGGACAAGGGACAGGAGCATGTGGAGGACAAGGGACAGGAGCATGTGGAGGACATGACCCCGAAAGAGCCGAAAGCTACACATGATGCAAAAGCATCTACCTCAAAGGCTACCACTCGGATAGAGAACAAAAAAGAAAAACAGAAAGTTTGTTCTCATCGCATGGGCAGACATAATGAAAACCTGACGATCTAAGAAAAGTTAGAAGAAGAAACAAGTTCTATTACATCACTAAGTGAGAACAAAACAAGTTCAAATTCGTCACTCATGCATCTCACAGACCAATCAAGAAACTAGAATCTACCCAACCACCCCAACTTAAAAATTATGATCAAATGACATATGCGTAACGTAAAAAACAAGCTCAAGAGAGCATGCTTAGCATTGTTGAGTATCATACAGGATCACCGGTTGTGATTGAACCTCATAATATCAAACTTTAAAAAACAATCAAAATACAAAAATAGGAGTAGTATCGCTTCCCCTTTTAGGAGGAAGACATACTCTCTACTACTACTATAGAGGAGTCATTAGAGGCAGATTTCACAAATAAAGCAGTTGAAAAAGCACATGAGGAATTCGATGAATCCCTTATGAAATTAAAGCAATCTCTTAAATCCTCATTTGGAAGAGTACTCTTTTCTTGTGTGGCTAGCATAGCTTCAGCCCTTGCACCTTTAAAGCATGCGTTATACCAAGACATCAAGAGCTACATAGAACAGGGCTGTAAGGATTCGTAAGTTTCCAAATAGACCTCACTTAAAGTTGTCAAAGGACCGAGTGTGCCATTTTACACATTGGGTACTATTGAAAAAGCTGAAAGCCAAGAAGAGGATAAAAGTGAATGGGAATATGAAACCGAAACGGGATCTAAAGTTGAAACAAAAATTAACATATCCATGCTTCTTCTTAAATATTTTATCATGGTATAATTAGATTTTCCTACGGGCAATGATGTTAAGTGCAAACGCGTGCATTGATTGGCCCTCGAGCTAGTCATAACATCATGACTATAGACACTTAGGTGTGACTAAGACAATCTAAAATCATCCCTAAAGACAATTGTCTTGCAAGTAGTGCCAATGGATAAAACATTGAAGTTTGAGGATGCTTTAGCTATGTTACTCAAACAATCGATGGCCAAGTTTCCATGTTACCCCAAATCCCCTTGAATGTGATGTCATCTTGGGTGGCACTTGGGTAAATGACTCGTAGTATTCAATTGATGAATCCATGCAAAAACAATCACCTTGAACACTCTGCAGGCATTGTGCAATTGCTTATGGGAGGGAGAGACCTTGGAGGAGCTGGAACTTCCAACATATCTTACTCAAAATATCCCAAGAATTATGGTTGGATTAGAACTTTCCAATAAAATCACCACAATCCAAGCATAGCTTTATCCACCACGAGAGCACAATTTGATGACCCTTGAGTTATGGGATTTGTTAGGTTAACCAACACTCACAGCTCATCATGGTATAATTCCATTCACACAAGACTTGAACATGCTAAGTTTGGGGTACATTGAACATACAATGTATATTGAAGCTAATCTCCTTACTTGCAAGTTTTTGGTGGTTGAGTATGTGTTGGAATCAGATTTGATCTTGGGGCATAAGTGGACTATTGTTTCCCAAGCGCCACCGTGCTTTGCTAACGATAAAGTCATCATGATGGTCAACGACACAAAGTTCGCAATACCATTATGTACAGAAGAGGATCCAACCCTAATGGATTTCTATGATATTGAACGCAAAAAGCTACAATTCTCTTCCTCGGAATCCTCTCTATATATAAAGACCTATGAAATGGATCTAGAGTAAAATATTGAATCAAACACATCAAAGCAAGAATCTAGCATCCATTAATCATGAGATTAGTTATAAAATGGCTCATCACATGAATATACAAGAGAGAGAAAATCTATAAGTGCATGTAGCAAGAGAAGATGCACAAATAGTCTAAGTGTGTTTAACCTCTCACCAAGAGGATGGCTTTCAAGTTAGCCATGAACTTGACCATGGAAGGCCAAATCTCCATTGATGGAGCCCAAAGGTACAAGATGACCAAAATTAGTAAAAGTGTCAAAAGATCCTACCAATGTCCCCCAAGCCCTATTTATAGCCACTTTCTCCTTTTGCCCATGGGCCCCTATGTACATGTGGAAATCAAGCTCTATGGTTGACAAACCATCCCTTCCCAAAGATTTTGTTCTCAAAATCATACAAGATATTTAGAATTGAATCGCAATCTCAATGTAAACCCATGGGAAGTAGAGAGGTCTTCAAAAATGCGCCTCAAATACATTTGGAATAGGGAAACCAAATATAGTGAAGCCGACAAACTCCTTCTCCAAAAATAGCATGTAGGACTGTTATGGGGCAGCCATGTTGTCGATGAAGCTTCCCTTGAAATTCTTCATGAAACCTCCATAAAAATGAGTTGCAAATGATGCGTAGCCGCACCCAAAAGGGTCCCACATATTTGTCATCGAACCAAATGATCTTCCAAGTGTGTTGGAGTAGATTGGTAACCCCAACAATAGATCCAACCAAAGCTGTCCACAAATTACAGCACATATAAAACCTCATGATATGCCCATTCTTCACATAATAATCATGCCACTTGATCAAGGAATACTTCCATCAAGTAAACCATGTTGTTGAACATACTCCATTGATTGCCAAGTAGCCTCATCTATGGGCAAGAGCTTCCATTTCACAAGGAATTCATCAATGTTCCGGTTCCTCAAAACCCTTGTCCTCTTGTCCACAATCCTCTCCGGCTCATAGATAATCTCTCCTTCTTCATCCATCGGTGTCATCCATCGGTGGTAACTCTTCAATCTCTTGAGCAAGAGAGCCCACAAACCTCTTAAGGTTGGATACATGAAACACATTATGAATCCTTGTAGAAGGAGGTAGGTCAAGCTTATAAGCCAAATCACTCACTTTCTTGACTACCAAATATGGTCCATAGTATCTATGTGCCAACTTGGAATTGGAAGACCCTTTGTGTAACGTACCCATCTTCACTAATAAAGAAATGTCCATGTAATTATAAGTTTTTATGGTATAAATATCAATGATTTTATTATTTGAGTCATTTCTACTTAGAATCTTCAAATTCTGAGCCCAAATTTGGAATCTGCGTGCGATTTTACCCTAATATAGGATTTTACAGCATCCAAAACGGACACCGGATCAAGCCTATACGCTAATTTCAATCATTTTAGTTAAAAAACGGCGACCTTTAAACCTTAATAAATGCACGACTGCACGTCCGATTGACGAACGGTCTGAACCCCTGCGACCAGGAGAACCTCCCGGACAAAAAAATTTTCGCCCCCCGGGGCGGTCCGGCACGCAAATCGAGGCGGGCACCCCAAATTTGGGTACCCCGCCCCAAAATTTGGTCCGTACACACTTACTAGGGCGCCCCTACAATGGCCGCCCAAGAACCAAAGGACGGCCGTCCACTGTATGGTCCACGCGTACCCTTAGGTGGACACCCAGACCGGATAAGGTACATGCGTACCACTCCTTTCCCAGACAACCGACACCGTACCTTTCCCGTAGACCCATGCAGGCCACTGATCCATAGCCTTTGAAGGTACACCGTCCTTTCGTCCCTGCTTTGCGCAGCGCCCGTACCCCCACCCCTCAGCTATATAAACCCCCGGGGTGCTCCTCAGTCGGCACGCACTTCTGTGTAGCGTATGCCCTGTTGTGCCGCCGTCCGTACCGCCGTAGCGTACTTGCTGCAAGTACAGCTGCCCTTGCAGCCACCCCTCTCACACCCCCTCATTTGGCTCTTTTCAGGTAAGCCAATTTTCCTCCATCCCCCTCTTGCTAGAGGCCAGTGTCCTTAACTCTTCTCCCCCCCCTCCCCCCCCGTGTGAATAGACTTACAGAGAGGCTTGTAGCCACCCCTCCCTGCCCTCTCCACGTTTTTGCCTTTGGGCTTAAGGACATCTCACAATTCCCCCCCCCCCATTTTGCGTAGACTTTAGTAAGGGATTTTTGGCTCAAGCGAGGGTTCGTGCGCCATATTCTTTTGCTCATATGGTGAGCAAACGAGCTCGGAATTCAGATCCGATTGAAGCGTTTCGATCGCAGCAGCGAGCTCTACAAGGCGACGCCTAGGATGGCCTCATCTCGGAGACGGCAAAATATTGCCTCAAGAGGCGCACGTAACAACGAGATGGAGGGAGATGCGTCCAATGCGGCTCCAGTCCTCCCTTTTCAAGTCCCTCAAGGAAACGGTGGTCAGGTTAGCTTGGTTAATTTTCAAAAGAAGAGATTTTTCCTTAAATTAGTATTAATGAATGGTGTCTTTTTTTCTTTTAAAATGAGGACATAAAAATTATATGAAATTACGAATTATGTGATGTTGTTTTCGATAAATTGCGTTGAAATTGCTATCTTCATGAATTATGAATGCCATACTTAGAAAATTACATTGAAGTTGTTATCTTTGGAATTCAAGATTTTTTTTGGCTTCAACGCTAACCCCGTTCCGTGCTTGTGTAGCCGGGCGGCGTCATTAGCAAAGCCCGGGAATGGCCCAAGGTATCCCTCATACCTTTGGGAGAATAAGGATCGCCGATTGAGGCGAGAGATTATGAGGCTGCCTAGTTCTGAGGGCCCAGGCTAGTGCGGTAAATAAGCCCACCCTAGTGTGCAGACATCCCTCTGAGGGGCGGGAGGATCGAGCGATGGAGCCTGAGAGGGCGACAGGCCGGCTTGAGTCCTCGCCAGCGGCCGACGATGAGGTGTATGGTCCCGTAGGGTTTTTCCCAGCATGTAGAGGCTGGAAGGTCGAATTCTAGATCATCGGCAGAATAAGAATAAGAGAGCCGGATTGGCTTGTATGGAAATGGATTCATGTATAAACTTTTATATAATTGCATCTTGTCTTTGGTATGATGGTATTGTGTAAGAAGGCTGTTTTAATGAACCTTGTGAAGACGAGCCCTAATTAAGGAATATGTTTATTTATGTCAAACAGTGTGGTAGTATTAATTAGGAACCTTACAATTGGTATCAGAGCAAGTTTGGCTCCTAGGAATTGCAGTTTAAGGACTGTTTTGTAATAAATGTTTTACCTAACGTAATGCTAATTAGTAAAGATATCCTACTTAAACAAATAAGTTAAATTGATGTTTGGATGATTGTAGGAAGAGGAAGATGCCTACTCCAAATTTCTAGTTTTCCAATGCATCTTCGAGACTGCTAGTCATTCCTCGAATTTCGAGTTTCGCGACACCATGGTGCAGATATTAGAGAAGATATCCCTCCCTCATTTCTCTCGTATTCAGAGAGGATGGGGTAGAGATTTCTGGAGTCGTGGGCCAAGATACTTCATCATCCGAGCAGATCAGATTGGGAACCTCACCACCGACCTTAAGCGGATTCGTTGGATTGAGAAGCTGAAGATGATCCGCTTATTTTGGTTCGTCGGTACCCCCAGGGCCGACACCTCGGTGACTATAGATGGGGTTCACATACCTCAGGATCGTTGGGTGTATGACAAAGTGATGCAGGTCTTACCTGCTGATAGAGTAGCAGTGTTGGGACCTACCCCAATCCAGAGTTTACCACCCTTACCATCAGTTTTTAGAGTCTTAGAAACTACAGCGGAACCCCCATATTTCACATATGTGGACCGCTCTACCCTTATGTCACAGTGAAGCCTAGGAATTTCCCTTGATGTCAAATAAGACTAATTATATTAGTCTCAGATCTTTGTAATAAAACTTGTCCTTGTAAATATTTGGAAATAAAATATTTCAATGGTTTTACTCTCCAGCGTTGTGCAAATATGAATCTTGTAATCTTAAAAATTATTTTTACGATGATGGCCAGGATGACCACCCTCCACTTCCCAATGCGCTTTATACCGATACCCAGGAGAAGAAGCTCCTGCTCAAGCAAATGCAACCTCCCTCCTTTAAAGGGGAAGGTTCAAAGGTTGAGAAGGATGCTGAAGTCTGGATTGAGGCGATGGACGATTATTTCTCTGCTGCCGGTACTGGAGTAGCAAATCAGTCTATGCTCGCACGGTTTCGCCTCACTGGAGATGCTAAACTCTGGTGGAAACAGTGGTGCCGTGACAAGGAAGTCACCGAGCATTCTCAAACGTGGGAAGACATCAAGCAGGCAGTGAAGGAAAGATATCTTCCTCCATCCCATGAATCCATAAAGATGAATGAGTTCTTTAGTCTTAGACAGTGCAGCTTAACACTTGAGGACTACTATTCCAAATTCATTACCCTTCGGAAGTATGCCCCAGCTATGACTACTTCCCAGCAAGTGGCTCGTTTCTGCCAAGGGCTAAATGAACCCCTAGATTCCCGCCTTGAAGCAATGAGGCCAAGCACATTACAGGATGCTCTCATACGAGCTAAGCCCCTTGTGAAAGAAATGAAGGCTAACAGACCGAAGAATCAAAAGAGATCTTACCCTGAGGCAAACCTTAGAGATCAACCCTACAAGAAACCTCAACAGAATTTTCCCTACTACAACAGAGGGCGACAAGGCAACTCTTTTGCCCCCCGCTCGTATGCTGCTTCTTCCAGAGAAGGCCCTCTGTGTTTTGAGTGCAATGAGCCGGGACACTTTAGAGCCAACTGTCCCAAGATGGCAACATCATTCCCCCAAGGTAACAGAGGAAATCAAGGCCGTGGAACCCCTATCCACCAAGGTGCAAGAGGCAGTGGTCGTGGCAGAGGCCGCGGAGGAACAGTTGCTAGAACTGCCTGTGTTATAAGTGAAGAACCAACCTTGGAATCGGCTGAAGAAGAGCGCGCCACCGTCCATGCGGCAGTAGAACACCAAGGTCCGAATAAACAATTTGGTGTAATCCAAGCCCCCGCCACTCATCACGGTAAGCCATTTCAGCTTTTGATTGATTGTGGCAGTACCCATTCATTCCTTTCTCCTAGGTGCTTGCAAAAATTAAACTTGAGTCAAAAATCAGCTAGAAAAATGATTGTAGAGTTAGCCAGTGGGAAAGAAGTAGTATCTTGCCACTCTATAGGAAACCTTGATTTTGAGCTGGGAAATGAGCAAACTCATGGTCACTTTAGAGTCTTGCCACTAGGAATTTATGATGGGATCCTTGGGATGGATTGGTTAATTGCAAACAAAGCTAGCATTCATTGTAGCCAGGGGAGTATCACTTTTGAAAATGAGCATGGCCAAGTAATATCTGTTCAGGGAACCACAGGAAAACCTAAGTCTAGGGTAGTCAAGGCAAAACATCTTCTCAAGGGGACACGTAAGGGTCAGCAAGTTTTCCTAGTCAAACTCAACAAAGTCATTGAACCTAGTATGGAGACAGAACCCTCTTGGCTCCAAGAATTCTCTGACATCTTCCCTGACGAGCTTACAGGGTTACCGCCTCCTCGAGAAGTCGACCATGAAATCGAGGTGATCCCTGGAGCTCAACCCGTCTCAAAAACTCCCTATAAAATGTCCCTTCCTGAAGCCATTGAACTTAAGGAGCAACTTTCCCAACTCATTGAACAAGGATTTGTACGCCCCAGTAGCTCTCCGTGGGGAGCACCTGTTCTTTTCCAAAAAAAGAAGGACGGGACTCTCCGCCTCTGCATAGATTATCGAGGGCTAAATCAAGTCACTGTCAAGAATAAGTATCCTATCCCTCGCATCGATGAACTTCTTGACAGGCTTCATGGAGCCAAAGTCTTCTCAAAAATAGATTTGAGATCTGGTTACTATCAGATCAAAGTCAAGGAAGCAGATATACCCAAAACAGCCTTCAATACCCGTTATGGCCACTATGAGTTTACTGTAATGTCATTCGGGTTAACCAATGCTCCTGCAACCTTCAACCGCCTAATGCAAGATATATTCCACCCATACTTGGATGAGTTTGTGCTTGTTTTCTTTGATGACATCCTAATCTACTCCAAATCAATGGAAGAGCATGAGGAGCATGTGCGTAGAGTTCTGCAATTGCTGCGCAGACACAAACTCTATGCCAAGAAGAGCAAATGTAACTTCTTTACTCATCAAATTGAGTATCTTGGATTCATCGTCTCCAAGGATGGCATCTCAGCAGACCCCGCCAAGGTCAAGGATATTCTAGAATGGCCACCCCCTAAATAAGTTCGTGAAGTTCGTGGATTCTTGGGAATCACGGGTTGGTATAGGATTTTTATCAAAGATTATGCCTTGGTAGCTGCACCCTTGACAAATCTTCTTAAGAAGGATTGCAAAATAGTGTGGCTGCCAATCCATCAAAATAGCTTTGATCATCTGAAAGTCATTATTACTTCTGTCCCAGTCTTAAAGCTTCCTGATTTCTCCAAGGAATTTGAAGTGGTTACCGATGCTAGTAGTCTAGCACTTGGTGGTGTCTTAGGCCAAGAAGGAAGACCAGTCGCTTATACTTCTCGCAAGCTGAAGCAATATGAAGTAAACTATGCCACCCATGATTTGGAACTCTTAGCAGTTGTTCATTGCCTCAAATTATGGAGACATTATCTCTTGGGAGGCAAATTCCAGCTTGTAACTGACCACAAAAGTCTAAAGTGGATCTTCACCCAGCCTAACCTCAACATGCGGCAAAGGAGATGGATTGAAATTCTACAAGAATATGATTTCGACATCAAATTCCGCCCTGGGAAAGATAATGTGGTAGCTGATGCACTTAGCCGCAAATCTTTCTTGAATGCAATTTCAATGCCAAATAATCCCATTCTGGTCAAGGTGGAAGAAGTCTCATCTCATGACCTAGATTATCAGAGGATGATAAAGTTAGTAGAAGAAGGGGGACATTCAGAGAAAGAGAAGAATCTAATCAAGGGATACTCCACTCATGAAGGAAGCCTCTACTTCAATCACAGGCTATGTATCCCTAAGGACCCTGCTTTAAAGAAACTAATCCTCCATGAAGCCCATGATAGCCCTGCTGCAGGACACCCAGGTTATGCAAAAACATTAAATGCGGTAAGAAGGAGCTTTCATTGGGCAGGCTTGAAAAATGATGTGCTTCGGTACTTGAAACAATGTCTCTCATGCCAAAGGATCAAGGCTGAAAGGGTCAAGATGCCTGGAAAGCTTCAACCCTTAGATATTCCCCAAATGAAGTGGGAGTGCATTAGTATGGATTTTGTCACAAGTCTCCCCACTGTTCAAGGAGGATATGACTCCATTCTAGTAGTAGTGGACTTACTTACCAAAGTAGCTCACCTTATACCAGCAAAAAAGACCTTCAAAGCTTCTGATGTTGCTCGAATATTCATCAAGGAAGTCCTCAAACTTCATGGTCTCCCAAAAAGGATAGTAAGTGATCGGGATTCTGACTTCACCTCAAAATTCTGACAGTCTCTATTTCAAGCTCTGGGGACTCAACTTTGATTTAGCACAGCTTATCACCCAGAGACCGATGGCCAGACTGAAAGAGTCAACCAAGTAATTGAAGACATTCTCAGAGCATACTGTGGACGGGAACCCAGAAGGTGGATTCAATACCTTCCTCTGGTAGAATTTGCCTACAATGCGTCTTATCATCAAAGCATAGGAATGTCACCATTCAAAGCACTCTATGGGCAAGAATGCTTGTCTCCTCTAAATTTCTCTGATCCGACTATAAGAGTTGAGGCATCCAGGAAAATGCTCGAAGAGATGGAGGAACAAACCAAAGCTATCCAAAGGGATATTAAAGCTGCCCAAGATCGACAAAAGCATTATGCTGACAACAAGAGGTCTGAAAGGATCTTCAAGGAAGGAGACAAAGTTCTTCTACGGGTGCGACCCAAACGAAGTTCTCTATCACTTGGGAAATATAAGAAGCTCAGCCCTAGGTATTGTGGTCCTTATACAGTTATCAAGTGTCTAGGTAAAAGTGTCTATAAACTCCAACTCCCAGCCCATATCAAAGTCCATAATGTATTTCATGTAAGTTTGTTAAAGCCATATGTCCCCAGTCTCGATCATATTCTTGATGATGAACAAGTTGTAATCCCTACTCAAGGAGTCCTTGAATTACAGCCCAGTAGCATCATAGATTCTAGGGAAAGGCAACTCCGAAATAGAACTCTTGTAGAACATCTAGTTCAGTGGAAAGATTACCCTGAAGAGGATGCAACTTGGGAAGATGAAGCTACACTCTTAAAGGATTATCCCCAATTCATGACGAGATGAGGACATCTCGATTTCTTTAAGGGGGGAAGGATGTAATGTACCCATCTTCACTAATAAAGAAATGTCCATGTAATTATAAGTTTTTATGGTATAAATATCAATGATTTTATTATTTGAGTCATTTCTACTTAGAATCTTCAAATTCTAAGCCCAAATTTGGAATCTGCGTGCAATTTTACCCTAATATAGGATTTTACAGCATCCAAAACGGACACCGGATCAAGCCTATACGCTAATTTCAATCATTTTAGTTAAAAAACGGCGACCTTTAAACCTTAATAAATGCACGACCGCACGTCCGATTGACGAACGGTCTGAACCCCTGCGACCAGGAGAACCTCCCGGACAAAAAAAATTTTCGCCCCCCGGGGCGGTCCGGCACGCAAATCGAGGCGGGCGTCCCAAATTTGGGTACCCCGCCCCAAAATTTGGTCCGTACACACTTACTAGGGCGCCCCTACAATGGCCGCCCAAGAACCAAAGGACGGCCGCCCACTGTATGGTCCACGCGTACCCTTAGGTGGACACCCAGACCGGATAAGGTACATGCGTACCACTCCTTTCCCAGACAACCGACACCGTACCTTTCCCGTAGACCCATGCCGGCCACTGATCCATAGCCTTTGAAGGTACACCGTCCTTTCGTCCCTGCTTTGCGCAGCGCCCGTACCCCCACCCCTCAGCTATATAAACCCCCGGGGTGCTCCTCAGTCGGCACGCACTTCTGTGTAGCGTATGCCCTGTTGTGCCGCCGTCCGTACCGCCGTAGCGTACTTGCTGCAAGTACAGCCGCCCTTGCAGCCACCCCTCTCACACCCCCTCATTTGGCTCTTTTCAGATAAGCCAATTTTCCTCCATCCCCCTCTTGCTAGAGGCCAGTGTCCTTAACTCTTCTCCCCCCCCCCCCGTGTGAATAGACTTACAGAGAGGCTTGCAGCCACCCCTCCCTGCCCTCTCCACGTTTTTGCCTTTGGGCTTAAGGACATCTCACAATTCCCCCCCCTCCCCATTTGCGTAGACTTTAGTAAGGGATTTTTGGCTCAAGCGAGGGTTCGTGCGCCATATTCTTTTGCTCATATGGTGAGCAAACGAGCTCGGAATTTAGATCCGATTGAAGCGTTTCGATCGCAGCAGCGAGCTCTACAAGGCGACGCCTAGGATGGCCTCATCCCGGAGATGGCAAAATATTGCCTCAAGAGGCGCACGTAATAACGAGATGGAGGGAGATGCGCCCAATGCGGCTCCAGTCCTCCCTTTTCAAGTCCCTCAAGGAAACGGTGGTCAGGTTAGCTTGGTTAATTTTCAAAAGAAGAGATTTTTTCTTAAATTAGTATTAATGAATGGTGTCTTTTTTTCTTTTAAAATGAGGACATAAAAATTATATGAAATTACGAATTATGTGATGTTGTTTTCGATAAATTGCGTTGAAATTGCTATCTTCATGAATTATGAATGCCATACTTAGAAAATTGCATTGAAGTTGTTATCTTTGGAATTCAAGATTTTTTTTGGCTTCAACACTAACCCCGTTCCGTGCTTGTGTAGCCGGGCGGCGTCATTAGCAAAGCCCGAGAATGGCCCAAGGTATCCCTCATACCTTTGGGAGAATAAGGATCGCCGATTGAGGCGAGAGATTATGAGGCTGCCTAGTTCTGAGGGCCCAGGCTAGTGCGGTAAATAAGCCCACCCTAGTGTGCAGACATCCCTCTGAGGGGCGGGAGGATCGAGCGATGGAGCCTGAGAGGACGACAGGCCGGCTTGAGTCCTCGCCAGCGGCCGACGATGAGGTGTATGGTCCCGTAGGTTTTTGCCCAGCATGTAGAGGCTGGAAGGCCGAATTCTAGATCATCGGCAGAATAAGAATAAGAGAGCCGGATTGGCTTGTATGGAAATGGATTCATGTATAAACTTTTATATAATTGCATCTTGTCTTTGGTATGATGGTATTGTGTAAGAAGACTGTTTTAACGAACCTTGTGAAGACGGGCCCTAATTAAGGAATATGTTTATTTATGTCAAACAGTGTGGTAGTATTAATTAGAAAACAAATTGATGCGTGAGTAGGGTGGAAAGTGGGAGGATGGAATGCCCTGACGGCACCATCCTACGGACGGGTGGACCCGATTAGTCGGGTAGCTTTCCAACAAATTAAGTGAAAGCCCTACGTTAGATAGTTAGGTTCTTGGGCAACTCTATTCTAGAAGACTAGGTCAGCGGCTGTGCCTTGCATAAGATGAGGAAAAAAACGTTGTCTCTAGAAATCAAGTCTAGTAGTTGCCCAATTTTTGATCAATTGCCCTATGGGTGATTTGATGTTTAGAAAATCACGCTCCCCCTGCGGGATAGAGCTAGGTCATACCTATGAATCGTATCCTTGAATCTCTACAGGGTCAAGGTGTCGATGAATAGGAAATTTTTCCCAAGATAAGACTTAGTGGACTATCTTAAGTGTTTCTCCCATTTTTAGAGGGAGGAACCTTACACTTTGAGAATATTGTGATGGCTCTTAGGAAGCTTGAGCAACACATAATCACCTTCCTTGAACTCCATTTTGCGTCTATGCTCATCCGCATTTGCCTTCATGACTTCTTGTGTCTTCTTCATATTATCCTTGCATAATTGAAGAAGCTGTCTCATCCTTTCCAACTCTTCCTTGGCTAAAGGATTAACCATTTTATCCTCATGGAAGGTAATAGATGGCACATGCACTTGATACCCATAAAGAGCCTCGAAAGGTGACATCCCAATACTCAAATTCTTGCTTGAATTATGACAAAATTCAGGAAGGTAAAGCCATTCATCCCATGATGCTTGCATGTCATGACAATAGTGCCTCAAGTACACTTCGAACCATTTGTTTGTGCACTCTGTTTGCCCATCCGTTTGAGGGTGATAGGCTGTAGAAGGAGTGATTTGAGTCCCCAAGTTCTCATACAATGTCCTCCAAAAAGTGCCCATGAACTTGGTATCTCTATCACAAACTATGTTGAGTGGCAAATGGTATGAACTCACACAAAAGAGCATGTCAGTTAGGGAGTACATCAAGAGGTTCATGAAGCTCTCTATGTTTGTGGATGGACTCAATGAAGGCATGCGATTGAACAAAAGGGCATGTCAGTTAGGGAGTACATCAAGAGGTTCATGAAGCTCTCTATGTTTATGGATGGACTCAATGAAGGCATGCAATTGAAGAAGTTTGTGCATGGTCTAGATTCATACATCAAAGCGGATGTCTCGGCACAAAGACCAAGCACTATCAAAGAGGCTATGAGGTTGGCGGAGCTATATGAACCAAAGTATAAGAGGGTTCAGCCCAATGTACCTTTTCATAAGCCATTTCACACTTCTTCAAATGTGGGAAAAAGTCTACCTTCTTCTACATCCACTTACACTTCCAAATTCCATACATCTTTTGGAAGTGGACAGTCCAAAAGTGGAGTTCATAATGATGCTAAGAAGAGTAATGGGTTTGTCAAGAAGCCTCCTCAACCATTCAAGAAGACTCAACGGATGGATAATCCTAAGATTGAGGAATTGAGGAGCAAGGGTCTATGTTTTAAATGCAAAGAGAAGTGGTCACCCGGGCACATTTGCATATCAAAGAAAGTGGTGGCTACTATGATCATTATGGATGAGGATGATGATTCTAAGTCATCTCATGATGTGGAAGAGTTTGAAGATTGCAGCAGCGAGGAGACACATGAAGAAGACTTGGAGGGTCATTCTTTTGTCAAAGAAGAGGATGAGTTTCCTTTCGACCCCGGTGGAAGGGATCATGCATGCATCTTGAGGGACAATATGCTAAAAGATGCAGGAAATGCAGAAAATGCAGGAGTATCTTGTCAATGAGAGTGCTGCCCATATTTACAGAAAATTACAGCAAGGAGATGGTGAAGAATTTCCTCATTATAAGCTTTGGAATGGTCTACTATGGCACAAGGATAAGGTGTATTTGGTTCCAACCTCATCCTACATTCCCAAGGTGCTTCATGAGATGCATTCTTCACCGCTTTCGGGTCATCTTGGTGTTCTCAAGACATTTGACAAAGTGAGCATCATGGTATCGGTCAAGAACCAAAGGCGACACAAATGTCATATTCATTTCATGCTTGAGTTCTTCCCAAGTATGTGGCATAACTCCTTCTTTGAGCATATGTCTCCACCATTGATGTGCAGTCTTCCAAACGCAAGGATGCAAAATGCACTTTGTCCCTTTCACTCTTCGGATAGAGCTGAAAGTATGTATCCATTTTATTCATCCATTCTTCCAACTCATGTGGGGATGAACCATCACCCTTGAACTTAGAGAGTGAAATCTTGTCCTTTACATCCTTTGACACGGTTGACGATGCATTCTCATGATGGTGCGAGGTCTTGTGCTTTTGCATTTGCACAAAAGATCCAAGGAATTGTGCAAAATCCTTGTACTCCCTCTTGAGGAAATTTGGCATTTCCATCCACCTATCATGAGCTTCTCTTTGTCTCTCAATGAATGACATATGTTTCCAATCAAGCTCAATCACATCATCCATATCATACACCTCCTCTTCAAGCATGGAGAACTGATTTGCTTTGGGATGCAAAGGTACTCTCCTCGGATCCCCAAAATTTGACTCCTCATGTCTGAATGTAGGTGCATGTTGCTTTCCATCCAATTGAGAAGGACCCACTTGGAATGTAGTAGGCTTCATCTCCCGCATAGAAGGATTTCTAGCATCTGCCATGAATCCGAAAGTGACATTCTTAGTGGAATGCTCATGTGTTACCTTGGGAGAAACCTCTTGTACCATGGGTAGCTTGCCTTCCCTACGGCCTTCAAAAGCTGTCCCAAATTGCTTGCCTTCATGTAAAGCACCATGACCACTATCATAGGAAGATTGGCTCATTGGCCGAGCGACCCTCTCTTCCAAAACTTCCATCCTTGTAGCCATAGTGTCAAGCCTACCATTGACTTCCACCCTTGTAGCCATCGTGTCCATCTTAGCATTCATTTCCATCAGCATTTGCATGATCGAATCGATGGGTATGGCATGCGAAGATTGTGGGGTGTGCTTATGGGCACTTCCGACATTCAACTCCTCATTCCCTTCTCTTGAAGTATAACCAAAAGTATCCCCTTCTCTTGAAGTGTGCCCAAGAGTATCCTCCAGAGTATCCAAAATTCCTTGTTCCATCATTTCCTCTTCACCCTCTACCTCGTCGGAAGCCAAAGTGTTGCGCCTCGGTCGCCCTTTTGGCTTCGGCCCCATGGAAACCTTTGGTTTCAGAAATTTGGCTCTAAATTGAGGTAGGGATGTCCGATTGAAGTGATTTAAAGCTTGTTGGAGAGCTAATGAAGTGTACTAGACCACTATACAAAGACACGTAAGAGATGAGGTGTGCTACTATTCTCTGTTTTAGGGTTTATAGGGTTATAGGCTGAAACGGTATTTTGGGTACAACTTGAGCTAGAGATATTCAAATGCAAAACTTTTTAGCTCAAATCGAAGCCTTTCATGAGTACTACAAACCTATGTAATTGGATCTAGAAGACCTTTAAACCCCTGTGTGACTGAATTAGGGTTTACTGTTTCTACAAAAACCCTAAATTCTACCCTAAAGAGATATCAAAATGCGGAGGTTAAGGGCTCGTTGGGTAGCTCTAAGAAAGCACTAAGAGCTCATATGGTCCCTTTTAATTCAGTCCAAAAGGGTTGGGACTGAATTAGGGTTTTTGTGAATCTGTAGATTCTTGCCAAAGTGACCCTTTTTGTGCCCAATTGATCTTTGTTTGCTCCCAAACTAATGTCAACACCTCTCACACTTCATTGGCATCCCAAGATCTGCAAATTATGCTCCACAAGCTTTAATTGTCCATGTATGACCAGAAATTTGAGAAAATTTTGACATAGTCTCCTTTGTTTTAGGAACTAAATCTCAATTTTTCTCAAGTAGCAATGCAAAAATCCATAATCCTCTTATCAATTCCCATCCATTCCATAGCATGTGCCTCAACTTACATCACCAAAAGGCATACAAATTCCTTGCAATTCCAAGCATTCACCATACGTTTCCCATGGCATAATGCAAGATCAATTCCCATGAGATGTCCATATTAAGGCGCCATTGCCATGTACATAAACCAAGAGGATGATTGTGCGAAGAAGATCATCGGTGTAGTGCGTTGAAGCTTGCCGATCTCCCAGCCAAGCTCTTCTCACCCCCGTACCTAGTCCGAACCAAGGCACGGGTTGAGGCCAAGTCTTCACCTCCATACCTAATCCTCCACCGTACCGCTTTACCACGGCACTCATGGCACGGTGGATTCAAGCCATGCTCCCCCCCCCCCCCCCCCCCCGCCGGTGGGCCTCTCCGCCAACACCGGGGGTACCCTCACCAACATATCTAGTTTCTAGAAATTGAAGTGAGTGCAAACAGTTGTGAGATGCATATAGCTTGAATCTGAAAATGAGGTGGATCACTTACAAGGATGTGGCATGACTTATGCCCATTACAATATACTCATAAACCATTATGCATGAACTCATGCTTATCCACATGGCTCCAAATGTCCGCCACTCATCCAAAGATCCAACATCAATCAATAAGTACAAGTGAGGTAATACCATATACCAATGATATCAATATCCAATTGGTATCACTCCCACAAGCATTGCTTATGAGTAATTGGCATCAAATGGCATTTAAGGGCATCAACTTGCATTTGAATGTAGCATTACCAATTGATTCCAATCACACATCGAGCTCTTCCAATGCTCAATAGCATCATACCAATGCATAAAAGCATCATGTCCATAGCAAAAACCTTCTCATTATTACCCAACATCCACTCCATGCATGTGGCTCAATCAATGCATCTAAGCATATGCATTCCTTCATCCATTTATACATGGATTCATCAAAGAATCTTGCATTTGTCTCACAAATGGCCACATGACATCCAAATGGGTATGATTAAAGAAAGATGTGAGCAATAAGAGCATGTAATCACTTTCCAATGGATCATGAGCTATATAGAAATGTTAAAATTCTGTAAATTAGGGTTTTCATTCATGAATAACCCCAATTTGTCCATAGCATGAGGATTAATCACCAATGCTTGAGAAAATGGCCATAGCAACTCACCAATGGTATTCCGAAAGCTTCAATGGTTGGATTGTTGCTTGATAGAGCCTCCAATGGATCCAAATCTTGAAGATTTTTACAATTTCTGAGGGCTGCTCAAACCTCCTCTTCTCCCTCTCCAATAGCAATGAAGAACTTCCCAAAATCCACCAAAAAGATGCCAAACATCATGGCTAACAACCAAATGAGAATGGAATGGAATGATTATGAGCTACTTCTTATGATTATGGTTGTGAGGCTGCGTGGGGAAAACGGCACTCCACACCTAGCTTCATGGGGTCAAAAGAAAGCAAAATCAACTCCAAGTCTAGCCCTCATTAGCCATAGAATACACTTGCAGCCATTTAGAGTGAGTAGAGATGGACAATGGTGAGCTATGTGAGAGAGATTAGTGTTTGGAGTAAAGGGAAAGAAATTTTTAGAAATTTTCAGAAAAATGCATACTCTATGTGTTCCTCTCCTCAAGATCAACAAAAGCCCTAGCAAATGGGAGCAAAATGGGGGAAAGATGAGAAGTAATGGCTATGGAAAAAGCTCGAAAAAGAAGCACAAAAGATAAACGTGATTAACAGAGAGATTAACAGGTGATTAATTCAAATTTTTCTTAATTTTTATACCCCGTCCCAAATAATTGGTCCAGGGTGTCCAAATTAAATCTCCATGAAATCACATGAAATGATGCCTCCCCTCCACTAATCTCCAAAGATTAAGTAAAAATTAAGCAAGATTAAGCCAAAACTCCAAGAAATCAAGAGAAAATTCAAAAAATTATCAAGAAAATGACTAATCTCATGCCCAAAACCTTGATAATGGATCAAAATCAAGGCTTTGATACCAAATGAAATGGATCTAGAGTAAAATATTGAATCAAACACATCAAAGCAAGAATCTAGCATCCATTAATCATGAGATTAGTTATCAAATGGCTCATCACATGAATATACAAGAGAGAGAAAATCTATAAGTGCATGTAGCAAGAGAAGATGCACAAATAGCCTAAGTGCGTTTGACCTCTCACCAAGAGGATGGCTCTCAAGTTAGCCATGAACTTGACCATGGAAGGCCAAATCTCCATTGATGGAGCCCAAAGGTACAAGATGACCAAAATTAGTAAAAGTGTCAAAAGATCCTACCAATGTCCCCCAAGCCCTATTTATAGCCCCTTTCTCCTTTTGTCCATGGGCCCCTATGTACATGTGGAAATCAAGCTCTATGGTTCATGACAACCTACCATCTTAGTCACTGACCAACTCGAACAATGCATCTACTCCTTCAGCTCCATCCTCACACCAATGAAGTCAAATGCCACAACCTTGCAATCAACGGCTATTCTTGAAGAAGTTCCCCAAGTGCAACCACCTATCTCTAAAAAGTAACTCAAAGGAAAAGCTCCAAAGCCAATGCCTCTTCATCAACCAACCTCCCCAAAGGAGACGGCTGCATGCTCAAAAGCCTCATCATCAACAACCACTCCACAAGAGACTCAAGCGTAATCGTCAACAATGCCCATGAGTCTCAAACCCGTAACCTGAGTACCCAATCTAACGGAGGGCCACAAACCTTCCACTTCATCCAAAAAGAAATCTCCACCAAGAGAATCAAAATTAAGGTATGTTAATGGTATCAAAATGTGGATGGAAAAATAACTATTAGTAGCTCAAGGCTACTACGAAGGTGCTAATCCAATCTGGGTGCCTTGACAATCAAAGCCTCTTCCTTAGCGCGCAAAAATCAAAAGCCATGTAAGAATAAAAGTACTCCACAACATTGTCCACAAAAGACTTAGCGAGTTCCTCAAAGAACTTTGGCAACTCAACAAGTGTGGATACCAAAAAGATTACTGTAAGCTCAAGGTTCTACGAAGGTAATACCAAAGCTTGGATTCCCAAGCACATCAAGAAGTGTCCCAAGTTTTCTCAAAGAAAGAAGCCTTAATTGCATCAACCAGTAACTCCTAATGTTCATCAAAGATGGGTGGCAGTGAGAATGCGCTTCAACAACAAGGGTATCAAATAAAAACCCCCACCCCATTAGAAATTTTTGCTAATCTCTTATCTTTTCATTTACTATAACTAGTCTTTCTCATTCCTTTCGAAGGAATAAGGACCATTGAACCATCACTCAACATCAAAATCCATCAACAAAGCTTGTCAATTGTTCCCACACAAAGATCATCTTCAACGCGATCATAAGAATGCGATCGGCACCAGGAAGGGAGGGAATGTTAACCCATTTCTAGGGTTAACAAGAGCTACTGCCATTATCTTACATCAAAGAGTCAAGGTAGACACACCAAAAGGTCATACATTCAAGATATGAAGCAATGGTGTATAGGTTGGACGGGCGCATGTAATGGTCCGATGAAATACTTATGGCAATTTCCACTTTAAGAGCATATGGTAGCAAGTTAGGATGACGCCCGAAGTACTATAATTCATAGATATATTATGAGAATAGTCATTGTAATAGCATTAGGTCTCTTATGAGCCTAAAATGCCCAGCCGACACCAAAGTTGAAGTGAGTGTGAACACTTATAGTCATGTATATAAGTGAATATCTCTCATAATACAAGGAACTCTCCCATTGTGCAATAGAGTCTTGATCTTGCTAATCATCTTGCTAATCTCTCTAACCCATGCTAGTGAGTGTGTGAGAGTGAAGTAAGATGAGAGGAAGGATCAGTATGCGTAATGCAATACGACGATGTGACAACGCTCGTAAAAGACATGGTGAAATTACTTCTCAAGGAGTTGTCAAGCTTAGAAACCTCAAGAGTTACAAACTCGTCGACTTCGACCAATGGAAAGATCTCCACGACAGTTGCGATTCACCAGGTAATCTTCCTCTTGAATGTGTTTCCAAGGAGGTTTAAGTAATCCATAATAACACATTTATATTTAGAGTATACACAAGCACATACATTTATACCTAGTTACATAATATGTACATACGCTTGCATACGTGCACACTTTCATACACACTCGCCCTTGGGTACACACCATCGATCCCTTTTGAGGTTGCCCGTGCCATATAGAGCTGAGGGGTGCACACCCACACACGCCCAAAGCCCAATGAACCCCCTAACCCGGTCGCACATCTCTAGCCAGCAACCCCCCGCCGCTACCTCCTGGCAGATCCAAAGTTCTCACCAGCCCCTATCCACCTAGTCGCTATACCCACAACTCTAACCCTAATGCAGAGCTTGGAGAAAATGCAAATCACCTCCGTGCACCATCTGAGTGCACGGTCGGAGCTCTGCAAGGAGGCCGCGATGGAGGTGAGGAGAGGCAATCTATCTAGGGTGGCCACAGGTGCGACCGCCGTCCATATCGACGGGCTCAGTGAAGAACACACCTCTGCCAGTGCTTACATCCCACATGGCGAAGTGGCTAGAGCTGTACAGCGGATTGCTGATGGTGAGGGCGCTTCTGAGCTTCTTCCTGACCATTTCAAGAGGTACAGGAGGCGATTGACCAGATCTTGAAGAATGAACGAGCCAACTTGAGTGAAGCTATAGGCAAGGATCAGCCTCTCCGAGGGACTTCATCGCTGCCTGTGGTGGTGTGTTCCTTGCTAGGTACAACAGCTTCCTTGAAGAGGGAGAGATCGAGCTCGTGGCTTCCCCACAACACCAACCCCCGCCATAACAATGGATGAGATTAATAAATACTCATCGAGTATTAAAAAGAATTAGTAACATGATTAGTACGGCAAAAGGTCAAAGTGCTAATGACACACCTTATCACATGTTTGAGACAAGATCAATAAGTTAATCCCTCATATTATCAATTAACATAAGGGCTTTAAATAGCCAAGGTACACGTGACTTTTCATCTTCCATAACTCCTAAGAAACCTTTCACATTCCATTACTACCATGTAACTCCTCCATCTTGGATATGACATCTTTCCACCTTTTTTTTCAATAATAACCCCATGCTAACCCAAGATCAACATAACCTTTGATAACCATACACATGTCCCCTATACCATACCTCTACATGTCCATACCATAAGCATAGTTGGATAACCATACACGTCCCCTATACCATGACCTCTACATGTCCATACCATAACCATAGTTGGAGATGGCCATCGAGAGCCAAATTCCAACACCCCCCCCCTTGGTTTCTACATGGCCATCTTTTCAGCCCTATCTGGACCCTCAAGGGAAAACCATCAGAGGTTAAAAACTTACCATTTCATGATTCATCATCTTTGAGTGAAATTAGCATGTTCTGTGTGGGGGGGATTCTTGAATAATATTGGCGTTGGCTTCTTCAACAATGTTGACATTGGCTTTGCTTTTGTGGTAGCATCTATCTTTAAGGTATCAAAGTTTGCCATAATAGGTGCATTCTAACTTTTTTTTGTCTTTGAACCTGCAATTCTTAAGCATGTGCCTAAGTCTACCACAATGAGTACCATTTTTAATGCTTTTTGTTTGGGATTTGGTGTAAAAGGCTTTAAGATCTCCAAATAAAGAATTGCTTCTGATCTTTTCTTCTTCTTCAAGCAAGGTACTTTCTATGCCTTCAAGTGTGGGATCCTTCATGTACTTCAAAGTAGGCAAAACATTTTCAAATTCTGGTGGTATCGACATAAGTAACATGGTAATTGTGTCACAGTATACAATATTAAATAATTTGGGAAAAAACACACACTTTGGGAATCAAGTTTTCAATATACTTTTGGCCATATCTTAAGCATACTAACTCTAAATTTGTAGGAAATTTTAGATTTAGATTCTACTCTTAAAGATCTTTCCAACGACAAGGGGGTTTTGATAAAATCTTGGATAGGTTCACATGATCTCATTTTTCAAATGGGAATGGAAATTTTCCAAATTATCTAATGTGGTCTCTTTTTTACCTTCAAAAATAACTTCAATATAACCTAGAACTAAATCATAACTTTTAATCAACGATTATCTTTCACACATTTGTTTCACCCAAATAACTGCCTTAATGGAAGCTAGGTAGGCGATCAAGCTCTTTATTTTGTTGATGTGTCATGCCAACGCTTCCTCCATCTTCATTTCTACGTTGTAGAATCTAACCTTCAAGCTTATTTTGTTGTTAAGTCCTTGGGCTCCAAAATTTTCCAAGCAACTTGAGATGACTCACAATCCCCAACATGATGGATATAGCTATCATCAAGTCCTAGGATAATCATGGCTAATGCTTTGCCATCTTTTATTTGCCATGTGAATTCTCCATCTCTAGTTGGAGACTTACGAACTTGACCTTTGACTAGGTCCAAAACTCCATCTTTCATTGAGAGGAATTTCATTTTGACTTGCCAAGTGTGGAAGGCAAGTACTTTTTCTTTATGTATTTACTCTTATTTTTTAGTTATATGGCTATAGAGAAGAGAAGAAGATAGAAGAAAATTCAGCCATCCATCTCTCTCTCTTGTGCCTTACACTCTCTTGTGTTTGTGTGTATTGTAAGGAACTCGAGCTCTCCCTCTCCCCCACATTCTCTTTATGGTATGGAGCTTCCGTTTGTGTGAGAGCTAAAGAGGCAAGAACAAGTAAGGAAGGAAGCGGTACACAGGTAAGAGCATCATCATCTCTTTCCTTTCTTGGTTTAGGTACATGCCACTCCAGCAGATATGAAGGCATTCAAGGATTGGAATTAGGGTGCAAGGAAAGTCATGTATTGGCTTTCTATTAGTATCACAGACACAATGATAGGACACATATAGGATGCCAACATTCTAGTTGTTGTATGGCAGAACCTAGTGAAAATTTTTCAAACCAATACAAAGGCAAGGAAACTATAGCTAAAACAAGAATAACACCATATTGGGGAATTTGGGAATTTCCTAAGTCCCACTTTGAGAAATAGACCTATTTTTTGTGCATTTTGTATAGAAATATTTGTATTTTTATAGCCAAACCTAAAAGTTTACCTTATCTATGAGAATAAAGCAAATTAAATGTTGAAAAAATAACTAGAAAACTATAGACTATGTGTGTTTTCCTAAGGAATTTCTTCTTTACTTCACTTTATATTAATACATGATGCTTGGACATCAATGCATTCTCTCTCTCTCTCTCTCTCTCTCCAACCCTTGACCTTCGACTACATATGCATAGTCGCCATACAATATAATAGTATGGTTATAATTCTGGTTAGCTCTTTCTAGTAAGTTGGAAAGAATATGTATGTGTGGTTAATAGTCTCGAAAAGAAAATCCCAAAAAATATTCCTTAGAATTATTTGAGATCAAACAACATTATATTCTTTTTGTCTATATTTGTGCTGAATGTTTCTAAGTTGGAAAAAGGATATCTACGTTACCCTTGAAAATAAAAATCAAAACAACAATAATGAGACTAATTTGAGATTTAATATATCTAGTATACTTTGCATTCATACTGCAGTCATTTAATATCAAAGCACAGTTGGTATATTTTTTCATCAAAGCCCGTTCTCTCCATTAAAATATAGTTAGAATATCACTCTTCCACGATGATCTTGTTTACAAAACAATCAAGTCTTCTATGAAATCACAACCCAAAAACCTTGAGCTAGTCTCCAATGTTGAAAGAATTTATAAACGCCAAGGTATAAGTTAGAGAACTTGAATGTATTGTTGCCTTGTCACATCATTTTTGCAGAAGGTAAAATTCTAAAGTTTTTCAATGAAGTGTCTAGCTACATGACCACAAGATACTTCATAAAAGTATATTTTTGACCGTGTGGCCAAAGATCACAAAAGATAATATTATAGGACTATTGAATTAAGAAGCAACAATGCATATAGTTGCAATGAACATTTTAGAATATATTTCCATACACACATGCTACAACACTTCCACATTAATATGCATATAGGACATATGTGTAGATCATACTTAGAAAAACATATTTTAAGAGGAAAAATATTCAACCATGTGGCCAAATATCAATAGACACCAACTTGACACCTTTGATAATATGAGTCATACCAATATTTCAATCAAAGCAGTGCAATTGCAATTGGCAAAAGCATTGTAGCTATATGATACAAAAAAAATTCTTCCTATATATTTGACCATGTGGTAAAACATCAAAAGATCCAACACTTTAGACAAATATTTGGATCAAAGTAATGCAATTGGAATTGATTCAAGCATTCTAGCTACCATACAAAAAATTGCTTCTTCCGATATAACTTCAACAATATACTTGAAAATAAAATTCAAAACAACAATACCGAGACTAATTTGAGATTTAAACTTTCTAGTATATTTTGCATTCATGCATGCATTCATTTAATATCAAAGCACAATTAGTATACCTTTTCATAAAAACACATTTTCTCCATCAAATTACATTTAGAATATCATTCTTCATTGAGGAGCTTGTATATAATACAATGAATTCTTCCATGAAATCACAATCTAGAAATCTTGAGCTAGTCTCTCTGATGTTGAACGCATTTATAAACACCAAGGTACAAGTTGTAGAAAAGAGTGTATTATTTTTGTGTCACCATTTTCGTGGAAAGTACAATTTTTGAAGGTTTTTTATGAAGTGTCTAGCTACACGACCATTTATGTAGTCTTCCTTATATCCTAGCTGATGAGCAAGTTGCATTGCTTCCATATCCTTTAGAGTAGAAACCAAAGGAATCTGCTTTAACCTCGATACTTGTGAGACACCCAATGGATGGGTTGGATGAATTGAGACTCTTGATGATGATCCTTGTACAATTGATGATCTCTTCAAGCAAAAAGTGATTGAAGATTGTTTCATATATATTCCATCTCCACGATTGATGCTGTTGGGTTGTACTGATGATGAAGATGACATAGCATTATCATCTCCTTCAAGCCATGTGTCAATCACAACCTTGAATTGTGTGTACAACTCATGTCCATATTGAACTGGCTCAAGTCCATATCGATCAAATTTTATGACTTCACGTGCATCATGGGATCCACTTAAGCGAGTCAAGTAGGGTAGAAGTTCCTCAATCAAGATTGAGTCTCCTTGGTTAACATCAAATGTCTGTGGATAGATGCAGTTCTCAAGAGGGTTAGGACACCGCTTGTAGGGACTATCATCTATCAAAATAGTCTTGCTATGTTCACAAACATTGCCATATTCATTCCACACATACTGAAGGGGCTTGAACATTGCTTCCACCCCCATCTTGTCTGGCCGATAGATGATCTTGAGTGGATGCGTATGGCATTTCTCCTGTCCCCAAATCATGAAAAAAGGATATCTCCTTTTTGCATAGCTCTCCAAGTAATTGATTATTGCGATAACATTTTTGTGTGAAGCTGTAGACCAAACTCCCACTTGGAATCTTGCAAATGTAGCTTCAAGAAACTCAATGCATCCTGGTCAAAGAACAACCCATTGCTTGCCCACTCGAAAACTTTGGAACCTCTTTGATTTGGAAAAACAACGTTGTAAAAGAAGACCATTGAGATCAAGTATCACACATAGTTTGGTAGCACTTTTCGCCAAGGCCACATCACTTACTTTGTTTGCTTTGCTCAAATCTGCCAAATATGCAAATAGACTATTCTTAGTCAAATTTGAATCATTCTATCATACAACACAAAGGTTAAGAACAAAATAGACATCTAGGCTCTTACAAGATTTTTTTTTTCATTTTAGAGCTAGTAAGCTAAGATAAAAACATTATATATAGTTCAATAGGGCTAAGTTTATTGTACTATTCCATATGTACATTGTATAAGACATTAAATTTAATATGCAAATAGTATGCATGGATGGTAGATACTTCATCAAAATATATTTTTGACCATGTGGCAAAAAAATCTCAAAAAGTAATATTATATGACTATTGAATTAAGATACAACAATGTATATAGTTGCAATGAACATTTTAAAATATTTTTCCATACACACATGCTACAATATTCCACATTGATGTGCATGTAGGACATGCATGTTGAGCATACTTAGAAAAACATATTTCAAGATAAAAAATATTAGATCATGTGGCCTAATATCAATAGACACCACATTGACACCTTTGATAATACAAGTCATACCAATGTTTCAATCAAAGCACTGCAATTGAAATTGAAAAACTCAATGTAGTTGTATGACACAAAACATTTTCTTCTAATATATTTGACCACATGGCAAAATATTGAAGAACACAAAACTTTAGAGAAAACCAATACCAACATTTGGATCAAAGTAATGTAATAGCAATTGATTGAAGCATTCTAGCTATACCATACAAGAAAATATTTCTTCCAACATTATCATGTACTTCATACTTTCATACTTGTATTTTAATACAAAAGCACAAACTTTTTGCAACCAATTTTAGGTGAGAATGAATCTAAAGTGTGCACATTAAGAGAAGCTTTATATGGCCTTAAGCAGGCTCTCCTAGAGCATGATATGAGAAGATAAAGGCATACTTGGCTGCAAAATAGTTTTTGCAACAATCTACCTCCGAGTACCCTCTATGTAAAGAGGAGTAAAGATTGTTTTTTGGTCATCATTTTATACATTGATGATATGCTACTCACAGGCCCTAATGAGGAAAAGATTTCAGCCTTCAAGGCTTAACTACATGTGTTGTTTGAGATAACGGACTAAGGTTTGTTGCATTATTATTTTGGGCATATAGTTTATACAATGTGATGATGGTATTGTGATGTTACAGTCAAAGTACATACAGAGGTTACTTACACGGTTTGGTCTCCAAAACTTTAAGCATGTTCCTACACTAGTAGAGATGGGTGCTAGGCTTAGCTCCTAGGATGTAGATGAACCATTTGATGCATCACTTTATCAGAGCGGTTGGGTGCCTCATCTATCTATGTAATACGAGGCTAGAAACTTAGTTTGGGGTCTCCCAGTTGAGCAAGTATATGCACAATCCCAAAAGTAAGCATTGGCACACTTCCAAGCAAGTATTCAGAACTTACAGGGCACTTAATCTCTTGGCTTATTCCATGCTAAGGGGCGTGATGTTCAACTACATGCTTTTAGTGTTTCTAATTAGGATAGATGTTGTGACATGCAAGTGTCCACTAGTGGTTTTGGTTTCACCTTGGTGATTCATGTATATCATGGCTCAACAAGAAGCAGCAACAGTGGCTACTTTGAGCTATGAAGTTGAGTACATGGTAGCTTTTATAGTGACTATGGAGTATGGCTCAGATGCCTTTAGTAGATCTTGGTGTTGGAAGATAGTCCCCCACCTCCATATTCACTCATAGCTAGAGTTAATTAGCCACCGTCGTGAGGAACCCAGTGTTTTATGCTTTCTCAAAGCACATTGAGCTGCATTATCATTATGTCAAGGAGAAGTTCATTGCAAGAGAGATTAGTTTAGCTTATGTCTCTACACATAACAATGTGGCAGATATGTTCATGAAGGCTCTCCAATGAGAGAAGTTCAAAGATTTTTGCAAAGGTTTGGGCTTATTTCCATTGGGGGATTGATCAACCAGCACATGATCCTTGTATATGTTCACATGATCATCATTACAGGGGGGCTTGTAGCATTTATATAGTGATGTGTGAACGTAGGCTCATAATGGGATGGGGAACTTTTTCACTCTTTAGGAGTTTTTTTTCCCTCGAGCATATGTATGTACTCTTATAAGTGTCTAAGTGTCCTTATCACTCATTCTGATCAATTTACTTTGAGTGTTATGATCATGATATGCTTCCATATCTCTCTCCTTGCTTGTTGTATCTATGAGTGTGTTACTAACACCATTGATCTCCACTCCAACATTATGTGACCATGTACTCTCGCCATATTTGGTGGTCATTTAAGGAGATAGGGCTTGAGCCACTTGGTTTGTACTCATGTGTGACCCGTGGCTTGTAGTCCCTTGAATTAGCAAATTTCCAACATCCTCTAGTATCCCCATAGGGGTAATTAATCTTCCAGTGGGTAAAACAAGTGATCCATGTGCTGATTTACAAGATGAATTTGAGCCATGTCCAAGGGTGTATCAATGATGTATTGAGGAAGCTTCCTTGAAATGTGAGGTCCTGTACATTGGGTGGGTATGTGAGTTTCTTGTCATGGATGGGCTTGGACAACCTTGGGTCCTTCCCATCATCTCATTGGCTTCTTCATGAGTGGTTTTGATGAGTGATTTTGGCAATAGCATGCCTCATTGAGTTTTGGCCCCCATGGAATGATTTTATGGGGTATTATGGGTGTAGATGGTGAGGGAGAAGCTCAAGGAAGGGGGGTTGAATTGTGGCTCCCATGGAGGATGATGCATAAGAATTGATAGAAGGGTTATGGGTGGGTTGTGGGTTTGGGCTTGGACATTGTAGAGAAATCGGTGGGGTGGCTTTGGGATTCCTCACATTGCCATAATTGGGTTTTTGTCTTGGGGATTTTCTTTCTCACCCAACTTGCCCTAGAAGAGTATGCCTCACATCGGCTTGTGGATCTTCTTATCTAGAAGGTTGAGTCTCATCATGTTTGCCTTATAAGGAATCTTTAAGGTCATTGTCTTCATCTACAATCTTCCTTAGTAAGCTTGTGTAAAATTGATAAAAACAAGTGGCACTTGAGTCCATGAATAGATTCATCCTAGCACATGAGTTCATGAATAGACTCATCATGAGACTTAAGTTCATGTTATTGGAAGAGCATGTTCCTCTCTTATGTCTTATCCACATGGTTGATAAGCTCAACTCACTAGTGACTATCAATTTTTGAAGTGCTTGGGGGAGCTAGAAGGTCATTAGTGAGAACATCCTATGGGATCAGATGTTCTATATAAGAGACCAATCATGGCATCCTTGAAGTGTGGACATGGCATGGGATGGTCCAGTTGGTGGGAGGCCCAACCAAAGTGGTATGATGTGAGAATGGGTGATGGATTTATGAAGAGTGGGGAGCCTGCTCATTGCTGACTTTCTTGATGGGCATGATCGGCTTGGGTTCCAAGGTTCTTGTGTCATTTGTAGGAGCTATTAGGATCTTCTTCCTGAGTGGATTATGGAATGGGTATTGTGTCTTATTGAGGTAGCAGCTATGGTTTCTCTTGGGCATGAAGCTCATGGACATTTGATGGATCTTCCATGGGTGAGGAGACTAAGGGGCTAGACTGAGGGATTTTAGGATGTCTTAGATTTTTCCTCTTTGAGGGAAGTTGAGGCCTAGAGTTGTTGAAGAGATGTTGCTTCATAAGCTGGGATAGGGTGGGTGAGGCATAGGTGGTGGAAGTGATTTATTGATGGCATGACAAAGGACTTTTGTGGAGCATGTGGACACAATGTACCTTGTATGTCCCATTCTTACACGGGCCTTAGAGTTCACTAGTAAAGACCTCAACCCAATTTGATCATTGGCACATAAGCAGCTTGGCTAGAATAGTGAGTGAGACCCTATTATGTCTCTCCCTAGCCTTTTGATGAGTGAAGAAAGTGAGCACTCACCGAGGAACCAATTTGAGAATAATGATGCCTTCAAGCTTGGCCCCATTGGAGATGATACCTTCTTGTGCCAAACCTTGGCCATGGCTCCTTTTGTAATATGGAGTTTTGTAGGGCTTTGTGAATGAGATCCTTGATGAGAGTGCTCTAGCAATGCAACCCATCTAGCCTCTTTACCTCCCCTAAATTTTCCTTATTGTGGTAGGAATTAATGAAGTAAAGTGGGTGAGAGGGAGATCTGAGGCCCATGTGATGGTTGGTTAATTTTGAAAGGCCGTGAGGCCATGAATTGTCGAGGTGCCTTGTCAAGTTAGGGGGATAATTTGAGTAGTTATAGAAGTTTTATTGATGGATAGGCAACCTTGGTCTTGACTTGGACATGAATGAGGGTTGCACAACATGTTGGGATCAAGGGAGCACAAATTATCCCTAATGGTGACTGTTATTTTGGAAAATGGATCATGATCCAAAGGCCTCTTTCTAGGTTTTCCCTACACGGGGCTCCATCATCCATGGTTCATGCTTGACGAGTCCTTAGTTTTAGTGTGTGCGTAATCATTTTGTGTGAAGTGCAATGTGGGGAAGAGTGCTTGATGACATAGCAAGGTAGTAAAAATAGGACTCTATGTGAGTAGGAGAGGGCTCCATCAAAGAAAAGAGACAACAATGTAAGGAGTTGGGAGAAGGTTGCAATAGGCCATCTATGAGCTTGGAATGGACTTTCTTAAAAGAGAACCTTTTTTTTGGTTTCCTTGTTTGATGTGGATATTAACTGGATAGTTTTTCAATATGAGTTAGACATCAAAGTAGATGTTAAAGGAGGACCCGTATTTGGTTTCCCTATTTGATATGGGTGTTGACCAGATAGTTTCTCAATATAAGCTAAACATCATGTCAATGATAGATTTGACATAGGTAGAATGAAAGGAAACAATCAAGAAGACACTTGAAGAAACTAGAGAAGTTGAGGATTTAGAAGAAATTAAAGCATTGATTACAAAGTGGTTTGGTTTAAAGAAGATAAACTTGCAGATACAAACCTGGGTGATAAGTAGAATCTTTGAATGGTTTGTGTGTGCCAAAATCATATAAGAAAATAGAGGCAAAAACTACAGGAACTACGATTTGAAGGATGTACTTACAAAGATATGAAGGAAATTGATGATCCTAGTTTTTATCAACATAGATAAGGGTTATATTTATTCTCCCCTGATAGTAAAAGTATTACATAAATACAAATTATGCATGGCATGCAGTGCACTTGCTTTCATCGTTATTATTTGATGATTTTTAAAATCGAATCCAGAGAGGACTATAAAACTTGTACCCGATCATGGGACTCATCATACAAGTGATAAGTTGGCTCCACTTATGGGCTGAATCTCAGTTATACTAGGTCAGATCTGCCAATCCTCAGCTCTGTTGGTGTGTCAAAGTTGGGAGTGTTGCATATACACTACAACACCCTGCATTTTGCTTCGATCATTACTAAGAAAACATCATTTGATTGGTTTGCATTTCTTGGCTGATTCTCCTAGATATTTGAGCTCTTATTCCACAAGATAACAACATTTGGGATTTCTTTTGAGGCGAACATCTTGCTCTAATTTTTTGTGAATTTAATTCTCCATTTGTGCTATTTTTTGTCCCTACATATTTTCATTGACAAAAACCTGAATACAAGGCTTGTCCTGACCCAGAGTTAGGTGCATCTGAGGACTCCTCTTGAGTCTCCTACCCTTTTTGCTCCCTCCTATGGCACCTTGTTCAAGTTAGGATCTCATCTTAGCATTGCCAAAGCATTTTTTATTGGATCTTGCCTTTTTGCTTCCTCCTACTCTTTTTGCTCTCTCTTGTGTCACCTTGTTCAAGTCAAGATCTTATATTAGCCTTGACAAAGCATGTTTTTTCGGATCTTGCCTTAGAGCTACAAATGCAACTTCCCAATGTGGGTGCACTAGCTTGTGCATCTCACGTCCTCACTTTGTTGTCACATCCGAATGCTATTTTGCTAATGGGATAAAGGTAGAGTCCTCAATGCCTATATGGAGGCAAAAAGAGATGGTCCTTCATGACGGTTCTCTCTCACAAAAGGCAGGGGAAGAAGAAGCTATGGAAGAGGGAAACCTATAGGTAAACATGTTCAAGCACCCATCTAGCATGCATGAATCCAATAGCAGCATACTAGAAGGGAAGAAGGAGAGTCACAAGTAAACTATTTCAAGAAATATTGTAAGGGAATTAGTGTGTATTTATTATTATAAAAAATAATTTATATACAAGTAATTAGTTTTCACACTAGGCCAGCTAAACTTAAAAATAGTTCGGCCTAGTGTGACTAGTTTTCACACCAGGCCACTTAAAAATAGTTCGGCCTAGTGTGACTAGTTTTCACACTAGGCCAGTCAAACTTAGAAATAGTCTGGCCTCCATTACTAGCCTTAAGAAACTATGTATACGGAGTTCGTAGACTTTTTCTATTTGACATTAAGCACAATGTGGTAAGGCTACTTTATATGTTCAATATCTTCCATGAACTAGTAAGATATGGCCAAGCACCTTATGATAGGTTGGGTGAAACCATGTTAACCAATGGAGTGCTTAGCATACTCGCCTTCCTAATGGTGGAACACGTCCCCTCATCACCCAAGTCAGTGGTGGTAAAGCTTTGCCAAGGTAGAAGGTGTGGATACTCCATGATATGCCATGAACTTGGCAACCGAGGTTATAGTTGAAGATCGATCCAGATGCAAGGCAAAGTGGTAGGAAGATTTGGGTAGGCCTGATGGCAAGCACAGCTTGTTAAGGCAAATGTAAAGTGATAGGTGATGTTCAAGTCATGCCAGGCCTCCACTAGTTGTGAAAGTGGTGTGGACCCTTCATCATAAGATGGTTGGTAGAAGCATTCCGCACCTTGTGATTGGTAGAATGAGCACTAGGACCACCATATAATGATTTGCACTCGATTTGTATGGGTAGATGGTGTTTTGGATCTTCATGACATAACCAAAGAGTATGTCCTAATCTCATAGTGTGATGATCAGAGATGAGGCTTTCTTGTGGTGAAAATGTCAGCCAGGGGGAGGGTGTGGTGATGAATTGGAGTCAAAGGCAGAGGTTAATTGCATGGAAGCTCATTGGAGGTACCTGTAAGGTCGAGGGTTCTCCAAGAAATGGGTCATACCATGGGATAAGATTGCATGCACCATGGATCCCCCATCTAAGATGTACCTAAAGGGTTGAGTTTAGTTATAGGCACATGTGATTATGTGTGCTATGAGATGGACAAGTGAAAAAAATGGGATTTTCGTAGTGAACTATATATGTGAGGTTTACGAGCAATGGACGAAAGGTGTGCCCATGTATGTGCACTTCTTAACATGAAGAATTCTCCACGTCAATTGATTTCTTCAACTTTATTTGCTACTTTCTTCAACACTTACTTGACATTATACATATCTTTTCTTAGGGAGTCAAGGTAACAACATTTGTTGCAAAATGGCTAGGCTTTGCATATGGCTCTGTCCACCTTCATAAGCTTTTAAATAAGAAATATCTTTGATTGGCCTCTCTAAGGACTCCGTGAGACTAAGTTAAAGGGCAAAAGGCATGCTACTAAGAGGCTTTTGTTTGGGCCCTATTTTTAAAAAATAAGTTGGGCGATGATGATAAAGAAATGGAAATGGGGTTGAATTTACTCCTGCTGCTGGCAAGACGCTTTCACCCAGGAAATAGACAAGAGTTGTGAATGTAGCATATGTGGCATGATGTGAGGGAAGATGCTAACGTTTTACGAACACGATAAGGCGAGCTATGTACACGCTTGTAAGAGAGCACGCGCCTTGATAGCAACTTCGATTGTCCATATTATTATCAGAAAGGCTTCAATCTCCCCCCTCCCCCCCCCTCTCTCTCTCTCTCTCATGATCATGTAACTTTGCTCCACAACCCTGCTAATTGCGCCTTGATCAGCTTCTTCTTTATCGCAACCCTGCTAACTGCGCTTTGATCAGCTTCTTCTTTAATGCAAATCCCAATGGAGAGAGCTTTCCATGCCTATGTGCAGCTTTCAACGGACCATCAGGGTTGTTTTGGATTAGGGATCCTACACAGGATTAGGCTTATCATCTGGGGTTAACAGTTAGGGTAGGATTAGGGTTACCCTAAGGTTTGGGTTGCACGTTGAAACCTCAGCTGATGGCGGTGATGGCATCTCCGAGTTATAATGATTCCTGCTTAGGTGCAGTGAATTGCCCAACAGCGTCAGCAGGCGTTTTGATTGTGATAGCAGGGATGACGGCGATGGTGCTGCTGGTGTTGACGGGCTTGGCGATTCTGTGTCTGTATGGGCAGTCATTGGACAGGAGGCAAAGGCAGCTACTCCAACAGCAGGAACAGCGACTGCAAGTGCCGGCAGGGTTGCCAGAAGAGAGCGCGGCATCGACGTCTGTGATGTCGCCCTTCCCGCACGAGCCACCTCGCGGTTGTGTGATCGTCATGTTTCCCGGTGAGAAAGACTACCTCGCATTTGGCCAGCCCTCCCCCTTCTTACACCAATCCCAGCCCAAGAGTGGATAATATTACAATCACCTAATGACAATTACGTTCCTTTTCAGCCATTTTTATCTCGTTAAAACCATCACTTGCAAGTTGTCATGCATGCTATATTGAATTCTTTCCTCTATCTTGACTCAATTTTAACTTTAGTTAAGAATTTCTACTTAATAGCTAATGCTCTCTTCAACTTTAGTTAAGCATTTCTACTTCTTAACTATAATATGACGAAGCCTATGACTCATAGCCGATCAAAATACAGCACAGAGGGAGAAGGAGCATCATAATTTGCCACTAATGTAACTTGTATTGTGTAGATGTGTGTGTGTTTGTGTGTTGGGGGGTGCGTGGTGTTAGTGAGTACACATTAGAGACAAGAGGACATGGTTTTCCAAGGAATGGAATTAAACATGAAGAAATGGTCATGTATTAGTTGATCGTACTTTGCCACTAATGTAGCTACATTGTGTGGGTGTGGGTGTGGGTGTGTGTCTCTTGGGGGAGTAGTGGTGTTAGTGAGTATTTGTTAGAGACAACTAGGGGTTTTTTTTCAAATAAAAAGGAAGAAAATTATCATTTACTGCCATGAAATAATATGCACAAATTATCTAAACTAAACACCTTTTTTAATGGATCCCCATGTGTTGAAGTTCAAGTGTTGAGGTTGCTTACAAAAATTGGCATTCTAATTCAAATAGAGGGGTTGATAACCCTATGATGTAGAAACTTTCTAGAGGGCTCCTAACATGGACATTTGACCTCAGGGATTGAATTGGGAAGAGCAATTCATCTTGACACTTAGAAGAGTAAGGTTAGAAGAAAACCCTAGGTAGGCCCATGAACACATTTGTATTTGGGAAAATCTACACTCTTGTGACCCATGAATGATGGTGGTTTTAAGAGAGAGAGAGAGAGAGAGAGAGAGAGAGAGAGAGAGAGAGAGGGGGTTACCTATGTAAAAACCTCATATAACACATGGGCTTAAGGGGAATTTAAAAATCTTATTTCAATAATGTGATTACTTGTGAGATCATGATAAAAGTTTCCATACATGCGCAATTAAAAAACCCTAACCTACGAATTTTAATAATCTACATACATCCCTTCTAAGAGTTGTGAGATGATATAATTATCCTTTTGTGTATGGGTTTTTCACTTTTGGATTAAAAACTCTTACAATTGTAAGAGAGTAGCTCCATAAAAAATAAATTTCCTCACGTACTATCTTACATATTTTGTACTATCTTATGAATTTTAATAATTTACATAAGTCCCTTCTAAGAGTTCCGAGATGATATAATTATCCTTTTATACTATCTTATGAATTTTAATAATCTACATAAGTCCCTTCTAAGAGTTTCGAGATGATATAATTATCCTTTTGTGCTATCTTATGAATTTTAATAATCTACATAAGTCCCTTCTAAGAGTTCCTCACATACTATCTTACATATTTTGTACTATCTTATGAATTTTAATAATCTACATAAGTCCCTTCTAAGAGTTCCGAGATGATATAATTATCCTTTTGTGTATGGGTATTTCACTTTTGGATTAAAAAACTCTCTTCCATTTGTAAGAGAGTAGGCTCCATAAGAAAATAAAGTTTCTCACGTACTATCTTACATATTTTTTAGTAGCCACCATCAGTGCTTTTGTAATCAACTTGGGAACTAAAAAGGGTGGAAAAGGTCCATACCTTATCTATTAATGCTTGCATATGAAATGAAAGAAATGAAAAGGGTGGAAAAGGTCCATACCATATCTATTAATGTTTGCATATGAAATGAAAGAACAACTCATCTATTATATGTTTGTGAAAGAACACATCCCATGTTTGCCTTTTCTTCCCTCATTCGAGATTTTTGCTAATTGAACCTTGAGTTTTATAGCTAAAATTTTTGGCAATCCTTCTCTCAAGAAGTTGAGTTTCCATTACTCCCCCTCCTCACATTCATAAATGTTGAGATATCAAGCTCATCTAGTGAGGCGTTGGACACTGATGACCCGCCTGGAGGATAGGCCCCACACTTACACCACTGGCATGGTTGGTGAGATCATGGGTGATATGCGGCCAGTGGGATGACAGGCTGTGTGTGACAGCCATTCTAGAGACTGGCATAGTTATAGCGCCAATTCATTTAGTTGGGTTCACACTATAGAGAACCCTAGTATGTATTTAGTTGAGTGCCTTTTCATATAGTGTGTACTCTTATCTTTGTATATGGTGTGTTGAGTGTTGTGTGAAGAAGAAGAAGATTTTCAGCCTCTCACCTTGTGTATTCTCTTTTAGGGTTTTGTGAGTGTGTGTGTGTGCTTGCAAAAGCTCAAGCTCTCTTCTCCCCTGCATCTTTTCATGGTATCAGAGCCTGGTTCAAGTTAAGGACTGAGCTGCAAGCAAGAGAAGCACAGGAAGCGGTACGAGGGTAAGAGCTTCATCTACTCTTCCCTATTTGTGTGGCGACTACACCCTTGTCCTCGGGAGCTCTACAGGAGGCACCGGCAAACGATCTCTGATTGAGGAGATTTCTTCGGGGGAGTAAAGCTATAGTGCAACTATATTGTCTTACCGGACGGCATTTTTCAAGCTGAAAACGCGTTTCAGGTGCGTAAGCACTACAAGGGATCGGGCTCATACCCGCGCTCCTAGCCGCTAAAAATGACTTGTGAAAAAAAGTAGCGGGCCCGTGTATCAGCGCGTGTATCATCGCGGCCAGAGACATGCGTGTAAAAGCGCGTGTATAGAACCTCTCAGACGCACGTATACACGGGTGTGTAGCCGCGTTCTTTTTACAGACGCGTTGATACATGCGGCTATACACGCTTTTTCTTATTTTAGACGCGCTTATACACGGGTGTATAGCCGCGTCCTGTTCAGTTCAAATGTCCCAGACGCGTTTATACCTGCGTCTATACACGCGTTTCTTTAATTTAGATGCGCTTATACACGCGTAATTACCAGTTTTGACGCATTAATACACGCGTATTTTCCAGGGTATCCGTGTAGATACACGCGAGTTTTAGCAGTTCTGACGCGTTTATACATGCGAACAGAGAGCAAAAAAAAAAATCCAGAGAGTGCTATTTGGTGCCTGAATACTGTTCCAGCATTCCACCACACAATAGCACTCTCTGGTTTTTTTTTTTGTGCATTAGACCATCCCATTAGACCATCCACGAAGAACATATGCACGAGGGAGATTAAGACAAGAACGACATGAATGCATACATTGTCAATACACGATTCAAGACAGACATGAATGTAATACTATCGATCAATCAATTCAATATTACTATCAAAATTTCATACATGTATACAAGGGAGTCCATATCTCGAAGTAGCCCATGGCTTGAGTTTACAAAAAAATATATACAATCACATCCTCAATATGGAATGTGATACTATAAGTCTGAGTACTACTCAGACCCAGATGATGACTCGGTGCTCCCTCCATGCTCAGATGAGCTCACATCGGTCGGAATGTCCGAGGAGTAGTGCTCACATCCACCCTCTGCAGCGGCGGCCAGTGGATCATTAGCAGCTTGTGCCTGTTCAAGTAATATATAGTATATAAGTATATATATATGCAATTCAATAAACCAAAACCATTCGTTTAGAATTTTCAAGTACCTGTCGACCGTATGGTCTCATGGCCATCTCAAACTGCGCGTCCGTAATACGTCCCTCAGCTCTGAAGATGGCCCACGTGTCACGTCTGCTATGCCGGCGAGCATACGCAGTATCGTGGGTTGTGGGCTTCCTCCCCGTAACCCGTCGCTGTATCATAATCAACACAATTTGTAAGATTAAAATAATCATAGAATCAATGAATTAAGTAAACAATCAAATAAAGTGGCAAGATACTTACGAACTCTGCCTCCCATGACTCGACGCCGCCAGATCCGAAATGCGAAGATCCAATGGTCTCCATCTGGATCCGTCGTGCCTCCACATGCTGCCTGCTCTTCACGCCACCCTCTGCTCATTTCTTTGCCTCCTTCCACTCGCGTTTGTGCGCAGTGGCAGGTTTCTCGGCAGGATAGCCACCCGCAGCTGCATTTAGCCGGTCATCGTACGCGAGTTTTTTAAGGTGAGATCTTTTATTACTTAAGATCTCCCTTATTCGCGTCCTTCCCCATACATCCGAGAATGTAGCATGTGGGGGATCGGGGTACCGACTATGTACAGCCTCTATCACCTCCCCAACTAATCGGCTATTTTGATCTTTAAATTTAATAAAATAATTTCTATATGAGTTTGATACTACCCCACGCATGTACTCCATTACCTCCCTCCCCCTCGCATCCATCACTATCCCGCCCCTATCCGTCACATCATAGCAGACCACTCTCTCTATCTCTCTCATCTCCTCCTCTTCCGAACTGTCTCCTCTAACTCTTCTCTCTCTATCTCCTCTCTCACCGCGTGCCCTACTACCTCCCCCACCTCCCCCACCTCCCCCACTAAAGCACCCGCTGCATCCTCCACTCCCACTCTTCCTACTGCTGCGGGTGGAGTCACGACTGGGGGATTGTCTACGTGACGGTGGCTGTGAGCCCTGACGTGACGGTGGCTCTGAGGGAGCACGTGATGGTGGCTGTGAGGGTGTACGTGAGTGTGTCTGGGACGAGGTATGTCTCCTCGGTGGACGTGGAAGAGGAGAAACTGCATGCCGTCTCGTCAGACTCGGAGGAATAGACGGCACTGGAGTGCCCTGGATACTCGCGGTAGGGGTATAGACACCAGGCAGGGAAGGAGGGGGATGGGCATACATATACTCTGTAAGCTCAACCGGACCCGGTTGGCGCCCAAAATGATTCAGCATCTCCATCAGCCAATTGCTGTACGCAAATGGATCGGATGAAGAACCTGGAATATCCATAAAGAACCTGCACAACAAACATCTTCATGTACATCATGGGCTGTCTCTTGACTCACACAAATATCATCATTCAAGTCAGTTGTGTTGCCTGCAAATCATGAAATCTGAAACGCTGCAGTCTCGTGCAGAAACGCGTGTATACACCCGTCAAAAAATGCGTGTATACACCCGTCCAGAAACGCGTGTATATCCGCGTGAACAGACTCTGCAGATAGGTTACACGCGCTTTTACACGCGTTTCTACACGCGACCTGCAAAATTTTTTTTTCGAAAAGACCGACCCCCGACAAAGACAGAGTGTCCTTATAAAAGGACCAACCATTGTCGCCCCTGTCAGGATGCAGTAACCCAATCGTGTGCAAAAGGACAAACCCAAAGAGTAAAGAGCAAAATAAACAAATCTGACGAAAGAGACAAGGCACAGGACAAAGTGACTCACCTCTGAAAAAGTGAGTCTTCTCTGCTCCTTCTCTGCTCCCTCCTTCTCCCGTGTGTGTGCTCCTTTCTCTGCTCCCTCCTTGCTGTTGGAAGAGGCGAAAACAGGCGAAAACGCATGTAGAGTCGATTTCTTAGTTCAAAATCTATATTTGGGGAAGGCGGGCTATTTTTAGTTTAAACATACCGTCGCGTGTATATTCGCGTTTATAAACGCGTGTATATTCGTGTGTATGATATTTTAGCTGCGTTTATACACGCGTTTTGCAGAAATTACCCGCGTTAATACACGCGATTTTTAGGAAGTAGCCGCGTTAATACACGGAATTTTTAGGAAATAGCCGCGTCAATACACGCGATTTTTGTGCTTTCATTAAAAACATGTAATGATTTTGTGTTTTCTGATTTGTACACAGGATGTCATCAACCTCTTCAAGCAGTTCTGGGGAAGATGAGACAATGCATCATCGTAATCGCGATGTGTGGTTGGGACAACGGATCAAATGTATGTGTAATCGATGTCAAGGATGCATTGTACGAGCACGTCGAATTACCTTGAATCACATCTCCATGTATGGAGAATGGAATCAAACAGGTTTAGAGGTGAGTAGATGTAAATTGATGGTATTCAAATGACTCATGGTATCCAAATTAAATTAATAGAGTTGTAACATATAATTTGATTTTGTGTAGTCTCTAATTGGATTAAAGGTCACATAGAGCAATCCCTTGTGCAGGTACTCCATTTTTTTCCGGCTGCCATATTGGACCCATCTTAAGATCAACCATCTTCTTGATCCCATGCACATCTTCAAGAATGTGGGATCTGGTATTTGGGAACATATTACTGGTAAACGAGACAATGTTAGCGTACGTGAGGACTTGCGGGTCGCAGGACGTATGCGTTAAGCTTGGCCACGAGAGGTGGGTGGGCACGTTCGTCTTCCGCCTGCACCATGGATTATATCAAAGAAAGAGGAGAAGCAGGTAAAGCAGGCCATCACCACTTTGCGTACTCCCACTGGATGCATGAGATCATTGAAGGGAGCCTTTACAACCACTAAGAAAAGAGGCGTTGAGCAACTATATGGGTTGAAGTCCCACGATTGGCACAAGATGCTTCAAGTAAGTGTTTTCCAAGTCTTGTACGTACGTTGAAATTAAATTTTGTAATGCCATAAACCATAAATGTGCTCTTATGTGCGCAGTTCATACTACCTACTAGCATCGACCATTGTGCGAATAAGAGTTTGAAACAATGTATTTATAAGATGGGCGAGCTTGTGAGGTATGTAAAACCCATGCTCAGATCACCCTTCATTATACCTTGCAAAATGAACGTGCATGAGGTATAACGTACTATTTATTTATTTTTCAGATATGTTAGTTCCAAAGCAATTGATCCAGCCACGTTGGATGATGCGCGTGTTATGGCAGTGGAGGTGGTTTGTTTGGTAGAGGAGACTTTTCCGCGAACCATTCTCACAAGTCAACTACATCTCATTGTGCATTTAGTGGACGAAATTGCTTTATGTGGTACTGTGCATGCACGCTGGATGTTCTTCCTAGAGCGCTTCATGAAGACCTTAAAAGACTTTGTGAGGCAAAGTGCAAGGCCTGAAGGAAGCATGGCCGAGGGTTGGTTGATACAAGAGTCTCTTGTATATATTTCAGAATTTCTTGGTCAGGTGGACAGCTCTTTGCCACGACTATGGAGCAATGAAGAGGACTTGAGGATGACCTCTATTGTGCCTCAAGGAAAAGGACAGAGTAAAGTAATTGACAGAACATTGATTGATGATCTCAATTTCACTTGTATCCTTAATAGTGATGTGATGAGCAGATGGGTTACAAGATATGAGGATGCAGAGACAAAAAGGCAAGCAGAAAGAGCTCTCTTTCGGAGGCAACATGGCTCTCGGAAGGCGTACCCTAAGCATCTAGCAACACTTCCGAATGATATCCATGTTGATTGGTTGCATGAGGAAATGGAGAGAGCAGAGAGCGACGAGGGGCTGCATATCACGGCGGAAGAATGGGAGTATGCACGAGGATGCATGTCAAAGATACATAGAACTAATGTTTTGCATTAGTTGTAAGTGATTTGCTTTTAATATTTATTCACATTGCTTACACAAATATTGCTTCTATTTTGGTCCAGTGCACTATGTTCAATGCTATATGGTGTGAAGGCAAGCATTTTCGAACACAAAGAATTGATGAAAAGAGAAATACACAAGATTGCGGTGTCATTAGTAGCTTTGAGGGAGCTAATGAAAAAATGGATGATTATTGTGGCATAATCCAAGACATATTTAGGCTTGACTTTCGTCGCTTCTTTGTGTATGTTTTGGATGTCAAATGGCAAATGAACGTGGTGGAAAAAGGGCCTGATGCAACGATAAAACGCCATGCAAGTGGATATGTAACTATTGACTCTACAAAGTTCTGGCAAACAAAGAAAGATAGGCTCATATTGCCACAACAATGTGAGCAGGTATGCATTTTTTTACTAATGTGTTTCATGTACATATATATCTAAGCTCGCGTACCCCTTGACTTTTGATATGCTAATTAATTACTGTACTGTGTGTATTTGAGTAGGTTATCTATCTACCAATGGTGCATGACATCAAATGGTGGTACATCATCCCTATTGCACCACGTTCCAAAGTGATGTATAATACATTCACTGATATGGAGCATATGGAGGATGTAACAAGCCGCAATGAAGATGATGTCGAACATGCCATTGAAGATGTTGTGATCGATGATCAAGAAATAAGAGATGATCATGATAATGAGGATGAGCATGCCATTTCTCATGATCATGAGAATGACCCTACCATTGAGGATGATGGTGATGTTGATGAGGATGATCAGGACATCGATACCATTATCAATGGAGTACAGAATATCGAAAGTGGAATAAATTTAATCGTAGCCTTACCAATTGATCAAATGGATATTGATGTTGATCGTTTGGCAAGGATGGATCTTATTGAAGATGAGATTGAACCCTAACCAATCCGTCACTGTATGTTCTAAATTGATGACATTTCTATCATCTCATATGCATGATTTATTTTTGAATATATTTCATTGTTGTAAATGCATGTAGTGGGATTGTGTAATGATGTATACTGTAATGTACTATGAGATGGTTTAAGGAAAATAGTTTTTAATTTTGTAAAGGAATTCAGTTTTTCTCTGCCATGCGTGTATTAATCCGTGTATAGTACCGTGTATTTATCCGTGTATAATAGCGAATATTACCCCGTGAATATTATCGTGTATAGATGCGTGTATTACTGCGTGTATATAAACGCGTTTATACACGCGTTGATAAATGCAAACATACACGCAAACTTAAATGCTAAAATACACGCGCCCGATTCTATTCAAATACAGGCGCGACCATACACGCATTCGTAATTTAGCGCGTGTATGAAACGCGTGTATGGCAGCATTGTCTTGTAGTGAAGGACCTCCGTTTTTCAGAAAACAGGCGATTTTGAGCACTGCGGGGGTGTCATCGATTCTATGTAGAACTCTGTTTTAAGAACTGCAGAAAGATAGATTGGCTGTGCAGACATTGTGTGTGCAAGGAAGTCAACAGTTGCCATTGGGTGTATGTATGCACATTGAGGTCACTGGTTGTGACATTTGAGTGTAGTACAGTACCGTTGTAGAAAATACAGCAGTTTGTGCAGGACAAACCAGAGTGCTGTTTCTGATAAATTTGTGTCTGGCAAGATGTCAAATGATGGCATAAACTAGATTGTTGCTGAGAAGCTTGACAAGAACAACTTCCATGCTTGGAGGTTCAGGTTAACAAATTTCCTGATGGGAAAGGGTTACTGGGAAAGGTGAGCATGAAGAGGCACTGGAGATACCAGAGATCAATCCGACTGCTGCACATGTGAAAGAGTTCAAGGATTGGAACCGAGGATCTAGAAAAGTTATGTATTGGCTCTCTATCAGTATACAGGGCACCATGATTAGGCACATACAGGATGCCAAGTCCCCCAAGGAGGCATGGGACACCTTGGTAAAACTCTATGAAACGAATACCAAGGCACGAAAGATACAGTTGAAGAATGAACTTCATACTGTGGTGGAGAAAAAGAGTATGTCTGTGAATGACTATGCATTGAAGATCAAGGGTATTATGGAATCCCTTGCATCTATTGGCGTTTCAATAGATGATGATGATAAGGTGGAGGTCTGTCTACGTGGTCTCTGGCCACAATACAAGGTGTTCAAGACGTCTATTCAGACTCGGGAAAACATTCCCAATTTCACAGATTTGGTGTCTATGTTGATTATAGAAGAGAAGAGCTTGGGTGAAGACCAACAGTCTTCACAAAACAAAAACAGTTCAAAGCAATAGGCCTTCTACACAAGTTCAGGAAGAGGACGAGATAGAGGAGGATGTGGACGCGGCCAAGGAGGTGGCCGAACAGGTAATCAGAATTATGGCCAGTAGCAGCAACAACAACAGTCCTAGAATTCACAACAACAACAACACGCAGGTGGAAGAGGCCAATTCAGAGGCAGGGGGAGTCAAAGAGGTCGTGGAAATTGGCAAAGGCAGTATAATGATACACGTGGATACTTTTATTGTGGTAAGCCTGGACATGTGCAGGCAGATTGTTATAAGAAGCAGGCTGACATGCAAAATGGGAAATTGCAGCAAAACAACTATGCATCCTCGAGCAAAAACAATGAGGATAATGAAAGGTTGTTTGTTATGTAGCATGTCATTAATGCCATGTTTGAAAATGTTGAAGCAGCACATAAAGATTATGTATGGTACGTTGATTCAGGTGCTTCGAACCACATGACAAGTCATGGGGAGTGGTTTAAGGAGATGAAAAACCTTGTATCCTCAAAAACTATATCGGGAAGATTGAAAGTGAAATTGGGAAACCGTTTCTTAATAGTGCTTACTCTCTCCCCCATGTGGAACTCTCCTCAAGATAATCTTTCCACTTGACGAGACACTCCTTATAGATATTATGCCTAGTTCATTTCTCTTGAGTGTATAATATTCTCTCAGGTTCATGTGGAAGCGGTTGTGTATCAATGAGTTCTATGATTTCATCAGGTGAGATGAGGTTATCTGAGTCACCCAGTTTCTTTTTCAACTTACTCGATTGGAGTTTGTAATCCATATGTTCTATCTTTTTCAGTATTATGAAAGGCCCACTATACCTAGATGATAGGTTAGGACAAGGTCCAATCTTCATGGTCTCAGATTGTTCAGGCACTCTTAGGTAGACTTTCTCTCCTTCCTTAGATGAAAGAGGTCTCCTATGTGGGTCAGCAAAGGCTCTAGCTCTGTCCTGAGCTTTTCTAATACTGATTTTAGCAAGTCGTAACATTTCATTCATATCCTCAAGAAAATCTTTAGCTGTCTGAACCTTCTCCTTTTACAGTCCTACTGCATAGGGAGCTCTAGGTTGAAACCTGTACATCAATATAAATGGGTTGTATCTCGTGGAAGAGTGTTTGGCACTGTTATATGCAAACTCTGCTATAGGTAAATACTCTTCCCAATTAGTTTGCTCATAGCATATCCTCTAGGATTTGATTAACCCTCTCAGTTTGTCCATCTGACTACGGATGCTCTACATTACCCATGGTAAGTTTTATGTCCAACCTCTTAAGTACAGCTCTCCAGAAGTGGCTAATAAATTTCCTATCCCAATATGAAACAATATTAGCTGGAAGGCCATATAACTAGTACAAGCTCTCTATAAACAATCTAGCCAATTGGGGAGTTTTCAAATCACATGTGGTTGGAATAAACCTAGCCATTTTGGTTAACCTATCCATGATTACCCAAACAAAGTCGTGCCCCCTCTGTGGTCTAGGTAATCCTACAATAAAATCCATGGAGATACTCTCCCATTTCCCTAAAAATGTCTAAAGGATGAAGAAGTCCTCCCATCTTCAATCTTTCAGCTTTATTAACCTGGCATTTATTACATTTGACTACATAATCCAGGATGTCCTTATGCATTCTAGACCAATAAAATTACCTCTACACAAGACTATAAGTCTTGTGAACTCCTCGGTGTACCGCACTTGGATTATCATGACACTCGTAGAGTACTTGGCGCCTCATTTCTTGATCTTTTGGGACACATACTCTACCCTTGTAGAGAAAATAGCCATCATCTATGGAAAAATTCTTACACTTCAATCCCTCTTGAGCACCCTGTCGATGCCCTCTCCTCATTGGAGGTCGCCTTATTTGGATCCCCTTGAGCAATGGCCTCCCATATCTTGAGAAGTCCTCCCATCTTCAATCTTTTAGCTTTATTGACTTGGCATTTATTACATTTGACTACATAATCCAGGACGTCCTTATACATTCTAGACCAATAAAATTGCCTCTTCACAAGACTATAAGTCTTGTGAACTCCTGGGTGTCCCGCACTTAGACTATCATGACACTCGTAGAGTACCTAGCGACTCATTTCTTGATCTTTTGGGACACATACTCTACCCTTGTAGAGAAAATAGCCATCATCTATGGCAAAATTCTCACTTGAATCCCTCTTGAGTTGAGCATCCCGTCGATGCCCTCTCCTCATTGGAGACCTCCTTATTAGGATCCCCTTGAGCAATGGCCTCCCATATCTTGGAATATGCACGGTCAACCTGACATTTTCCTCTTATTGATTCAAATAGATCATTGGTGAATTGAGTAAAACTCAATTCATTAATCATGGGCATCCGACTAAGGGAATCTGCTACAACATTGAATTTCCCTTTTCGATACCTTAACTCATAGTCAAACTCTTGTAGGAGTTCAGCCAATTGGCCTTACGACCCTTTAAATATGTTTGATTAGTAAGCCACTTAATACTTTCCTAATCAAACACTATCATGACCTTGGCACCATAAAAGTAGTGTCTCCATTTCTTTAAAGCATGAACTATAGCATACAACTCCCTCTCATACACTGAGTAATTTTGATGTGCACAGTTAAGTCTCTTACTTTCAAAGGCTATAGCACAGCCATCTTGTGTTAACACCACACCTATGGCAAAATCACTCGCGTCTGTTTCAACCACAAAAGGTTTATTCGGATCCATAATATGAAAAATTAGAGCTGTAGCTATGGTTATCTTTAACTTTTCAAAGCGTTTCCTTTAGTTTTTCCCCCATTCAATGGTTTTCCCTTTCCCTTTAAGCTGATTGGTCATGGGGACGGCTATCTTGGCATAATTATGAATGAATCTACGATAGAATCCAAATAATCCTAAGAAGATCTGCAGGTCTTCTAGGTTTGTAGGTTCAAGCCACTCAAGTTCATTGCCTTCACCTTATCGGGATCCATCCTGATTCCGTCACTAGAAATGATATGGCCAAGATATTTGACCTCTTGTAAAAGAATTTACATTTGGATTCCTTGGCATAAAGGGAGTGTTCTCTGAGGCGCAGTTGGAACACTTTCTTGAGGTGTTCCAAGTGCTCCTCTTGAGACTTACTATAGATTAGGATATCATCAAGAAAAACTACAACAAACTTACCTAGATAGGACCGTAAAACACTATTCGCCGTGAGTTTTATAAATGTGGCTGAAGCATTAGTAAGACCAAAAGGCATTACCAAAAATTCATAATGCCCATATCTAGTCCTAAAGGCTATCTTGGAAATATCAACAACCTTGATTCTCACTTGATGATAGCCAAATCTTAAGAGCTCCCTGAAGTTGATGAAAAAGATCCTCCATACGTGGCATAGGGAACTTATTCTTTATCATAATTTTATTTAATGCTCTATAGTCGATGCAAAGTTGCATAGAATCGTCTTTATTTTTTACAAGTAGAATGGGTGCAGCCCATGGTGAATTGCTTGGTTTGATAAAACCCTTATCTAGATATTCTTTTATCTTCCTTTCTTCCTCTAAGTGTTGAGACTCACTCAGTTTATAGAGAGGTTTACAAATAGGTCTAGCATCTGTAGCTATGTCAATAGCATGGTCAACCTCTCCTCTCTCAAGTGGTAAGCCATATGGTAGATCGACAAGAAAAACATCTTTAAATTCACAAAGCAATTCACTTAAAGCATCTATACAATCAACATTATACACACCAGAATAAAAAAGATTTCTTTTACATTTCAAAAGCAAAGTAGGTATGTACAACTGGCTCACACCATATCATATATACATCACATGACTCAGTATCAAGAAGCCTCTGTAACTCAAGAGAACATATCAAAGGATAATTATGTACATTGTGTTCACCCTAAATAACATAAGTTTTTCCCTCTTTTTCGAATTCCAGTGAGTTCTGTTGGATAGCTTCGTTTAAGGGATGGTCCTAAACCCCAGAACCATTCTCTACCTAACACTACATCAGCTCTATCCATCTTCATAATTTGGAAGTCCAAGCTATCTTTATAGCTCACATGACTCAGTATCAAGAAGCCTCTGTAACTCAAGAGAACATATCAAAGGATAATTATGTACATTGTGTTCACCCTAAATAACATAAGTTTTTCCCTCTTTTTCGAATTCCAGTGAGTTCTGTTGGATAGCTTCGTTTAAGGGATGGTCCTAAACCCCAGAACCATTCTCTACCTAACACTACATCAGCTCTATCCATCTTCATAATTTGGAAGTCCAAGCTATCTTTATATCCTTGAACCTCGATTTCCAAATTGGATACCATAGTATCCCATATCTTCTTATCTTCTCCGTGCATCATGGAGACAACGTATTGATGAGCACTAGGTGCCTAGGAAATCTTAACCTTTTTGACAAGAGCATAATTCACAAAGTTATGTGTGGCAAAGTCATCTATCATGACTCTAGCTCCATGTCCATGAACAAATCCATGCATTTTCACTAACTCATGTGGACCAAAGGAGGATTTCCACATTGATGATGACAAGCAACACTGATGTGTGATGTCCGTATGCAAAACCTCTAACAACTTATATTTTTCATTACCTGTCACTGATAGGGTTTTGTCCTAGATGGATCTGTTTATCCTTTTTCCCCTTGTCAAAGGTTTTGGTTTTAGTTTTTTCCTCTTCCACCTTCTTAGCATTTTTCAAACAATTCCATTGAGAATGGTTTGGTGACAAACAAGCTAAACACAAATTATCTTTTTGGCCTTCTCGAAGTCTTCCTGACTTAGCCTATGTCCCTTGACAGTCCTCTTCTTGAACGGCAATTTACGGTCTTTGTTAAACGACAGTTTTTGTTTGAATTTCCCCAAAGGTCTAGATATACTAGCCTCTTTGGTGTTGAACTCCATATCAGTGGGGTTCGCAGAGCAACACCCAAGCATGTATGGTCCTCATATATCTAAGCGAGTTTAATCGCTTCCTCAAGAGTCTTGGGAGGAGCATTGCATTTTACTTCTCTCTTCAAAGATTTATCTAATCCCGTATGAATCCTTTGGTCTTCTAAAAGTCGTCCATCCCTTTTAATTTGAGGATTATCTCACGATATTCCGCGATATATGCCAGCAAGGGTTTTCCTCGTTGCGCGGCCTTATTCCAATCCTCCCAATTTCTCTCGAGCTCATTTTCAAGAAGGAACTCTTTTAGAAACATAGATTCAAAATTAGCCCAATCTTTAGGAATTTTCTTGGCTTCCTTCAAGCTCATCCAACCACCACTTATATGCCTTTGGCCCTAGCGACAAGCAAGCCTCAAGCACTTGATATTTTGGCGGCGTGTTCTTGAGCCTATGTAGATCCTACCATTTTTGCAAGAACGTGTAAATAGTGTCCTTGTTCCTGTCTTTCTCTTCACCACTAAACTGAGGTGGCTTCAAGTCTTTTAGAATCGGGTTATCTTTGATCCTGAGTGGGATCTCTCTAGGCACTATATCTTGTAATAGCAGCTCTCGGTCCTTACTCACTGTTCCAAGATCCTTAGACGTGGAAGGCGTATTCAAGTCGATTGGTCCAAAAAGTTGGACCATCTTCTCTTTGCCTTTCTTCAATGATTCAACTGACCGAGTTAGTTGCATTTTCATGGTATCGAGAGTTGCCATAAAGGTGCGTAATTGCATCTCTATGCTATTTACCCGTGCTTCTAATTGCTCATGTTGCAAACGGGTAGGCACCTCATCTTCCCAATTCCACTCAATTTCAGTTTCTAGTGCGTCTAGTTCCGTTATGTGTTGGTCTACAACGTTATTTTCCTCAATTTGGTGTGTTGTGGATCTATCCCTCTCCATGTTTTACGACAAAAACATGGTGTGTCGTGGATCCATCCCTCTCCATGTTTTATGACAAAAACACTGGAATTTAAAAGGAAAGTAAAACTAGCTATTCATCACAAGCTACTAATAGATGTACAAAATTCACACTTTCCTGTTGACGTCACTCACGACCAAGGACGTGGTCTTCGGTCTGGTATTGTTGTTGATGTCCTATGCTAAGGCCCGTTACACATACCCCACTGCCCATGTATGGGCAGGGAAGATTGCCTGCCCATGATGATGTGGTGGGGGTATCTGCCTCCCATGAATTATGGGCGGTGGATACCCCCACCACATCATCATGGGCAGGCAGGGGTATGTAATGGGCCTAAGCCACTAGCAGAACTTTGAAGTAAATCTCAACGACCTTCTCAAATGTGAACTCGAGCACTTTAGGCGCCCGCAGGCGAGGTTTCTGCCTGAGGTCCAAAACCTCAACACGACCAACCACCACTACAGTCGTACACCAAAACAGCGGCCGCGGCATACTTGTGCTGGAGCATTTCTTTGAAGGCAGGTTTGAGGGGAAGAGTTTGCTGGCCTTCACACTGGTCTAGATTCACACGCTTCACGTGCTTCTTGTACCAAGCTCCCCTAAACCCCGTGCACACGTGTCCACGGTCCTCTCTCGCGTCTCGACTATTAGTGACATCACCATCCCAATGGCCATAAACAACGATTTAAGGTCACATCCATGGCTAATGAAATCAATCAAAAGCTACTCATCTCCCCAGCTACTCTGCATGATGAGACTGCCCATTGGTATGGGAACTTGGATCCAGCTTCTAAACCCACATACAATGACTTATCACAAGCCTTTCTTACAATATTCAAAAGGCAAGATTTTCAAAACCGATTTAGCACAACAACTAGACTACTTGTCTCAAGGCATGAATGAGAATATCGACCATTACATCGATCGAATGGAAACAATTGTTAGGAAGATGGGAGCTATTGCTGCGAATAAAGAGACACAAAAATGTCGGTTCATCGATGGTCTTTGAAATGTAGAGGCATAAACACATGGAAGACTTAGGCGTCTTGCAATGTTAGTGGATGCAAAACAGGAAGCGAGATATTAGGAAGAAGTGCAATTAAGTCAACACTGCAACGATGACACGAGTTGCCTACAAGATCATAGGCCTTCACAACCTTTAGTTACCACACACAAGAAAATCCACTAAAGTTACTTCCACCCCATGGAATGCCTAATGTGCCTAGAATGAGTGTGTAAGGACAAGCTATGATGGGTCCTAACCCATTCAATTATGTCGCATATAATCCTTATATGTCATCACCCACGTAACAGGCACTCCTCAAGTACCTTTGAGTGAGGCTCAGGTTTCAAAGATAGTAGAACTCATTAGGGAAGTTCAAAGAAGAGATTATTAATGCAGTGTGCCCGCCGTAAGAGATAGGGGTATGTGTTGTAGCACCAAAAGAGAACTTTAGGGGTATATGTTGTAGCACCACAAAATGCAAAAAAATACTCAAAACCCACCGGGATCAAACATTTGGTGTGGGAAGTGCCATGGGTATGGCCATTTGGTAACGAAATGTCCAAAAATGTTAAGGATTGTTTGAGATCAACCCACGAACTCTCTTTTGCAACTATTATTTACAAAATAATCATCGTGAAGACCAATGTTATATTAAGTGCAACCATCAACAAAATGAAGCGCAAGGGTTGCAAACTAATTATAACTTCATGGATAGAAAAAATTCCACTCATGAGATAGGTCCACCCCCCCACAACCTTTTATGCACAGAGGATTGCCTGCATAAGGGCAACCTCCAATACCTAATAGTGAAAATATGCAGAGAGGTTCTAAAACTTTAAAAATCCTAGAAATAGTGGAATGGGCAGTATATCACTTTAGGCCACAAGGTCCAATAATCTATTATCGTTGTTAGAAAGAAGGGCATATAGCGGCTTATTTCCCTAATGAGATGCAGCACCAAGACTACACTCTTTTATGTAGGGGAGGTTCTTTATGAGCAAGATTGTCCAGTAAAGGATAAAGGGGAAGTAAGTGGTTAGTAAAGGGCTTGGCTCATTGGCCAATCTCCGGAGATAGAGGGAGAAGAGGATCATGAACTACCCATTAAATCAAATTTGTACCTCATAGAGTGATCTTTTGCAAGAGAGCCAATGATTAGCATAGTTACCTATTCACATTTGAACCAAGAAGGAGTAGAGAGAGACTCATCTCAGTTAACTGAGAGAGTGACACATGAGCCTAAGAAAGTAAGTGTGGGGAAAAATGTAGGCCATAACATTGAGCCAGCAGAGTAAAGTCTAAATCACAAGGACAATCTTCACACCATCCTATGCTGCAGGACTAATAGGACCAATGAAATCTAAGCCCCATTTTTTGAGAGGTTGGTTGACTCTGACAGGATGCAGTGGCATCATTTCCTTCTTCTCTGGCTTTGCACATCATTGGCACTCGTCACATTCCTTGACAAATAGTGCACAATCTTTGAAGAGCGCGGGCCACCAATACCCTAATTGGAGTATTCTTGTTGTTACGTCTCATGTGAAGAGTCCCACCAGCTACCGCTTGGTGTGCTTGTTCGATGATGTATAAGTATTCATCCTCCCTGGGGCAGCATCTTAGTATGTCATCCTTACCTCTTCTATATAAAGAGTTCTAGCAATAAGTTGGTAACTTTCTTGCTAAATCTTTCCTTAGCTCCTTTCCTTCTGGAAAATCAGTAGGCCAAAAAGTTAAAAATTTTCTCACTCCATTCTGAAATAGCCTCAACCTTGAATAGCGTAGCATCTGGTAGCTCATCATCAATCCTGATTGGTGCTTCCCCATTAGGTATGCGAGATAGATGATCCGCCATGACATGTTTCTTGTTAGGCCTCACAACTACTATGAAATCAAATTCAAGGAGACTCAACAACCACCTTGTGATCCTTCTTGTGGAGCATGGTTTGTTTACTAGATGCAACAAGGCTTGATGATCAACATAGAAAATGAATTTGTTAGCAAGAAGGTAATGCCAAAATTTCTTTACAGCATAAACCATTGCTAACCCTTCATGCTCAGTGGTGGTGTAGTTGTTTTTAGCCTCATCTAGTTTTGCCGACTTGCAAAACTAATAGGATAGTCTAATTTTTGTTCCCATGGCTGTGCTAGGACACATCCAATTACGAAGTTAGAGGCATCAATGTGTACATGGAAGATGAGATCCCAGTTAGGTGTTCGCAAGATTGGATCACTGGACAAGACTTGTTTCAGCGCATCATAAGCTTGTTGACACTCCTTGGTCCATATAAATGCAATCAATAGATGGCAAAGGATGAGCTATTTTTGCATAGAAAAGAATAAACTGACGGTAGTAGCCAACATGGCCCATGAATCTTTGGACTCCCTTGTAGTTTTTTGGTGGGGGGTAATTCCAAGATGACCTTAATTTTTCTCTCATCAATGGAAATTCCATTTTTGGACACTATATGCCCAAGAATAACTCCGTGTTTCACCCAGAACTGGCATTTGTAAGGGTTTAAGGATATGCGATAAAATCGACACCTTTCAAACACCTTTTAAGCACTCTAGGTGCTCTTTCCAAGACGAATGAATGCACAAATCATCCAAGAAAGCTTCAAGAAACTTTCTTAAGAAGGCCATAAAAGCGATATTCATAAAACTTTGAACGGGGCTGGTGCATTGGCTAGACCAAATGGCATAACTCTGTAGGCATATACACCATGCTCAATGACAAAGGCTATTTTGGTTTGGTCCTCAGGGGCAATCAAAATCTGATTATAGCCTGAGTATCCATCCAAAACACTATATGCCTCCTTGCCTGCAACTCGCTCAAGCACATGCTGTGAATATGGCAAGGTATAGTGATCCCTGTTGTGCGTGTGGCAACATTCACTTTCTTGAGATCAACACACACTATAAGTGTTCCATTCTTCTTGGGCACAACCACAATGGGTGAGACCCATTCCGAGTGTTCAATCTCATAGATGAATCCACACTCAATGAGTTTATCGATCTCTTCCTTGATGATGCTTGCATATTTGGGATTCATTGGATAGGGTCGTTGTTGGACTGGTTTAACTTTGGGTACCATGGGGATGGTGTGTTGTACCCCACCTCTATGGGAACTCCCTTCATATCATGGTATGTCCATGCAAAGCAATCCCTATACTCCTTGAGGAGAGCTACAACTTCAGCCTCCTCGGCCTTATTTAAGTCCTTGGCTATATAGATAGGCTTAGGATCTTCCCCTGGTTCACAGCCAAGTCTACTTCCTTGACCTCTATAGGCCCATCATAGACTCCTCTAGTTTCACTTATGGGGTTATGTTTGGCATTATCAAACACGAACTTGCATTCCCCTATGGTGTATGACTTATAATGCTCAAGTGTTGGGCACAAATCAGGCTCATTTTCCTTTCCTTCATGAGTTGCTTTAGCTGCAGTTTAGCCTCTCATTCCTTTTGTGTGAGTTCATGATTTTGTTTCCTTAGTGGAGCAGCTAGGTTTTGGTTTATTAAAGACTTCCAACTTAGCTATATCAATTGGGGGTGGTCTACAATACTAGACCTTTTGTAACTCTTCTCTCCAATCATCTATAAACTTTTGAGTCAACTGCCCATGTATTGGAGCCATTGGGCAGTAATGGTTCTTTCTTGCAGCATTTTATGAGATGACTCATTGCATAGCATTTATGTCTTTGCCATCTTCGGAGATACGTCTTAGCATCTTGATGAACTTCATCCCTTTCTTCAGATTGGGAATCTGTATATCAGATTGAAAGCTACTCTCTGTGGTTTCTTTGGACATTGTGGGCTCTATTTTTCTTGTGGTTTCTGAGGAGTTGGTGTTCCTTTCAATCTCTGTTTCAGACCCCTCATCACTATTTGTGCTTGAACTTAATTCATCCCATGTGGACTCAAGTTCACTATAACCTATCCCCTTGGTATCGAAAGGTAGAGCACAAATCATTCATAGGGGAATGACCTTTGGGAGCTCCTCACCATCAGTTGTAGCCCATGTAGATCCTCTAGCTCCCGAGCTATCGATTGTAGCCCTCATATGTATCCAGTTTAGATCATCTTCATGCTCAATAGCTTGTTTTTCAGCATCCTTGTGGGTTGGATCCTTTCCTACCTCAGTCTCCTCTCTACAAGTATAGCAATATTGCAATGGGACTGAATGAGTGGTGGTGTCTGAACGGTTTTCCACTACCCATAGGATGTACGCAACCAGTCACAAGATCAACCCTGATGATGAAATCATTGCATTGGAGGTAGATATGGTTTTTAGACCAGTCATGTACCATCTTTGCTTCTCTCATGAACGGGTGTCCTAAGATCATTTCATATGATTCTTGTTATTTGGAAAATCTATAACAATGAAGGTATGTTTTACTCGATGTTTGAGAACCTTGATCTTCAAATCTTGTAGCACCCTAATAGGTTTGGCAATAGTCCCATCAGCCATATTGATAATGATGTTCGAGACTTCTCGACGTGGCTTGGCCATCTTCTCCTAGCATTTCTTGGTGATTATGCTCACTCCCACACCACCATCTAGAACTCCCATTACTGTGATGCCCTTGGCCGTAATTGGTAGTAGTGTGTTGGATTCATCACCTTCGAAATATTGTCCCATCTTATTAAGTGGAATTTTAACCATGGATTTGGTATTTTCTTCTTCCACTGGGACTATCGATTCAGGTACAATTCAAGGTGTCTCCATTGTATATTGGGGACGAGCCTTATGCATGTCAATGAGATGTCAACAAATGGTGGCAATCTGACATTGAGTTCTCCATTAAGGAGAGCTCTCATCACTTCAAACGATTCAAGATCTCCACTCAATCAGGCTGTTATAGTCGTACTGGTTTGTGAGGACATAAAGTCTAAAAATTTGGGGATATTTAGAGGTGCATTCATGACCTCCTTTCCATAAGTAGGTGCTGATGAGACTGGAAAATTCATTTTTGAGATGGGCCAGCATTTCTATATGGTAGCTGTCCCTTAAACCAATCAGGGATCAAACTATGAGAGGTGGAGGCCTCAGTCTCTTCCATGATGACACTCGAAACATCTAGAGGTTTGCGAATCTCAATAGTAGGTATTAGGATACTAGGGTGTATAGTATTTGAGACCCTCACTTGCTTGGGTTTTGGTTCAATATCGTCTTGGGTTTTTGTAACTAAATCACCAAATTCTTGGAGTTTCTAAATTTCCTCTGAGGGTTGTTTATAAGAGCTAAGTTTTGTCATGCGTGATTTAGTCTCAAGAATTGCATGTTCCCGGGGGTATCCTTCCTCACGCTTCTAGTTTTGGAGGGTATTTCCCTACCCTGTTCAGAATCAGCCCCCCTTGTCTCCAAGGAGTCTGAGTCCTCATCTAGATCCCTAATGAAGACTCACTCTTGAGGCATCCCAAGATTTGTTTATTTGGTTTCCTTTAATTTCCCATCCTTTATAGACTTTTTTCTTCCTCTTCTTAGATTCTACTACCGAGGCCACAGATCATTGCTCAAGAACATGTTGGTTTTGGGCAGGGTGATAGCATTCAACAGTGTGTGATCTAGATTTTTAAGGATCAGCCTTTGAGTTTGATTACTCATCCCAATCATGTTTAGGGGTGTGATGATGGGTCTTGTTCGTGGACTTATCACCATAATCTTGTTGGGGTAGTCCATAATCCGATGATCTATGCCACAACGGTTACAGGTAGCCGCCCGGTGGTAGCATTCAACAGTGTGTGGTCTAGATTTTTAAGGATCAGCCTTTGAGTTTGATTACTCATCCCAATCATGTTTAGGGGTGTGATGATGGGTCTTGTTCGCGGACTTATCACCATAATCTTGTTGGGGCAGTCCATAATCCAATGATCTATGCCACAACGGTTACAGGTAGCCGATGGCATGTTTGAGGAGACTGCTTGTTTGAGATGAGGAAACTTAAGAGGGCACTCCGAAACTTGATGGGGACCTTAACAATGGTAGCATTGAAGAGGCATTCTTCTAGTTGTGGCATTAATGTCTCAGCCCCTGCCCAAGTTGGTAAACTGGCTTAACTACCCCTCTACCCTCCATTACATAATAGTCAAGATGAAGATCTATGGGGTCCTTAAAGAGGTGGGGGGTGGGTTTGACATCTACCTTATATTCTTGGTAATCAATAAGCTCCTCAAAGCTTACCTGATTAAGAGGTGTGATCCTCGAGGAGGGAGAGGTGGTTAAGGTTCCAAGACTGGTGGAGGTGTAACAACACATTTTGTGCATTGAAATCCCCCTTGCAATGGGTTGTTGTGTCGTTTAATCTGCACTGGTGGGTTGATATGTCACTGGAGACATTATGGCTTGTGGCTGCTCTAGGGCTGGTAAAGCTAATTGTTGAGGCCTAGAAGCATTAGCAAGGGTTTGCAACATGCACAGCACTGTGAAGCCTCATGACCATAACGTCCATAAAAGGTACAATTCCATTATTAGCAGGCCCTTAGGACTGGACACTCACTAGTTGAGCACACCATTAAAGCTCTCAACTTGGGTATTTTTGGGGATTCTATTGGCCTTGATTCCCTCTTAGAGTCCTTGCCGAAAGATTGAGCACACCATTAAAGCTCTCAACTTGGGTATTTTGAGGATTCTATTGGCCTTGATTCCCTCTTAGAGTGCTTTCATGAAATCTGTGAAATTCATCTCTGCTAAAGTGTCGCCTTTAGCAAGGGGTTTAATTGTAGAAGTGTTTTGTCCTGTGACTTTGGAGCAATAGATTTTGAATCTGATGCTTTAGCTCCTTTGACCATGAGATTATCCTCTAGTTGGATAGCATTTTTTGTGACTTCATCCCATGTAGTGATCCCTCTAATGATTAAGCCATTATAGATGGTTAAGTTGAATGAACCTATCCAATAATTGATTATTCGAATAGCGTTCATGCGAAAGGCAACAAGAGTTCAAATTCTTGAGACGGCTAATAAAATCTCTATCCGACTCCTCTTCCTCTCTCTCAGCTTTGTGTAGCTAGGAAGCTGAGCGGTGGTGAAGTTCAAGCATTTCTCGACCACCCTGAGAATTCTATACTAGCCCCCTGCCTTCCTGTCTAATGTTAGACTAAAGGCATTGGTCTTGGAAACCTCATTTGATTCTCCTAGGGCCTCACACACTTGATCAAAAAATTCCAAATGTCTCATAGGATCACCATTGTCAGTGAACTTATGGGTTAGCTTGGCTATCTGAGCAGTCTTTTCATGGCTCTGTCGACCACCATCTCTCACAACAGGTGCTATGTTTTCCACTACCGCTCTTCCCATGGCTTGTGCAAAAGCAACTAGGTCTGTGGGTAGAGCTGGTGCTCGCAGAACTACAGCAATGATAGGAGTAGGTGGAGGTGCAACATGTGGCACTGCATGAGGGTGCATTGGCCTAAAACCTGGTGGGGGTAGATGTGCGACATAAGGCATGTGCCCTACCGGTGCCCCAATAGGTGCTCTAGCCATGTGGGCATTAGGGACAGTTGGTCTCGCAGGAGCAGGTAGCCCACTTACTCTAGGGGAGGGATCTTTCATGGGTGTACTAGAATAAGATGTGACCCCTCTAGGAATGGTCAAACTAGATATGCGAGGCATAAGGGGCTCCATGTGTGAAGTGGTATTGGTTACCATAGTAACCATGGGCATGTGGCTTAGAGGCAATTCTACATCAGTCCTAGGTGCCATAGTTGATGCGATGCCATCTAGTGGAGGAGGCAATAAATTTGTATTATCTTAGAGCGGGGGCAGCTTAGGATCTAAGAAAGTGAAGCTCATGCTAGTCTACCCTTGAGTCCTTATAGCATGGCCTTGCAAGTTAAAGGATGTGGGTTGGTCCATGGTATAGCCAGGTGATACTACAAAAGTAGGATCTGCTGGGCTCATAGGAGGTGTTACCATTTTGCTAATTATGGGAATCCTTGCTTTGGATGTCCCAACTTGCGCCATGGGTCTTTGGATTCTTTCATATTCAATGACTCTATATATACAATCGCAGATACCCTGCAATCGTTCCTCCTCTGTTGTGGCTCCGGATATCGATTGGATAATCCCTTCCTAACTAACACCATACGCTTGGCCTGTGGCAAAATCCACAAGAGTCTCTGTGGATGCATCATACTCCCAATATTGATCCATGATTTGTATGCATATCTCTTTCCCCAAGGTAGACACAATGTTATTGCTTGTATCGAGACTATCGGGCACTACTTGCGCAGTCCTGGGATGGGACTTGTATTGGGCTAATTGGGCTATTAATTATTGTTGTGCCAATTGTAAGGTCTCTTCCTCCTTTGCTCTAGCAGTTTGGATCAATGCCTCTATTGCCTGCACTTCTTCTAATGTTCTACCATCAAGCATAAGCACTTGTGTAGGGGTGGTTTGATGGTCACAGTTGCAGTAGGTGCAACAGGAGTTGCATGGATAGGGATATCAACATGAACGCTCCCTACTTGCATGATGAGAGTACACCAGAGGTGTCTCTCTAGAGTTAACCTCAACTCCTTCATCATATGGCCTGTAGGTCCTCGTAAGGTTTGGCTCAGAGGTAGCGGTTGAGGCCGGACCTTTGAGGTAGATAGCTATGTGGCCAAAAATACTGGTGGTTGGCTTGGTTGGTGAGACCTAGTTAGGGTTCTCACTTCTAGCGACTAGGAATCCTTCCATTGAGTCACAATCTGAAGATGTCTCATTGGTCTCTAGTGGAGGTCCTTGTACAACAACGCTAAACTGGGTTCCAATCGAAGGTCCTAAGCCCAATGTACATTGGTACGTACCTAGTTCGATAAATGTACTATTATCTATTTCGGCCTCTAATACACACCCAGATCGTAGGTGCATGTGATTATAGGGTGTTGTAGAAAGGTCCTATAGATGCCTTGGACAAGTTTAGGAAGTTTTTTAAATTTTTTGTTTTTTTAGATTTTTTTTCCCCAAAAAAAATTAGATTGGCCAAAGTTTTTTCGAAACACCTGTTTTGCGCTTCTTAACCCTTCTGGCACCAGAAATAGTGTACTTCTTTTGGGTGGGTCAAGCGGCACTGCAGGCGCTAGCTCCCATGGTTAAGAAAGCTCCTTAACTATGTACAAAATCACCCATACGATAGATTTGGCCTTGGATATGGAATATACGGTTATACAGATGTAGCAATGTAGTCATCAAATTAGTAAGATCTAATCGAGTCACGATTAATCATCAGATAATTCTAATCTAAAGGAGCCTGAAGAAGGTTTAGTATAGAAAAGTCTCATTGATACGTGCTAATAACACTAATGCAAAATTGCAAGAAATGCAGAAAAAATAAAATTTTTTGTGTGTGTCAAATTCTCTCGTAATTTCTATTATTATCCCAATTTCTTCACATAAGGAAACAAAATTGGGATAAACCCTATGCTAGGAAACCAATTCTATGGTCTGTTTTACACAATTCTTTCCGTTTGATGCTCAATTTGACTATTTTTAATTTTTAATTTGAAAAAACATGCAAAAATAAAAAAATACAAATTTCAGAAATTGGACTTACATTTGAAATGTGAAAGTAGAATTAATCTAAATGAACTAATTGCAACACTCACAAGAAATGAAAAACAAGTAGAAATTGAACAATATGCAAGAATTTGAACAGTGTAAAAATTGCAACACATTTCCATCTATTCATTTCTACCCTTCATGCAAAAATAGAAAACTAAATTCAAAGATACACACACACACATTCCAAATGCATTGTGGCTATGCGGTAGGGCTATTCCTTGACAGTAGCGCCATTTATGGAAAGTCCTTGCACTATAGAAAGAGTGCAAGAACTAGCCAATGTTGTGGGGCCTTGCCTCACCACACTCGGGAGCATAAACAGCTCAAATCGAGAGATTAATCTACCATAACCTAGCCTACAATTGCATAAACGGAATGTGTCACTCACCTCGTTGATTCCTTATGCTTAGATTCTTGTAGGAGAGCTTGCTGCCATGCAACCATACTCAAAGCTCAGCTCCAATGCCACCCGTCTCGCACTCCTATGGAAACTCAACTCTCCTCTCTCACACATATGCAAGCAAGCACACAATAGCTCAAACATGCAAGAGGCAAGCAAGAAATCAATAGCACAACAGTATAGAGAACAAGATCACTCTCTTGAATTGGTATAAAAGAATGAATGGTCACTATACACAATGACCCTTATCTTGGTCCATCGCCTTCACACCTTGAGCAGCCATACCTAAAAGAAAAGATCCATGGCTATCCACGGCCGCCTAGGCTTATGCAAAACCCTAATCTAAGAATAATACAGTCTCCAAATTAATCCCATGGTGCGCCTTTACAAGCCATGATTGCACAAGTAAAATATACAATTGTTAACCATTTCAATTTTAACAAGAGCTACTATCATTATCTTACATCAAGGAGTTAAGGTAGATACAGCAAAAGTTCATACATTCAAGATATGAAGCAATGGTGTCCAAATCTACAACTTGGACGGGTGCCCGTAATGGTCCTATGGAATAGTTATGGCAATTTCCGCTTCAAGAGCATGTGATAGTTAGGATGAAGTCCCAAGTGATGTACTTCATGGATATATGTTAATCCCATTTGGATTAACACCATGATCCTTAATTGAGGACATTAATAAGTGTCATGGATATATGTTAATCCCATTTGGATTAACACCATGATCCTCAATTGAGGACATTAATAAGTGTCATGTAAAGGCACTATAAAGGTTGTACATGAGACATTGGCCACCCAAGGCCTAGTTACTAAGTTTTGGGCGCCCAAGTGTGAATAAGGGCCAATTCTATATAAGGTATTTTTATTAAGAGACTAAGGTTGAGTAGAAGGGTAAGAGAAGGGTGTGAGTGTGAATGGACTTGAGGTCCACTTGTTCACCTATTTAAAGGTGAGGCCATGAGGCATTTTGTATGAGAGCAAGGCCTAGTTGTATGTATAAGCAACTTAATAAGCAAGATATTATTCTTGTATTTTTTGAGTCTCTCCTCTCCACACACTTGATCTAGCATGAGCACCACTTTTTCTCATCATGGTATCTAGAGCCTAGGTGATTTGAACCATTTGTGGTGTAGATTAGGTCAAAAATATCCACTTTTTTCCTCATCTTTCTTGTGTGGAGCTCAACCTACAGCCCTTGGAGGCCTTCCACAAGCTTGTAGAGGGTGTATCACTCCACGAATTCTTCATGGGAGATGTAGAGAAGGAGTAGGCGCATCAATTCGTACAGGCGATTTCGTGTTTCCTCCCTACGGCGCCGCGGCATTTCGACTGCAGTAACCCGCCTGCGTTTTCTGCCTGCTGCGCTGATCATATAGCCATTGCTTGGCTGTAGACCACAATAAAGCAAGCCTCCTTAGGGCTTTGATAGCACATTGTGTGGAGACCCTATAGCTCTGACTAGAGCTCCAATAGTTCACGAACGCGCTGGCTGGAAGCAAAAGTTCAGGCGCCATTCTTCCTTTCACTCAAGCTTTCCATTAAAGCTTGTTTTTGGGTTTTTCTTGCTCAATCATCACTCCCTTGCTTTAATCACTCAAATGGTGGTGTGAATGTTTTATTTCTGAGTTCTTCTCTTGTCTTTGAAGAGTTCTCTTTCACATGAGGTAGCCATAAGCCTCATGCCCGTCAAGCTTCAACATCAACATCAATTTTTAAGCTTTGAAAGTGATTAAGCGTGCTTCTAAGCACTAATTGTGTTGTTTAACACTAATTACTCTATTAACCTAGCAAAGGTAAAGTGTTCTTAAACACTAATAGTGTTATTAAACACTAATGGTGAGTTAATCACCAAAATAAGTGTCTTTTGATACTAAAAATATACTTTTTAGCACTAATTGTGTTTTATACACACTAATGGTGATATTAATCATCAACCAAAGTGTTGCTAAACACTAAGGTGGTCTTAACCATCAAAGGAGGAGGTCATTTACATTATGAAGGCTCTTCTTCATCAACATAGAGGCCGGGTACACACCATAAGTGCCACATTCAAGTCTTCATTGACAAACCGTTCTTCCAAAGAGAAATGGTGTAACCATGAACCAATTGTCTTCATCTCATAATCTAAAGAGGTTGAAGAATTCTTGTTTTTTCATCATCAAACTCAGATTTTTGAGTGGTTTTAAACTTGAACACATGTACACTAAGTGTTCATTTACAATGTTATTGTATATTACCCTTGAGGCCCTTGTTTGTAAGAGGCATAGGCATGCCATAAGCCATATGTTCTCGTTTCCCAAGCCCAAGGCATTTCATTCCGCTGCATATTCTGAATTTTCATCATATAAGATGAGTTGTAAGGTTGAGCATAGAATCCCTAAATGCTTTATCTTATTGGTTGTCATGATTTTAAGCATTTTTTGGCATTACTTTTGTAAGAGGCATTGGCAACATTATGAGCCATGTCCTCTCCTTCTTGAGCCAAAGATGATAATCCTTATTTGTTTGAGTATTTACCTCAACCAATTACTCATGAAGCTTGTAGCTTCAAACCCTAAAGGGTATCATTTAACTAACATGCATAAAAGCTATTGTAATTGTGGAGTAGACACTGCCCTTGACCAATGCATAAGGCAAGTGGTAAGACCCTCCCATTCCCTTTCCCATTTAAATCTACCTCATTACTCATGGAGGAGATATACTATTCAAGGAAGCATCAAGCATGTTGGAGGACCATCTAAAAGCAAACCACTTAAGCAAGGGTGGCAGCCTTGTCATGATCATTATGTGAGAATGGTCAAGGTGAAAAGCATGTGGTGGAAGCAATGGCATGTATGTCTCAACCATGTCATCTACAAGAAGTCAAGCAAATACAAAGAGTGGGGTGCACCATCATTGAGGTGTACATCTTCATCGACAAAACAAATAAAGACTTAGAAGGCATCAATGTAATAGCCTCTAAGGCTCTAGGAACACATTTGTAGATCCTAGATAACCACACCTATATTCCAAACCTTGTACGCCTAATGTTATAAAGGCATCTTATGTCCAATACCACCTATTCCATCCTTCCATAGTTGGTATTGAGGGGGAGTATTAAGAGACTAAGGTTGAATAGAAGGGTGAGAGAAGGGTGTGAGTGTGAATGGACTTGAGGTCCACTTGTTCACCTATTTATAGGTGAGGCCATGAGGCATTTTGTATGAGAGCAAGGCCTAGTTGTATCTATAAGCAACTTAATAAGCAAGATATTATTCTTGTATTTTTTGAGTCTCTCCTCTCCACACACTTGATCTAGCATGAGCACCACTTTTTCTCATCAATTTTCTCATAATGAAAGGACACAATCCCCTTTGTGCTATTGAGAGCTCTTCCCTTCTTGTACTTATGAGAGAGTGAGGAGTGAGAGCATTCTAGCATTGTACCTCTTTCATGCTTGTGTGTTTATGCTTGTATGAGAGAGTGAGAGAGAGTGTGATTGGCCTATGTGATGGTGTGAGCAACTCCACAGTGACAGTGTGGAGGTGGAGCTTGGAGTTTGGAGTATACATGCAAGCTTGGAAGCTTGAAGAGACACAAGCTCGAAGCATTGGTAAGTATCCCATGACAGTTGTGTTTCATTGCTCATCCATTAGGTGAATGTGTAAAGTTCCCTCTTGGAGGTGTGGTCAAGCATAACATTTTTGGCGCCGCTGCCAAGGGAAACACCTTTTTTTCTTCCATACTCTTTGAGTTTCAGCTCCCATTGCATAGTATTCATTGTTGCCTTTGCATTTTGGTAATGCATTGTGTGAAAAATGGAAGGCTAAGGTGTGTGTGGTTGAGAAAAAAATTATAGTTTTGACGCTTTGAATGTTGTGGAAAGTAGTTTAGGAAAGGATTCATTGGTTACTCTTGATAAGTTTGATGTTAGCACCATAAAAAAAACACCAAACAACGTGAAGAAGCAGGTTGTGTGTTGTTTTTTTCTTTTTTTTTTTAAATCAACAAAATCAAAAACATAAGGGACCATTGATTAAGCCAAGAACTTGCATTTTGTAAGATCCCTGTTCCCACCGAGCAACGGATTCGGGGTACTAGCAGCGGAAGTAGCACTTCTCGCGTGGGACAGGGGTCCCACACTCGGGGTCTCGCCCACGGATATCCGGACAAGAGACTAATCCGTCGGTTTGTCCAAAACCGAAACCGGAAAAACTTCCTTTACCCGGAAAGCACGGGCGATTCCACCAGGATAACTCTTTACTCTAACGTAGTCAAGATCATTACTGATCAAACTGATCTGACTACACCTTTAACGGTACTTGGTCAAATCAAGGAAGAACTTGCACTTGGATCATTGGGATCAACGCTTTTTTCCCCATCAAGAGGCACAGCCGTTGATTCCTATCCATAGAACAATTTCTATCCAGGATTTACTTCATCTATCGTAATAATAGAAATTAAATCTCGATTTACGGATCCATCAGTCCAGCCTAACCCCATCCGATCCCATGGGTTAGCCAACCGCCCAACCACTGTAGTGATGGGATCCAATTTGGAATTTGGTTAGGTTTTGTCCCGGGTACCAAGGAAAAGAGTTCCAAGGCCCCCTAGCCGGAAGTTCATGCAAACATAGAACTAGCCACACCACTTACACACCCAATATGAAATTGCCTTTTTCTTAGCATCAACTAACTTTACAACAATCCTTTAATGAAACCATAGTACCACTGATCATAATCTTCCAATTTATCCGGTTGATTCATAATTTCCCATCATTCCTTCATCAGAGTATCTATGGCATCATTGGCAACTAGAACGCTCAGCACCTGTCCACACAGGGGCCTTTTCAATAGTTCCTAGCCCATAATACTCGGCAATATAATCACTTATAAAAATCAAGATGGACTCTCGTTGAAGATCAGCAAGATCAACCAACAGATCCATATAAAGAGCCATGGACTCATCCATTGAAGACCAGCAAGGTCAATCAACCAGATCCATGCCCGGTTTCACAAAACAATCTTCCTCGACGCACGCGTGGGTATCCTAGGCGACCCAGAGCCCGAGCACCGTATGGTCAGCACCCTCTAGGATCCTTCGCAGGTGACCTAGCGCTTCACTCATAGGCCGCTTCCTTGGTCCCTCATCCACCGTACCGGAAGCTCACCATTTTAATCGAACCGAGGCTGGTCAAGACCTCGGCCGACCTTGCTACGTGAGACGTCCTCCATTGACTCTCCGTCAGCAGTTGCAACTTTATCAGTTAGGTCTCCACGACCTTAATCACAAGACGGTCAAAATGCTTTCCCAGCATTCTTGACATAAAACAGCCATTTACAAACAGCATTTATAAACAGTTTACAAATACAATTTCTATGTTAACTCTCATTTTTCCACATTATCCCTCATACAATCCACATTACTTATTCCACATTTCATTTATATGTGTACTCATCCAATCACATCATTTTCCATCTCTTCACTTCAGATTCCTTCACGTCACATATCATATATTCACATCCATATCCACATCCATACATCCACATCCACATCCACATTCACATCCATACATCCACATCTACATGCTTATCTCCATTTTCACATCCTCATTTATACATCCACATCCCATATCCACATTCATACATACACATCCATATCCACATCCATATCCGCATTCATACATACACATCCATATCCACATCCACATGCATACATTCATTATCACGTCCTCATTCATACATCCACATCCACATACATACATACATCCACATCCACATTCCCATTCACATCTATACATCCACATCTATATCCTCATTCACATCCATACATCCACATTCATGTATCCACATCTACATGCATACATCCATACATACACATCCACATTTACATCCATGCATCCACATCCACATCCTCATTCACATCCATACATCCACATTCATACATCCTCATCCACATCCACATTCACATCCATACATCCACATCTACATGCTTATCTCCATTTTCTCATCCTCATTTATACATCCACATCCCATATCCACATTCATACATACACATCCATATCCACATCCACATGCATACATACATCCACATCCACATTCCCATTCACATATATACATCCATATCTACATGCACATTCACATCCATACATCCACATCTATATCCTCATTCACATCCATACATCCACATTCATGCATCCACATCTACATGCTTATCTCCATTTTCACATCCTCATTTATACATCCACATCCCATATCCACATTCATACATACACATCCATATCCACATCCACATGCATACATACATCCACATCCACATTCCCATTCACATATATACATCCATATCTACATGCACATTCACATCCATACATCCACATCTATATGCTCATTCACATCCATACATCCACATTCATGCATCCACATCTACATGCATACATCCATACATCCACATCCACATTTACATCCATGCATCCACACCTACATCCTCATTCACATCCATACATCCACATTCATACATCCATACATCCACATCCACATCCACATTCACATCCATACATCCACATCTACATGCTTATCTCCATTTTCACATCCTCATTTATACATCCACTTCCCATATCCACATTCATACCTACACATCCATATCCACATCCACATGCATACATACATCCACATCCACATTCCCATTCACATATATACATCCATATCTACATGCACATTCACATCCATACATCCACATCTATATGCTCATTCACATCCATACATCCACATTCATGCATCCACATCTACATGCATACATCCATACATCCACATCCACATTTACATCCATGCATCCACACCTACATCCTCATTCACATCCATACATCCACATTCATACATCCATACATCCACATTCATACATCCACATCCACATCCACATTCACATCCATACATCCACATCTACATGCTTATCTCCATTTTCACATCCTCATTTATACATCCACTTCCCATATCCACATTCATACATACACATCCATATCCATATCCACATGCATCTTATCATATCTTATCACTTCCCATATCTTTTATGTATACCTCTATGCATGAAATTCAATTATGCTAAAAGTAACACTTTTATAATAAAATATTCAACTTTTATGCATACCTCTATGCATGAAATCCAATATGATAAAAGTAACACTTTTGATATTAAAAAATTATCCTTTATGCATACTTCTATGCATGAAAATTAAAATGATAAAAGTAACACTTTTGATATAAAAATTTTCCTTTATGCATACTTCTATGCATGAAAATTAAAAATGATAAAAGTAACACTTTTAATATAAAAAAATTATCCTTTATGCATACTTCTATGCATGAAAATTAAAAATGATAAAAGTAACACTTTTGATATAAAAAATTTTCCTTTATGCATACTTCTATGCATGAAAATTAAAAATGATAAAAGTAACACTTTTAATATAAAAAAATTATCCTTTATGCATACTTCTATGCATGAAAATTAAAAATGATAAAAGTAACACTTTTGATATAAAAAATTTTCCTTTATGCATACTTCTATGTATGAAAATTAAAAATGATAAAAGTAACACTTTTAATATAAAAAAATTATCCTTTATGCATGATATTAAAATTCAATTTCTCCATGATTATAATGAAATTCTTTCAATTAATCTAGGATGATAATTCCTAGAATATGGTAGGAAGTCCTCTTTTTATGCTTTGCATGAAATTATTTTATGCATAATTTTTATAAAAATTTTGCCATAGCTCCGCTGCTATGACTGATAAATCTCAATTTTTTCTAAGGGATAACGCTTATCATTAAGGAAATAATTAAAATGATCTCTAATTGGATCATTAATCTATAATGGATTGAATCATCAATATGCATAAACTAAAAGCATAGGAAAAAGCCATTAATTTGTCCTCAAGCATAGCTTAATCTTGGATTAAGGAAAAGCTTTATGAAAAGCTTCATGTGGATTGAGAATGGGTCATGAGTATGACCATTTCCTGAGTGAGAGAGAGAAATTACATAAAAACCATTAGAATTTAAACATAAATAAAAATTAACTTCAATAGCATTTATTAAATTATGTAACTCTTCACTACTATTCACCAATTAACTTTAATAGTATTTAAAAAATCATACCAATTAAGCTTCTCAAGCTTGAGAGGGGTTGAGAAGAGAGAAACATTGAGAAATTATAGAAAGATCAATATTCACTAATTACCTTACAAATTGCTTGATTCTTTGTTCACGGTAGAGGCCCCCAACCAATCAATTGGTTAAGTATGTTGATGGAGCCACTAATGGGGATTGAAGAAAGAGAGAAGCTCCAAAAACTAGTGAATTATTAAATGAATTCACAGTTCTTGGCTTAGGTGGAGTAGAGTAACGATGCATAAACACTATATATTTTTCAACAAGGAGGAGGCTTCTATTTATAGGAAAAATTGAGCTCCTAACCAAACAAACTGATTCTAGAATTTTCTAAATCAGTTTGGTCAATATTTGACCATTTTTAGGTCAGTTAAGCTAACTTTTTGGAACTAGACTTGAATGAGGAGAGAGGAGAGATGAAATATCTCAATTTTTATGAGTTTAAAACTCATTCAAGCATGTGAAATATGCACCTCCTTTAAAGAACTCCCCTTCCTTACATATGTGTCATAATGGAATCATTTTAATATTGCTCATAGTTTTTTTACTAATAAACCTTGTACATTTTCAACTCTTCATCTTATGTGAAATATGCACCTCCTTTAAAGAACTCCCCTTCCTTACATATGTGTCATAATAAAATCATTATTCCCAAAATATCTCATATTTTTAATATTGCTCATAGTTTTTTACTAATAAACCTTGTACATTTTCAACTCTTCACCTTATGTGAGCATTTACTCATTTTTGGGTATCTTCTTTTTTACAAATTGGATTTATCTACTCCCTACACATGGATTGATGCTATTGGCCCATAGGAACCTTAATTGGACCATAGTCTAAAGATTTCTGAAAATCTAGACCCTTAGACTAAGGTTCTTTATACCTATTTCCAATTAATTCCAATTGCACATTGGAAAATTCTTTTTGAATTTCTGTTTCAGGGGAACTCATCTGAATTATAAGAGATATTTTTCTATCCAAAAATATTCAAAATCTGAATATTCTCTCTCTAGAATATTTTCTCTCTCTAGGCTAAAATAGTTAGAAACAAGGTCTTTATATTTCTGAAGAGGGGTTGATTACAGGGGAAGATACTAGACATCAAAAAGGGTTGGGAGAGGAATCTTACATTCTACCCCACTTAAAAAACGCGAGATGTCCTCATCTCGCAGGTGGAGTATGATTTCTTTCATCACATCTTCTTCTTCTTCAATCACATTCAACTTTACGCCTTGGAAGTGGACGGTCGATTTTTCCCTGGTATTCTGCTGGAGTATGGATGACTTGAGAATTGTCTGTTAAGTCCTTGGTTTTTCAATTGCAGTAAAGATCTACCCTTCTTTCCTCTTCTACTTCTTCTGAAATTGTGACTGCTCTGGCTGCTGCAGTCTGAGGTGGAATTCTTTCTCTTTGGTTGCCCCTGTTCTGGAAAGGAGTTCTAAGGGATATTTATCCCAGTATTCTGTTGGTTGACCAGAATATAAGGAACCCCAGAATAAAATTGGATCTTAAGAAAAAGAGTTATCCTCTACCTTGCGAGATGAGGACATCTCGCACTTTTTTAAGTGGGGAAGAATGTAAGATTCCTCCCCAACCTTCGAGGTATACAGGAGTAAGAATCTCCCTTTCTGATCTTATAATTATTCCCTCTCTAAAATAAAAGAAAGTTTTGTTTAACAAAGGAAGACCCTTTTTCTAGAATACTTCTCAAGAGTCCCACCTGTTTTAAGGATTCAGAACAATGAGTTCAGAAGTGAGAATCGATGTTTTGGATATCAAGGTTTTGGTCTTCATTCGAGTACGGCCCAAAAGAAGTTCTTTATCTCTTGGGGAGTATATGAAGTTATCCCCTAGATATTGTGAGCCTTATATCTGAATTCAATGAAAGTAGGTGACTTAGCCTACAAGCTTCTTTTCAACTCTTCACCTTATGTGAGCATTTACTCATTTTTGGGTATCTTCTTTTTTACAAATTGGATTTATCTACTCCCTACACATGGATTGATGCTATTGGCCCATAGGAACCTTAATTGGACCATAGTCTAAAGATTTCTGAAAATCTAGACCCTTAGACTAAGGTTCTTTATACCTATTTCCAATTAATTCCAATTGCACATTGGAAAATTCTTTTTGAATTTCTGTTTCAGGGGAACTCATCTGAATTATAAGAGATATTTTTCTATCCAAAAATATTCAAAATCTGAATATTCTCTCTCTAGAATATTTTCTCTCTCTAGGCTAAAATAGTTAGAAACAAGGTCTTTATATTTCTGAAGAGGGGTTGATTACAGGGGAAGATACTAGACATCAAAAAGGGTTGGGAGAGGAATCTTTGTGAGATCCCTGTTTCCACCGAGCAACGGATTCAGGATACTGGCAGCGGAAGTAACACATCATGTGCGGGTAGGGGTCTCACACTCGGGGCCTCGGCCACAGATATCCGGACAAGAGACTAATCCGTCGGTTTGTCCAAAACCGAAACCGGAAAAACTTCCTTTACCCGGAAAGCATGGGCAATTCCACCAGGATAACTCTTTACTCTAACGTAGTCAAGATCAATATTCACTAATTACCTTACAAATTGCTTGATTCTTTGTTCACGGTAGAGGCCCCCAACCAATCAATTGCTTAAGTATGTTGATGGAGCCACTAATGGGGATTGAAGAAAGAGGGAAGCTCCAAAAACTAGTGAATTATTAATGAATTCACAGTTCTTGGCTTAGGTGGAGTAGAGTAATGATGCATAAACACTATATATTTTTCAACAAGGGGGAGGCTTCTATTTATAGGAAAAATTGAGCTCCTAACCAAACAAACTGATTCTAGAATTTTCTAAATCAGTTTGGTCAATATTTGACCATTTTTAGGTCAGTTAAGCTAACTTTTTGGAACTAGACTTGAATGAGGAGAGAGGAGAGATGAAATATCTCAATTTTTATGAGTTTAAAACTCATTCAAGCATGTGAAATATGCACCTCCTTTAAAGAACTCCCCTTCCTTACATATGTGTCATAATGGAATCATTTTAATATTGCTCATAGTTTTTTTACTAATAAACCTTGTACATTTTCAACTCTTCATCTTATGTGAAATATGCACCTCCTTTAAAGAACTCCCCTTCCTTACATATGTGTCATAATGGAATCATTTTAATATTGCTCATAGTTTTTTATTAATAAACCTTGTACATTTTCAACTCTTCATCTTATGTGAGCATTTAAGGGACTCCCCTTCCTTACATATGTGTCATAATAAAATCATTATACCCAAAATATCTCATATTTTTAATATTGCACATAGTTTTTTACTAATAAACCTTGTACATTTTCAACTCTTCACCTCATGTGAGCATTTACTCATTTTTGGGTATTTTCTTTTTACAAGTTGGATTTATCTCCTCCCTACACATGGACTGATGCTATTGGTCCATAGGAACCTTAATTGGACCATAGTCTAAAGATTTCTGAAAATCTAGACCCTTAGGCTAAGGTTCTTTATACCTATTTTCAATTAATTCCAATTGCACATTGGAAAATTCTTTTTGAATTTCTGTTTCAGGGGAACTCATTTGAATTAGAAGAGATATTTTTCTATCCAAAAATATTCAAAATCTGAATATTCTCTCTCTAGAATATTTTTCTCTCTCTAGGCTAAAACAGATAGAAACAAGGTCTTTATATTTCTGAAGAGGGATTGATTACAGGGAAAGATACTAGACATCAAAAAGGGGGTGGGGGAGGAATCTTACATTCTACCCCACTTAAAAAATGCGAGATGTCCTCATCTCGCAACTTGTGATAATTTCGCAAGATTCACGAATATGAGACTTAGAAAAAAAATTTAATCAAGATTAACCACCAAGATAAGTCTTAAAGAGAGCAAGATTCAAAATACGAACAAGATTTAAACTTTATTCATTCTCGGAACTTATACAGTAAAGATAGAGGAACTCTTTACACTTCCATAAGCCCGTCTATCATATGGTCACAAAAGCAGTCCTCACAAGCTGCACAAGTATAAGGTAACTCATCTATGGGAATGATTCTGTGGGTTATTGCTGCACCTATCTCAGTGGTATAAGGTGTTCTAACAAAAGGACCTCTGAGAGGCAAGCCAAAAACGGGGTAAAGGCATATCTTCTCATGAGGAATAAAACACGCCAGTAAGAAGACCCGCTCAGAAAACCCAGGATGCCTTGATCTCATGACGCAGTAGTATCGGGGACCCAAACCCAAAGCTTCAATAACCATGGCCAAGCAGACATTGTTACGAAAGTGCTGCTGACCCCAGGGTGTTACCCTAGTTATGTTTTGATAGGTCCGCCATTTGGTTTGCGCTACAGAAGTTCCCAAGTGAGGGAAAAGTGAGCGCTCATACTGCTCTATAAAATCCTTCTTCACAGATTCACTTGCGTCTTGAAGGTGAGGAATCATTATGGATAAAACTAGTTCTTGTTGCCAAGCCATGAAGGAGATTAAGAAAGAAAGGAGATCGATGGAAGTAAGATTACTGTGAGCGACAAGTAAAAGTTACGACTTATATAAAGGAAGGAGCTAGCGTAACTTAGAAGCCAAACGGTAACTTGCCACTGAAGTTTTACCGTCTTTCCATGATTTGGGTTTGACACATTTTTCTATAGAAGGCATTAAGAATTTTGAGATGAAGAGATAAAAGAAGCTTGTAGGCTAAGTCACCTACTTTCATTGAATTCAGATATAAGGCTCACAATATCTGGGGGATAACTTCTTAAACTCCCCAATAGATAAAGAACTTCTTTTGGGCCGTACTCAAATGAAAACCAAAACCTTGGTATCCAAAACACCGATTTTCACTTCTAAACTCATTGTTCTGAATCCTTAAAATAGGCGTGACTCCTGAGAAGTATTCTAGGAAAAGGGTCTTCCTTTTTTAAACAGAAACTTTCTTTTATTTTAGAGAGGGAATAATTATAAGATCAGAAAGGGAGATTCTTACTCCTGTATACCTCGAAGGTTGGGGAGGAATCTTACATTCTACCCCACTTAAAAAGTGCGAGATGTCCTCATCTCGCAAGGTAGAGGACAGCTCTTTTTCTTAAGATCCAATTTTATTCTGGTGTTCCTTATATTCTGGTCAACCCAACAGAACACTAGGATAAATATCCCTTATATAGAACTCATCATTAAATAACAATTCATTCAGATTATATCATTCATATCTTTAACATGATAATGGTCCATTAGACCGAAAAGTTTCCTTCGGAACATTCCTCCATGGAAATTCAGTCAAGCAAGTCCTCAATTTGACATCCCTTAACTTGATCTACCGATCAAGTATTAACAGCAGCAATCTGACAGCACAACCCACTAATCTCATAGTGATTTGCTGAATTCATTATCATCATTCTAGTTATGAATATCATCACAGGGACTCGTCCCATTCATCCTCATTGAGGTTTTGCTCAGCTTATTACATTTCAACTAAATTTTAGAATTCATCATTTTCCAATCAGAATCCAAATCAATTTCATCAGTTCTCAAACAGAATTAAAAATCATATCAACCACATTCGAATTCATCATCTGGATAGCATTAATGCTTATAATTTCAAGTCTTAGATTTACTCGTATATACTGTCAGTAAAGAGCTGCAGTATACTCTCGGTATATACGGGTAGTCACGGCCCTTGGAATTATAAGGTAAATACCATCATGTCTAGGCCTCAAGCAAGTCAGGGATTCTATATAATTGTGGTACTTCCATCTTAAGACCCAATTACCAAATTACGAATTTTAGTTTGAATATCAAATTGTATGACTTATATCACACAATTACAACCTTTTTGTGTTTCTTGATAAATTTTTGATATATTTGTCTTCTCAGTTGATCTTTATTAACAAATGCTCTGATACCAACTGTGAGCATTTTCAACTCTTCATCTTATGTGAGCATTTAAGGGACTCCCCTTCCTTACATATGTGTCATAATAAAATCATTTTACCCAAAATATCTCATATTTTTAATATTGCACATAGTTTTTTACTAATAAACCTTGTACATTTTCAACTCTTCACCTCATGTGAGCATTTACTCATTTTTGGGTATTTTCTTTTTACAAGTTGGATTTATCTCCTCCCTACACATGGACTGATGCTATTGGTCCATAGGAACCTTAATTGGACCATAGTCTAAAGATTTCTGAAAATCTAGACCCTTAGGCTAAGGTTCTTTATACCTATTTTCAATTAATTCCAATTGCACATTGGAAAATTCTTTTTGAATTTCTGTTTCAGGGGAACTCATCTGAATTAGAAGAGATATTTTTCTATCCAAAAATATTCAAAATCTGAATATTCTCTCTCTAGAATATTTTTCTCTCTCTAGGCTAAAACAGATAGAAACAAGGTCTTTATATTTCTGAAGAGGGATTGATTACAGGGAAAGATACTAGACATCAAAAAGGGGGTGGGGGAGGAATCTTACATTCTACCCCACTTAAAAAATGCGAGATGTCCTCATCTCGCAAACTGGGAAAATTTCGCAAGATGCACGAATATGAGACTTAAAGAAAAATTTTAATCAAGATTAACCACCAAGAAACGTCTTAAAGAGAGCAAGATTCAAAATAAGAACAAGATTTAAACTTTATTCATTCTCGGAACTTATACAGTAAAGATAGAAGAACTCTTTACACTTCCATAAGCCCGTCCATCATATGATCACAAAAGCAGTCCTCACAAGCTGCACAAGTATAAGGTAACTCATCTATGGGAATAATTCTGTTGGTTATTGCTGCACCTATCTCAGTGGTATGAGGTGATCTAACAAAAGAACCTCTGAGAGGCAAGCCAAAAACGGGATAGAGGCATATCTTCTCATGAGGAAGAAAACATGCCAGTAAGAAGACCTGCTCAGAAAACCCAAGATGCCTTGATCTCATGACACAGTAATATCGGGGACCCAAACCCAAAGCTTCAATAACCATGGCCAAGCGGACATTGTTACGAAAGTGCTGCTGACCCCAGGGTGTTACCCTAGTTATGTTTTGCTAGGTCCGCCATTTGGTTTGCGCTACAGAAGTTCCCAAGTGAGGGAAAAGTGAGCGCTCATACTGCTCTATAAAATCCTTCTTCACAGATTCACTTGCGTCTTGAAGGTGAGGAATCATTATGGATAAAACTAGTTCTTGTTGCCAAGCCATGAAGGAGATTAAGAAAGAAAGGATATCGATGGAAGTAAGATTACTGTGAGCGACAAGTAAAAGTTACGACTTATATAAAGGAAGGAGCTAGCGTAACTTAGAAGCCAACGATAACTTGCCACTGAAGTTTTACTGTCTTTCCATGATTTGGGTTTGACACATTTTTCTACAGAAGGCATTAAGAATTTTGAGATGAAGAGATAAAAGAAGCTTGTAGGCTAAGTCACCTACTTTCATTGAATTCAGATATAAGGCTTACAATATCTAGGGGATAACTTCATATACTCCCCAAGAGATAAAGAACTTCTTTTGGGCCGTACTCGAATGAAGACCAAAACCTTGATATCCAAAACATCGATTCTCACTTCTGAACTCATTGTTCTGAATCCTTAAAACAGGTGGGACTCTTGAGAAGTATTCTAGAAAAAGGGTCTTCCTTTGTTAAACAAAACTTTCTTTTATTTTAGAGAGGGAATAATTATAAGATCAGAAAGGGAGATTCTTACTCCTGTATACCTCGAAGGTTGGGGAGGAATCTTACATTCTTTCCCACTTAAAAAAGTGCGAGATGTCCTCATCTCGCAAGGTAGAGGATAACTCTTTTTCTTAAGATCCAATTTTATTCTGGGGTTCCTTATATTCTGGTCAACCAACAGAATACTGGGATAAATATCCCTTAGAACTCATCAACAATTCATTCAGATCATATTATTCATATCTTTAACATGATAATGGTCCATTAGACCGAAAAATTTCCTTCTGAACATTCCTCCACGGGAATTTTAGTCAAGTAAGTTCTCAGTTTGTCATCCCTTAACTTGATCTAACGGTCAAGTATTAATAGTAGCAATCTGACAGCACAATCCACTAATCTCATAGTGATTTGCTGAAATCATTATCATCATTCCAGTTATGAATATCATCACAGGGACTCGTCCCATTCATCCTCATTGAGGTTTCGCTCAGCTTATTACATTTCAACCAAATTTCAGGGATCATCATTTTTCAGTCAGAATCCAAATCCATGGATGTGGGAGTATGGATGTATGAATGTGAAAGTGGATGTATGAATGTGAAATGGATGTATCCATGTAAATTGGAAATAGGTATAAAGAACCTTAGTCTAAGGGTCTAGATTTTCAGAAATCTTTAGACTATGGTCCAATTAAGGTTCCTATGGGCCAATAGCATCAATCCATGTGTAGGGAGTAGATAAATCCAATTTGTAAAAAAGAAGATACCCAAAAATGAGTAAATGCTCACATAAGGTGAAGAGTTGAAAATGTACAAGGTTTATTAGTAAAAAACTATGAGCAATATTAAAAATATGAGATATTTTGGGAATAATGATTTTATTATGACACATATGTAAGGAAGGGGAGTTCTTTAAAGGAGGTGCATATTTCACATAAGATGAAGAGTTGAAAATGTACAAGGTTTATTAGTAAAAAAACTATGAGCAATATTAAAATGATTCCATTATGACACATATGTAAGGAAGGGGAGTTCTTTAAAGGAGGTGCATATTTCACATGCTTGAATGAGTTTTAAACTCATAAAAATTGAGATATTTCATCTCTCCTCTCTCCTCATTCAAGTTTCTTCCTTGAGAAGTTTAATTGGTATGATTTTTTAAATTGGAAATAGATATAAAGAACCTTAGTCTAAGGGTCTAGATTTTCAGAAATCTTTAGACTATGGTCCAATTAAGGTTCCTATGGGCCAATAGCATCAATCCATGTGTAGGGAGTAGATAAATCCAATTTGTAAAAAAGAAGATACCCAAAAATGAGTAAATGCTCACATAAGGTGAAGAGTTGAAAATGTACAAGGTTTATTAGTAAAAAACTATGAGCAATATTAAAAATATGAGATATTTTGGGAATAATGATTTTATTATGACACATATGTAAGGAAGGGGAGTTCTTTAAAGGAGGTGCATATTTCACATAAGATGAAGAGTTGAAAATGTACAAGGTTTATTAGTAAAAAAACTATGAGCAATATTAAAATGATTCCATTATGACACATATGTAAGGAAGGGGAGTTCTTTAAAGGAGGTGCATATTTCACATGCTTGAATGAGTTTTAAACTCATAAAAATTGAGATATTTCATCTCTCCTCTCTCCTCATTCAAGTCTAGTTCCAAAAAGTTAGCTTAACTGACCTAAAAATGGTCAAATATTGACCAAACTGATTTAGAAAATTCTAGAATCAGTTTGTTTGGTTAGGAGCTCAATTTTTCCTATAAATAGAAGCCTCCCCCTTGTTGAAAAATATATAGTGTTTATGCATCGTTACTCTACTCCACCTAAGCCAAGAACTGTGAATTCATTTAATAATTCACTAGTTTTTGGAGCTTCTCTCTTTCTTCAATCCCCATTAGTGGCTCCATCAACATACTTAACCAATTGATTGGTTGGGGGCCTCTACCGTGAACAAAGAATCAAGCAATTTGTAAGGTAATTAGTGAATATTGATCTTTCTATAATTTCTCAATGTTTCTCTCTTCTCAACCCCTCTCAAGCTTGAGAAGCTTAATTGGTATGATTTTTTAAATACTATTAAAGTTAATTGGTGAATAGTAGTGAAGAGTTACATAATTTAATAAATGCTATTGAAGTTAATTTTTATTTATGTTTAAATTCTAATGGTTTTTATGTAATTTCTCTCTCTCACTCAGGAAATGGTCATACTCATGACCCATTCTCAATCCACATGAAGCTTTTCATAAAGCTTTTCCTTAATCCAAGATTAAGCTATGCTTGAGGACAAATTAATGGCTTTTTCCTATGCTTTTAGTTTATGCATATTGATGATTCAATCCATTATAGATTAATGATCCAATTAGAGATCATTTTAATTATTTCCTTAATGATAAGCGTTATCCCTTAGAAAAAATTGAGATTTATCAGTCATAGCAGCGGAGCTATGGCAAAATTTTTATAAAAATTATGCATAAAATAATTTCATGCAAAGCATAAAAAGAGGACTTCCTACCATATTCTAGGAATTATCATCCTAGATTAATTGAAAGAATTTCATTATAATCATGGAGAAATTGAATTTTAATATCATGCATAAAGGATAATTTTTTTATATTAAAAGTGTTACTTTTATCATTTTTAATTTTCATACATAGAAGTATGCATAAAGGAAAATTTTTTATATCAAAAGTGTTACTTTTATCATTTTTAATTTTCATGCATAGAAGTATGCATAAAGGATAATTTTTTTATATTAAAAGTGTTACTTTTATCATTTTTAATTTTCATGCATAGAAGTATGCATAAAGGAAAATTTTTTATATCAAAAGTGTTACTTTTATCATTTTTAATTTTCATGCATAGAAGTATGCATAAAGGATAATTTTTTTATATTAAAAGTGTTACTTTTATCATTTTTAATTTTCATGCATAGAAGTATGCATAAAGGAAAATTTTTATATCAAAAGTGTTACTTTTATCATTTTAATTTTCATGCATAGAAGTATGCATAAAGGATAATTTTTTAATATCAAAAGTGTTACTTTTATCATATTGGATTTCATGCATAGAGGTATGCATAAAAGTTGAATATTTTATTATAAAAGTGTTACTTTTAGCATAATTGAATTTCATGCATAGAGGTATGCATAAAAGATATGGGAAGTGATAAGATATGATAAGATGCATGTGGATATGGATATGGATGTGTATGTATGAATGTGGATATGGGAAGTGGATGTATAAATGAGGATGTGAAAATGGAGATAAGCATGTAGATGTGGATGTATGGATGTGAATGTGGATGTGGATGTGGATGTATGAATGTGGATGTATGGATGTATGAATGTGGATGTATGGATGTGAATGAGGATGTAGGTGTGGATGCATGGATGTAAATGTGGATGTGGATGTATGGATGTATGCATGTAGATGTGGATGCATGAATGTGGATGTATGGATGTGAATGAGCATATAGATGTGGATGTATGGATGTGAATGTGCATGTAGATATGGATGTATATATGTGAATGGGAATGTGGATGTGGATGTATGTATGCATGTGGATGTGGATATGGATGTGTATGTATGAATGTGGATATGGGAAGTGGATGTATAAATGAGGATGTGAAAATGGAGATAAGCATGTAGATGTGGATGTATGGATGTGAATGTGGATGTGGATGTGGATGTATGGATGTATGAATGTGGATGTATGGATGTGAATGAGGATGTAGGTGTGGATGCATGGATGTAAATGTGGATGTGGATGTATGGATGTATGCATGTAGATGTGGATGCATGAATGTGGATGTATGGATGTGAATGAGCATATAGATGTGGATGTATGGATGTGAATGTGCATGTAGATATGGATGTATATATGTGAATGGGAATGTGGATGTGGATGTATGTATGCATGTGGATGTGGATATGGATGTGTATGTATGAATGTGGATATGGGATGTGGATGTATAAATGAGGATGTGAAAATGGAGATAAGCATGTAGATGTGGATGCATGAATGTGGATGTATGGATGTGAATGAGGATATAGATGTGGATGTATGGATGTGAATGTGCATGTAGATATGGATGTATATATGTGAATGGGAATGTGGATGTGGATGTATGTATGCATGTGGATGTGGATATGGATGTGTATGTATGAATGTGGATATGGGATGTGGATGTATAAATAAGGATGAGAAAATGGAGATAAGCATGTAGATGTGGATGTATGGATGTGAATGTGGATGTGGATGAGGATGTATGAATGTGGATGTATGGATGTGAATGAGGATGTGGATGTGGATGCATGGATGTAAATGTGGATGTGTATGTATGGATGTATGCATGTAGATGTGGATACATGAATGTGGATGTATGGATGTGAATGAGGATATAGATGTGGATGTATAGATGTGAATGGGAATGTGGATGTGGATGTATGTATGTATGTGGATGTGGATGTATGAATGAGGACGTGATAATGAATGTATGCATGTGGATGTGGATATGGATGTGTATGTATGAATGCGGATATGGATGTGGATATGGATGTGTATGTATGAATGTGGATATGGGATGTGGATGTATAAATGAGGATGTGAAAATGGAGATAAGCATGTAGATGTGGATGTATGGATGTGAATGTGGATGTGGATGTGGATGTATGGATGTGGATATGGATGTGAATATATGATATGTGACGTGAAGGAATCTGAAGTGAAGAGATGAAAAATGATGTGATTGGATGAGTACACATATAAATGAAATGTGGAATAAGTAATGTGGATTGTATGAGGGATAATGTGGAAAAATGAGAGTTAACATAGAAATTGTATTTGTAAACTGTTTATAAATGCTGTTTGTAAATGGCTGTTTTATGTCAAGAATGCTGGGAAAGCATTTTGACCGTCTTGTGATTAAGGTCGTGGAGACCTAACTGATAAAGTTGCAACTGCTGACGGAGAGTCAATGGAGGACGTCTCACGTAGCAAGGTCGGCCGAGGTCTTGACCAGCCTCGGTTCGATTAAAATGGTGAGCTTCCGGTACGGTGGATGAGGGACCAAGGAAGCGGCCTATGAGTGAAGCGCTAGGTCACCTGCGAAGGATCCTAGAGGGTGCTGACCATACGGTGCTCGGGCTCTGGGTCGCCTAGGATACCCACGCGTGCGTCGAGGAAGATATTGGAACAAGGAGTAAGAGTTGTTTTGTGAAACCGGGCATGGATCTGGTTGATTGACCTTGCTGGTCTTCAATGGATGAGTCCATGGCTCTTTATATGGATCTGTTGGTTGATCTTGCTGATCTTCAACGAGAGTCCATCTTGATTTTTATAAGTGATTATATTGCCGAGTATTATGGGCTAGGAACTATTGAAAAGGCCCCTGTGTGGACAGGTGCTGAGCGTTCTAGTTGCCAATGATGCCATAGATACTCTGATGAAGGAATGATGGGAAATTATGAATCAACCGGATAAATTGGAAGATTATGATCAGTGGTACTATGGTTTCATTAAAGGATTGTTGTAAAGTTAGTTGATGCTAAGAAAAAGGCAATTTCATATTGGGTGTGTAAGTGGTGTGGCTAGTTCTATGTTTGCATGAACTTCCGGCTAGGGGGCCTTGGAACTCTTTTCCTTGGTACCCGGGACAAAACCTAACCAAATTCCAAATTGGATCCCATCACTACAGTGGTTGGGCGGTTGGCTAACCCATGGGATCGGATGGGGTTAGGCTGGACTGATGGATCCGTAAATCGAGATTTAATTTCTATTATTACGATAGATGAAGTAAATCCCGGATAGAAATTGTTCTATGGATAGGAATCAACGGCTGTGCCTCTTGATGGGGAAAAAATCGTTGATCCCAATGATCCAAGTGCAAGTTCTTCCTTGATTTGACCAAGTACCGTTAAAGGTGCAGTCAGATCAGTTTGATCAGTAATGATCTTGACTACGTTAGAGTAAAGAGTTATCCTGGTGGAATCGCCCGTGCTTTCCGGGTAAAGGAAGTTTTTCCGGTTTCGGTTTTGGACAAACCGACGGATTAGTCTCTTGTCCGGATATCCGTGGGCGAGACCCCGAGTGTGGGACCCCTGTCCCACGCGAGAAGTGCTACTTCCGCTGCTAGTACCCCGAATCCGTTGCTCGGTGGGAACAGGGATCTCACAGTTGGTATCAGAGCATTTGGTTAATAAAGATCAATTGAGAAGATAAATAGGTCAGAAATTTATCAAGAAACACAAAAAGGTTGTAATTGTGTGATATAATTCATACAATTTGATATTCAAATTGAAATTCGTAATTTGGTAATTGGGTCTTCAGATGGAAGTACCGCAATTATATAGAATCCCTGACTTGCTTGAGGCCTAGACATGATGGTATTTACCTTATAATTCCAAGGGCCGTGACTACCCATATATACCGAGAGTATACTGCAGCTCTTTACTGACAGTATATACGAGTAAATCTAAGACTTGAAATTATAAGCGTTAATGCTATCCAGAGGATGATTTCGAATGTGGTTGATATGATTTTTAATTCTGTTTGAGAATTGATGAATTGATTTGGATTCTGACTGAAAAATGATGATCCCTGAAATTTGGTTGAAATGTAATAAGCTGAGCGAAACCTCAATGAGGATGAATGGGACGAGTCCCTGTGATGATATTCATAACTGGAATGATGATAATGATTTCAGCAAATCACTATGAGATTAGTGGATTGTGCTGTCAGATTGCTACTATTAATACTTGACCGTTAGATCAAGTTAAGGGATGACAAACTGAGAACTTACTTGACTAAAATTCCCGTGGAGGAATGTTCAGAAGGAAATTTTTCGGTCTAATGGACCATTATCATGTTAAAGATATGAATAATATGATCTGAATGAATTGTTGATGAGTTCTAAGGGATATTTATCCCAGTATTCTGTTGGTTGACCAGAATATAAGGAACCCCAGAATAAAATTGGATCTTAAGAAAAAGAGTTATCCTCTACCTTGCGAGATGAGGACATCTCGCACTTTTTTAAGTGGGGAAGAATGTAAGATTCCTCCCCAACCTTCGAGGTATACAGGAGTAAGAATCTCCCTTTCTGATCTTATAATTATTCCCTCTCTAAAATAAAAGAAAGTTTTGTTTAACAAAGGAAGACCCTTTTTCTAGAATACTTCTCAAGAGTCCCACCTGTTTTAAGGATTCAGAACAATGAGTTCAGAAGTGAGAATCGATGTTTTGGATATCAAGGTTTTGGTCTTCATTCGAGTACGGCCCAAAAGAAGTTCTTTATCTCTTGGGGAGTATATGAAGTTATCCCCTAGATATTGTGAGCCTTATATCTGAATTCAATGAAAGTAGGTGACTTAGCCTACAAGCTTCTTTTATAAAATCTGAATATTCTCTCTCTAAAATATTTTCTCTCTCTAGGCTAAAATAGTTAGAAACAAGGTCTTTATATTTCTGAAGAGGGGTTGATTACAGGGGAAGATACTAGACATCAAAAAGGGTTGGGAGAGGAATCTTACACATTTCATTCCCTAGCATTAGCACAATCTAATTTTCATCAATTGGATAATTATTATGCATCCAAGACTACGAATTGCTGATGCAAAAAACTTCACATGAAGTGCAAGAAGTTGTTCACGACATGAACCATTTTCCTACAATTTCATGCCGCGAGTCACTCACAAAATCAGCGCCAGGATTTTCACCGAAAATCACGGGATTACATTCCAAAAATAGAAACCCTTATCCTGACACCTCTAACACGATTTAGTTCGCCAAAAATTGGATCACGTGAAAGTGCAGTAGACTTTCACGACGTGAACCATTTTCGAAGTAGTTCATGGCGTGAAACACTTTTGAAGTAATTCACGGTGTGAAACACTTTTGAAGCAATTCACGGTGTGAAACACTTTTTGTTTCACGACGTGAACTCAATCTTGCTGTTTCACGAGAAGACCAAAACCAACGAATTGACCAAACTAAGGCTGTGAAGGTTAGATAAAGAAGGAATTTAATCTTAAGGAGAAAAATTGGATCACGTGAAAGTGCAGTAGACTTTCACGACGTGAACCATTTTCGAAGTAGTTCACGGCATGAAACACTTTTTGTTTCACAACGTGAACCATTTGTTCTGCAGTTTCACGATGTGAACCATTTTTTCACAACGTGAACTAAGTCCTGCTATTTCACGACTTGAAATATTCTCTGCTAATTCACACCTCCTGATGAACATAGCGATAGAACCAGGAATTGAATCAGTTTGGGTTAGATACTATCTTATCAAATCATACATATATGCACTTAAGATCTGGAAAACTCATCGGAGACGATCTTACGCATGATGATAGTGCATCAAATCATCCAAGAACTTCCTATCAAAGAAGTGTCGGATCGAGACAATCCGCAAGGACACACTTGAGTGTCTTGAGAAACCTGACCCCACCGCAGAAACCAGTAGTGAGGAATCCATGGAAGAAGGACTGAGATACACTGGGTTTGGGGAAGGTGACAAACCACACTCTCCAACCAAGTCCAGATCATTGATATAGCCCGAGGATTTTTTAGTCTCCAAACCAGTCATGATGAAGAAGCGCAATCTGCGGGGGCATGGGTCCATCAACTAGCACTCGACTCATTGATATAGCCCGAGGATTTTTTAGTCTCCAAACTAGTCATGATGAAGAAGCGCAATCTACGGGCATGGGCATGGGTCCATCAACTAGCACTCGACTCGGTCCAAGATAAGAAGGGCCATTCCAGACGTTGAATTCTAGGCTATCAAATACTGGCACCCCTCGAATTAGACGAGATATGGAAAGTGTAGTTAGGACGAGTCAAATATTCTTTCCCACCACCGAGGAAATGGAATTGGAATTTCAACAAAGTGAGGTGGAACGACAACTCCGAGAATTGAGCTTAAGGAAACAAGAGCTTGATACCCATAGGACAAGAGCCGAGACAAAGGAGATATAATGTTAACTATCTCTAATCACGAGGAAAGGAATCTGAAATTGCTACAGGTAGAGGCAATGGGGATATTCCGAACACCTGGAACCATCAATGAGGAATCCAGAATAGAGGAAGGGGTTACAACCAGAGAAGAAGAGGGTGACATAGCCAACTTGGCTGTAGAAGTTGAGGACCGGCTCTATACCAAGAAGGACATAGAGCCAATGATCAATCACCCTACATTCTTACAAGATATGGAGCTCTTAATTACACAAAGATGCACAGGGGCTACTATTGGGGAATCCCACCAGGATACCACAATTGGACAAGTCCACGAACCTGAGATACCAAGAAGAGCCAATATGGGTAGGGGACGAGGTCTAGGAAGGGAGGGAGCAATTTTGCAAAGACCTAGAAACAATCCAGCCATGGACCTTAATGGAGCCACAAGGACAGACTTGTTAAATATTGTAGCTGAGATGGGTAGGGGGATGGTCAGGGAGTTAGGTTCTACTCTAGAACCTCGACCTTCCCAGATGAAACCCCATATCATCTCAAAACTTGTCCAAAAATTCTCTGGGGATGGAGATCCTATCGAGCATGTAGGGATTTTTAAATCTACATTTAAAACCTTCGGACCAGTGATGTGACCATGATACATGCTTTTTCGCTGACCTTAGAAAGAAAAGCTCATCAGTGGTTCAGAACCCTTAAGCCTGAGGACAAGGTTAACTTCACCAGGTTAAAAAATATTTTTGTGCCCAGATTTGCACGTAGTGGTGGTTGACAAGTGGAGCCCTATGGCCCAACTACATAACATCAAACAAAAGGAAGATGAGTCTATGAGAGACTATGTTTCTCGCTGAAACACTTGAATTCAAGATGCGAAACTCGGGAAAGATTGACAGATGATCAATTGTTACCTTGTTTCAGGAGAGGGGTTAGAGACCATAAAATGCATGATTACTTGGTACTAGCCCGGCCAGCTACCCTTGATGCATCATGCTACAAATTGGCAATCGAATACAAAGATAACATGTTAGAATTGCCACAACCTGAGGATGTTAGAACATCGACAGCAACCATGACTTCGCGTGTCTCGAGTCATCAAGAAATTGGAACTCGAAGCAAACAAGTAGGGCATATGACTGTGGATGAGCTCAGCAATGCCATATTGGAGAAATTAAAGGTAAGCGAAGGAAGAGAGATGTCGGACCATGGGCATAGTCACCTTTACCCCCGCAGGGAACTGGTGTGGTGCTCCATGTGCAAACTAAACCATACCACCACTAAATGTCCGTAGTTAAGGGCAAGACCATTATTGTATTGTGCACATTGTGTAAAATTGGGCAATCATGACACATCATCGTGTAGATTTCCAAGGTTTCAAAATATAGCACAATTGAAAAATAGAGCCCCACTAGCCTTGCCGGCACCACCTATGCAAACCACTGCCATTGCTTTACAACCCAACCCTTCTTACTTACCTAGGGGGATGTTCCGGGTGGTACAAGACGCTTTGCCCTTGCCACCACCAGTTCTACCGCCCCACAACCACCACAGGAGTCCAAGATTAATCAAGTAATGATTGAAGAGCCATCAGAAGATATTGAACTGGCATGGGAGCTTGAATTTAGTGGGGAATACTATGAGGATATGGGTGAGGTCATGCCAGATTATTATGTCCTGTAGAATAACAAGCCAATACCTGTGTTTCAAACCATGGTACAGTGGAAGGGCAAGGAAATCAACTCAAATCTGAGAAGAGGACCTTTACAATGCTATGGCTATGGTGGGCCACATCGAGTAATTGAATGCCCAAATAAGAATATGACTCATACACATCAGCCCCACAACAATTGGTGACCACACCCAATGACATGTCAGTGCTCACTTGCACTAAGTGTGGAATTAATCATCTGATCAAACATTGTCCCTATACCGAGCAAGTGGTTTAGCTTCTACTGCTAATCAAGCCACCATTAGAACCATTAGTGTACAATCTGGGAAGATCACACGAGCTCAAGCTCAGTTAGGTGACAAAGGACAAAGCCGGGCGGATGCTACTATTTCCAAATCTAGTCGCAGGAGAAGAGTGAAGAAATTATGAAAGGGAGACACACGGGTTACAATCCAAGACGGATCCAAAAAAGATACAATTGATACCGGATCCACACAATCAGAGGAAGAGGGGGGTCAAGGGATCAATCTGGAAGGGTTATAGACCTGGGAAAACAAGGTGAACAACCAGCAACCCCAAAGGGGGCTGGTGAATATCCTAATGCTGACGAAGAAATAAGGAAGTTAGAAGATACCAAGGCCCTAGTTGAAACGTACCAACAAATTCATGAAACTAAGCCTAGGGCCAGCCGAGTAAGGGATACCATCTATCCACTTGATGTACCACCCCGCAATAGGGCTTTGAACCTACCCACCCCGATTCTAGAAGGAAGCAGACTCCCAAGAAAACACAATGACTAGAATGTTCGAGGAAAATGAGTTGGGGGGGTCCATTCATTCCTTCCCCGTGGAAGAATACAAGACACCTCAATGGGAAGAACACTCTATATCTAAGGAACCCAGGGATATAGGAAGCCTAGCAGCTATGTTATCCACGCCTGTCCAGATGCCCTTGGGTCAGTTGTAACGCAATTCCCCCACCCTATGGACAAATGTAAAAGAATGGGTCGAAGGAGGTCTATGGCCAGTGGAGAATATGGATGAGGCTCTGCCACCCTTGGTAGAAAGACCCTTGAGGCATATACAAAGGAAACGCGAGTGGTTAAGATACCAGTTAACCAACTAGGACGCTACTATGAGAGTGATGACACGAATGCTACCATTCCGATTCATCATAATGGATACCAAGCGTTGGCCATCCTGGATGGCAGGGCAGGTGTCAACATCATTACAAAAAATTGTTGGGAAAATTGGGGGAAGCTAGATCTAAAATTGGGGGAAGCCGGATCTAAAAAGAGCAAATCTAATCGTTAAGATGGCTGATGGAACATCTTCCAAGACCCATTGGGCTCTTGGAAATCTTGAGTGTGCAAAATAAGCAATTGTCCATGGTACCCTTGAATGTGCTTACACACTTGAAAGCCAAGGCACAAGAAAAGTCAAAAAGAATGCAAAAGAACACACTTTAAAATGGATAGAAGAGCATGTACTCAAGCAGAAACCAAAAATGAGGCAAAACCTTTCAAACCCAAGAAAAACAAGGGCCGACAAGCTGTCAAAACCAAGCTTGAAATAAAGGACAAGGGAAAGGAGACTATGGTGGTCCTAACCCCAAAAGAGCCAAAAGCTACACATGATGCAGATGCATCCACCTCAAAGGCTAACCCTCAAACCACAGAACCCACATGTGCGACACAAGCCCAAAAGAAATCCTGTTAAGGGAAATTGGAGTTCATTTTGGGGCCTTTTGCCAAAACGAAAAATCCCACTCCACCAATCAGAGAAAGGCCAATGTAACATTGGGAAAATTGCGAAAACAAAGTAAAATTCACAAAAAGAAGAAATAAGAATCATATTTTATTGGATATACAACTATTTGCATTCAATGAAGAGATCCTCTTCTATTTTAATAGGATTATTCTATTGTGAGTGCAGTTATATCATCAAAGACACACAAAAAAGGTTCCCTCCTAAACTGCTTTTCCCACTTAAATATCTTCCTCTACCTTCTTCAATTTTCTACACTCTACCATCTCTTACTATCTCATGCTCTCAAGAATGGCAACAGAAAACCATCACCGAGCTTATGCAAAACACTGTGTAGAGCCAAATGCAAAGGATCAAAGAAGGGAGGTGAGTTCTTTGCCCCGTCAACCTGCTTCTTCTATTAACTCTATTGAGATTGCCAACAGATTTTCTGCAACTAGGTGTTGGCAAAAGCTTATTGTATCAAAAGGGAGCTAGGTTTTGATGCAACCAAATAGAAGAAAGAAGAAACGATCAAATAATCAATTTTTAGCAGCAAGGTAGGGTGAAGGATTTTAGAACTGTAGAAGGGAAGAAAAATGTCAAGGAGATTTTAATCCAGCATGTGTACATGCACAAAGAACTTGTGTTACATGATTATCCCGACTATCTTCAACAACATAGACCAAATTGTAAGTGTTTTTTGTAAACCTTAATGTTTTTTGTGATTTTTTGTTGATTTCTTTATGACCACAGAATTTAATTGTTGCAAATATTTATCCATCATCCTATCAAGAATGGCAGCCAATAGAATGCATTTTGGGACTATTGGATGTTCTACATGGTAGCATTGGACAGTTACAATACCAACATAGATTTGCCACCCAGTTAGCCCAATCAGGTATTTTCTTTTATAATCATTTCTACCAATTGCTGAACAAAGGAAACACCTATGGTGCCTTGAGAAGGCTAGATCTTCCATAATGGCGTACTATGGATTAGCCCATTTCTCATGCCACTGTTAAACAGAGACTTATAGAGCTAAACTCTTCTCAAAAGTGCAACGTTCTCTACGGCCAAGCATTGCAACTAGAATTATCAAAATAAATATTTGCATGCCCATTACAATTTTTGTGGACTTCTTCAGCAAATATGATGTGAAGGTATGCAGAACAATGCCTAGCTACAAAGCCAATGCTACTGCAAATAATTTTGACTTTCTAGATGATGGCTGGGATAGAAAAGCATATAATAAAGTCTATTGTGAAGTGGCACCAAACTCAATTGCAATCAAATATATGATTGTGACTCATAATTTCATATTCTCTTTTTACTACAAATACAGTAGGCTTATTCAAAATCAATTTGTCCTCCTGATGGATCAAGACCTAAACTCTTTTGGTGATGAATAATGAATTGGTTGATATTAAGGTTTATGAAGATGGATTGTTGTTAGGTGTTATATCGCTTAAACAGTGATGTACACTTACACAATTACGTCATGATGTGCTCCTGGAGACAGCCAGCAATGTTTCAGAAAGCTTCTCATTTATTTTGAACAACAAAAAGGTAAATGAAATAACTTAAGCTTGCTTAATATCTAAGTTTGTCATATATACAATTGAAACAGCATCACAATAGGTACTACATCGAAGGGAGAACAAGATACAATGCAAAGATATCCCAAATGGGATTGTCAAAATTTGCTAAGATCAACAATTACAAGTTTATTGATACATCATTACAAAAGTAATTACATGAGAGTAGGTGATGGGACAAGCTCATTAGATTGTGGCTTTACTTGTGCAGATGATGAGAGAGGTTGATCCTCTAGAAAAGGTTGATCCATGGGCATAGGCAGAGGTTGATCCATGGGCAAAGGCACAGGCTGATCCTCATCCCGGGGATGTTCTTTTGGCACAGTGGGAGAGGAGGTCAAAGGCTCAACTCCTAGCATTGGCTCATGCTCTAAGGAAGATAGAGGGTCAATTTGTGCCACAGGTTCATGCTCCAAGGGCTTCCCCTCTTCCATGAACTCCTTTTGAGCCAGCATTCTCCTGTACCATGGGATCCTCTTCTGCAGCACAAGCTCTTGTTCCATAGTGCGTTCTTCTGCACAGCAGTAGGCTCTTGTTCCATTGTCCCCTCTTCTGCAGAGCAGGCTCCTTTTCTCTAGTCTCCTCCTCAAAAATTTCCTCTATCTCTGGATCAGATGCCATGCTTTCCTTCTCTTTGATATGCTTACCCTCTTCCATGAACTCCTTTTTGAGCCAGCATTTTCCTGTACCATGGGATCCTCTTCTGCAGCACAAGCTCTTGTTCCATAGTGCGTTCTTCTGCACAGCAGCAGGCTCTTGTTCCATTATCCCCTCTTCTGCAGCAGCAGCAGAGCAGGCTCCTTTTCTCTAGTCTCCTCCTCAAAAATTTCCTCTCTCTCTGGATCAGATGCCATGCTTTCCTTCTCTTTGATATGCTTACCTGAGGTCTCTCCTTTTTTTGGCACATGCACCTCTTCTCTTGGTGCAGCATGGTCTAGGAGAGAACTTACAATTTTCACCCTAAAACTGCCACAAACTCTGTATTGTAACTATCCTCATCAAGCTGTAATCAAGATTAATGAAGTTTAGTTACCTTTTAATCCCATATTGATCAGTGTACAGTGTCATTATAAATGAATGTGTCTGAAATTATAATGTCTGGTCTTTCAAAATCATAATAAGTGTCCAACATTTATTTTGTATGTATCAAAGGTCCTCCATTCACAGGAGTACCCATCTTTCTACTGTGGAGTCTAGACACGCATTCAAAATCATAAGCAATCTGTTACATCACATTGAAAACCAGCATGTGTAGAATGAAGGGGAGCACTTATAGGCATGATGAAAAGAGGTTTAACAGAGTCTAGAAGATTGACATTGGGGGGAATTTAATCAAGAGCATTAAACAGTCTCTTTAAGGATCTACAACAGAGAGATGTACTTATAAACAATTCCAAAATAACCTTACCAAAATATAACAAACCTGTAGAAGGGAAACATACAGACTAAGCTCTTAAATGGTCCCATATAAGGAGTTGAAGAGAAAGCACTGGACATCAATGCATACAAAGATCCTGATGAAAAACATGTAGAGGGAGAGTAGACAGACACACAGGAGCAAACCCTGATGTATATTGCAAACCCTAACCATAGAGGGAAGCCATCTCCCTTCTCACACAATGCATAAAGCCATAATCCATAATCTACAACACACACACTGTGTTGTGTCCACACACTCATAACCCTAGCTATTGTCCACACACTATGACCAACTGGACGCGGTCATTTATGTCTCACACATGCTGCTACCTAACATGCCAGCAGATAGTGCAACTGGCACAAGCTGACATCGAGCTTGAATCTCAATAGCTCCAATGTTGACTGCGCAAGAAAGACATAAATCAGTCAGTCTTCAAGTAGACATAGTAAAAGATCAAGATGATAGGCAACATTTACTTACTCTGAGTGATAGGGAAAAATGATAGTATTGACCCTATGAAAGTTGCAGTGTGTAAACCATTTGATTATGAAAGATCCCTGCCCCCCTCCGCGCAACGAATTTCGGGGTGCTAGCAGCGGAAGTAGCACTTCTTGCATAGGGCAGAGCCTCTCACTCGGGGCCTCGCCCATGGATATCCGGACAAGAGACTAATCCCTCGGCTCTTCCAAAACCGAACCCAAAAAAACTTCCCTCACCTAGCAGACATAGGCGATTCCTCCATAATATTTTATTCTAACGTAGTCAAGGTCTTCACTAACCAAACTGTCCGACTAAACTCGTAAGTCTCATGGTCAGATCATAAACTTGAAGGAAGAGACTTGCACTTGGATCATAGAGTCCAACGCTTTTTTCCTCATCGAGATTCAAGAGGCACAGCCGTTGATTCTTTTCCATAGAATAAGGGTTATCCGGGGTTTACTTCAACTATCGTAACTTAACAGAATTGAGTCTCATATTAGGGATCCATCAATCCATCCCATCCAATCCCATGGGTTAGCTAATTGCCCAACCACTGTATAGTGATAGGATCCATTTAGGAATTTGGTTATGTTTTGCCCCGGGTACCGAGGAAAAGAGTTCCCAAGCCCCCTAGCCGATGCTTCAAGCAAACTTCAAGATAGTCACACCACTTACACACCCAATATGAAATTACCAGTTTCACAGATTCAGTTGTCTTTAAAACAATCTTTTAATGAAACCCTAGTATTCAGTTTCACAGATTCAGTTGTCTTTAAAACAATCTTTTAATGAAACCCTAGTATCACTAATCATAATCCTCCAAAATATCAAAATTCTAATTTCCAATCATTCTTTCATCAGTGTATCTATGGCATCATTGGTAACCAGAACGCTCACCACCTGTTCACTCAGGGGCCTTTTCAATAGTTCCTAGCTCATAGTACCCATAAATATAATCAAGTATTCTATTCATTTCTTCCTCAGCGTACCTATGGCATCATTGGCAACCAGAACGCTTACCACCTGCTCACTCAGGAGCCTTTTCAATAGTTCCTAGCTCATAGTACCTGGAATTATAATCACTTAAGAAAAATCCAAATGGACTCTCCCTTGAAGATTAGCAAGATCAACCAACAAATCCATATAAAAGAGCCATGGACTCATCCATTGAGGACCAGCAAGGCTAATCAACCAGATCCATGCCTGTATTCAGAAAACAACTCTAACTCCTTGTTCCATTTTTCTTCCTTAACGCACACATGGTATCTTCGGCGACCCAAAGCCCGAGCACCGTATGGTCAGCACCCTCTAGGCTCCTTCGCAGGTCACCTAGCGCTTCACTCATAGGCCGCTTCCTTAGTCCCTCATCCACCGTACCGGAAGCTCACCATTTAAATTGAACCGAGGCTAGTCAAGACCTCAGCTGACCTTACTATGCAAGATGTCCTCCATTGACTCTCCACCGTCAGCTGTTGCAACTTTAACACTTAGGTCTCCACGATCTCACTCACAAGATGGTCAAAATGCTTTCCCATTATTCTTGACATAAAATAGTCATTTAACAGGTTTCATAAATATAGTTTCTAACGAGCTCTCAACTTTCCACATTGTTCCACATCATTTCTTGTTATTCCACATTCTTCTATATCAATTCACATTACTTATTCCACATCCAGTCATATGTATTCCCATCGTCCATCTAATCACATCATATTCGAGTGGTTGCAAGATCAGGGTGCCCAGTTTTGTCCACTCAGGCACCCTGTAAAACAGTAAAAAAACAGGCATTTGTTTACCTTTAGTGGCTAATCTCTCCTAGTAAATGAAGGAATTTCGTTTCAAGTTCTTTTGTTGGAACATCATATTCAAAGTTGGAAATATAGTTGCATAATTTGATTAAGCATTAGATGGTCAAAAGTCCTCATTTTCTTAGGTACAAGGTCAATGTATACACCCTGTCCCAAATTTGAACTGATTCCATAAAATGCTAATATCTTTTACACATAAACTCATATGAGATTCCCACTTTGTACCTTAGATCTTCACATAATATGGAGCTTAACTTGATTTTTCAAGAAAATTTTAAGATATTTGTCTATTTTCTTTAAATATTTCAAGGTCTCTAAAGTGTTATAATATACGCCTGTTTTTGTACCCACAATAGCTACCACTTAAAATCCTCAATCTTGTAGATCAAAAGAGTGGGTAGATACTAAGACATTAGTAGAATGTGGTGGTTAGTAAAAATTGCAAATCCAATGGTTGGATTTTTAATGATCTCTTTTTCAAAATTCTTCCAGACTATCAGAAGGCCTACAAATATTAATAATCTAATTAGTAAAATTACATTTTTGATGTGAATCATCTAAAACCTATAGGGACTAGTGTACTTGTAATGGTGCATCTATGGAAAAATAAATTGGATCACTCTAAGTATGGAAAGATTATTTGTTTATTATTTCATCATATTTTTGATTAATTTTGATTAATTAGACTAATTTATATTAATTTAAGTTATATTAGGTTAATTTAAGGGCAAGTGTATTTTTTATTATTTGCTTGATCTAATTTTAAGTACCTTGCCCCCCAAAATTTGCTCTCCAAGCTATGTCCCAGTTCTACATAAACTGGACAAAACTGGATACCCTGATCTTGCAACAACCCATTCATCTCATCACATCTCATCCATTCACATCTACCCTGATTCACATCACATCTCATCACATCTGTTCACATCGCATCTCATCCATTCATGCCTCATCACATCATATTCACATCCATTTACATCTCATCACATCATATTCACATCCATTTACATCTCATCATATCATATTCACATCACATCACATCCATTCAGATATCATCACATCACATTCACATCCATTCACATCTCATCGCATCCATTCAAATATCATCACATCACATTCACATCCATGTTGAGATTCAAGCTCAATGTCAGCTTGTGCCAGTTGCACTATGTGCTGGCATGTTAGGTAGTAACATGTGTGAGACATAAATGACCGCGTTCAGCTGGTCATAGTGTGCGGACAGTAGCTAGGGTTAGCTGTGTGTGGACACAACACAAGTAGTGTGTTGTAGCTTATGGATTATGGCTTTACGATTGTGTGAGATGGGACATGGCTTCCCTCTATGGTTAGGGTTTGACTAATACATTAGGGTTTGCTCCTGTGTGTGCGTCTCCTCTCCCTCTACGTATTTTTCATCATGGTATCAGAGCCTGGTGCTCTCTATTAAGGTTTATGAGTGAGTGAGAGAAGAGGGAGAAGAAGCTGTGAAGAAAAGCTATGGAGCTTGCCATTGGAGCTGTGAAGCTTGTTGGAGCACACCGATTTTCACCAAATCTGAGAGCTTGCCCTACCGGGTAAGGAACACTAAACATCCTTGAGCAGATTGCAGGTGCAAAAACACAAACAACATCAGATTTGAGTTGCCCAAAGCAAAGAAAAATTTCTGTTTTGCAAGCTCTCCATTGAAGCTTGAGTGTGGTGAATGTATGAGGCAAATGATTGCAAATCTGGCAAAGATTCATGTATCTTGCAAATGGGAATGTGTTGGCAACTCATGTGCAAGCCCTAGAGTGAATTTGGAGTAAGTTTGATGCATTGGAGTTATTGGAAAAATACCGTTTTGAAGCTCTCACAAAAACAAAGAATAGAGGTTCAATTTTGATGCAATTGGAGTCGGTCTCTTGCAAAAATCAACCAATTGGTGGCTTGGGTGCATGCCTAGGAGTGTTGGGAACCCTCATGTAGCTTCAATAATCACAACCAACTCTCCATATCCCCCCAAGAGCAAGCGGCGCAACCTGAAGGCCAGAAACAAGGCAGAATTTGCTAATCTTGCATAAGTGGAGGTCAAATACTAGTTTTGTGGTTGATTAATCTCAAAATATTCTTAGAAATTTTGTGATACACACAAGGGAGAAGGTTGCTATGTGGTTTGTTGGAGCAATTATGCATTTTGGAGCTAATTATGAGCTGATTAAAAAGGCTAATTAGTGAAACAGAGGGTCATTAATTGACTAATTACTCTCTCAACTTTTACAATTGGTCTAATTCCTTTTACATGGAGTTAGTAGACATCATTGCTAAGCTAATGAATGCGTGGTCCCTCAATTTGGACAAGAATTGAAGAAATTAGAGCACTTTTCCTACTGGTTTTTCTCAAAACAGAGAAGGGGATTTGATATTTCTGGTATGTGTGCACCTTGGTTGGTGTTAATATGCAACATTGAGCTTGTTTGGGTGTTAACACAAGTTATCCACACTTGATTGAACCACTATATTGCAATTTGAAGCCTTGGAAAGCGTGCCAAAACAGGGTACTTTGGACTGCGTATGCCAGTTCAATTTGCAATCAGCGTGATTTTCTACATCAACAATGAAGTTCATTGAGTACTTTGGAGTATCTGAAACACTTATTAGAGTGTGGTTGAGCTGAGGAAGGCTCATTTACAAAATTGGACGTGTGCGGAAGATGCATTTGCATTGAGCAAATATGTCAGACAACCCAGTACAGATTATGGGTGAGAAGTTGGATAGAAAGAACTTCCAGGTGGCATGGAAGTACAGGATTAAAAGCTTTCTCAAAGGAAAAGGATTTTGGAATCTTGTTACAAGTGCGGAGCCAGGATCTACCCCAACAACCTACACAACAACAAGTTGTAGCTCATAAACAATGGTCAAAGAGAGCATACAAAGTTTTGCATTACTTGTCTATATATATCTCGGATGCTATACTCATACATATACATGATGCTAAGAATCCCAAGGATGCATGGGATACTTTGGTAAAGCTGTTTGATACAGATACTAGTGCTTATAAGTCTTAGTTGAGACAACAGATTCATAATGTGAAGCAGAAAGGAAGGAGTATTCATGATTATGTACAAGAGATAAAGAAGTATGCAGATGCATTGGCAACTATCAATGCCCCCATGCCTGATGATGATTTGGTAGAGATTGCCTTGCGTGGTCTTGGCAAGGAGTACAAGTCTTTTGATACATCTATCTCTGTTTGGAGTACAGGTTTATCAGATTTTGATGAGTTGGTTTCACTCTTGCTTGTTGAGGAAATCAACTCAGTGACTCTTTTCATGGCATTATGGCAGGAATCAGGCTTTCTATTCACAAAGGGGAGATTTGCATCACAAGGTCGTGGTAATGGTCGTGGATGGCAAGATAGGTCACCACAACAGAATTTTCAGCCCTCATATGGTACTAGAGGTGGTCGTGGATATACACCTCAGAGAGGTAGAGGTAATCCTCATGGAAGAGGACGTTGGCAAGGCCAACAAGCATCTATGCAAAATGTGGAATGTCATTACTGTGGAAAGCTTGGTCATATGGCACGCGATTGTTACCCAAACAAAATGATTTGAGAGGGAGTAGAGCACAACATGATGGAAACTTTGCACAACATGGTGGAAATTATGCAAATGGTGGAAATTTTGCATCAATCAGTCATGATGGCAGTTCGAATCACTTGTTTGCCATGAAACATGTCGTGGGATCTATGATGACACATGGAGGCAGTGATGACACTTGGTATATGGACTCTGGAGCATCAAACCATATGACTTGTCATGGCAAATGGTTTGAACATATGAAGCCAATGGATGTGAAAGGCTATGTGGAGACAGGTGATGATTCCCAGCATGCTATCACTCATGTTGGAGGTGTACCATTGGTGATTGACAATGGTGAAACAAAGTCAATGGCATATGTTTAATATGTGCCTTCTATTACAAAGAGTTTGTGTTGGTCAAATGGTTGAACAAAGAGTTTGGCCTCAGTCAAATGGTTGAACAAGGTTTACAGGTTTGTTTCAACGAGCATGGTTGCTTCGTTGAGGATTTCAAAAATGGATGTAGAGTCATTGCCAAAGGCAAGAAAGAAGGCAGGTTATTTAAGTTGGATGTTGGGATTCCTGAGTTGAAATCGGCCATGTTCTCTAAAAGCCGAAATGTGGTACAAGACATCGAAATGTGGCATAAAAGGATTAGACATGTGAACATACAAAGGTTAAAGAACATGCAGGCAAGAGGCATTGTTGGTGGGCTGCCTAGATTCAAGTATGATGGAAATATGCATCCATTCATTCACATTCACATCTCCATTCATTCACATTCACATCTATCCACGTCCATCCATTCATTCATATTCACATCTATCCACATCCATCCATTCATTCACATTCACATCCATCCATTCATTCACATTCACATCTATCCACATCCATCCATTCATTCACATGCACATCTATCACTTCACATCTCATTCTCATCCATTTACATCACATCACACCCATTCACATATCATCACATCCACTCACATCTCCTCACATCACATTCACATCTTATCACATCACGTCTTATCACATTCACATCCATTTACATCTCATCACATTCATTTACATTCCTTAAGCTTCATTAATGAGAACTAATTCTAAACTTCCATTTACTTATTGGATCCTCCATTTTTCCAGGGATTCTAGATTCCCTTTTCTGAATAAGAATTATCCAAGTTTTCTCGATGGATATTTTCATATTCTTTCTCAACTTTCTCAATTAAAATATATTCAATATTCTTCTTTTCCAGTAAAAGATTCATGGGATTTACAAAAATCAATTCTACCCATATTTGCCAATAATAATAATAATACTCCAAATTTCACTTTTGATAAATACTCATAATTTAAATTATGCCAAAATTTTCTCTTTTACCATTTAATTACTTGGATCTCAAATATCATGGAAATTCCTCTTTTTGCATAAAAATAAATTTACCAAAAATTTCTCTTTTTGCATAAAAATAAATTTACCAAAAATTCCTCTTTTACCATTTAATTACTTGGATCTCAAATATCATGGAAATTCCTCTTTTTATATAAAATAAATTTACCAAAATTTACTCTTTTCTCATAATCAATCTATTATGCATAATTACAAAAAAAATATTTCTCATGAATATGATGAAAATCATTCTTTTTGCATAGGATGTCCAATCCTAGAATATGGTAGGAAGTCCTCTTTTAGCATTATGCATAAAAATAAGATATGTATTATTTTTTGAAAATTTTTTCATAGTTTCGCTGGCTATTACTGATAATTCTCAATTTTTCTTAAAAGAGTAAAAGCTTGTAATGAAAATATGATAGTAGTTCCTCTTTTATGCTTAAAATCAAACTATGAATTTAAATCATAATTTCAACTATAATCATAAACTTAATTATGATTATCTCACTAGATTAAGCTAATTCCATTATTTCTCTTTTTTCAAATTGATAGGATAATCTATTTCTCATTTAGAATCAATCAAAGTAGTTTTTAACTACTTATAAATAATCTAAAAGAAATAACCATTATTTGGTTAACACAAAATCATATAAATACCATTTTCTTAATCTCTAGCTTATCAAGCCTAGAGTTTAGATTTGAATTAAGAGACTATCATTGTTGAGAAGCATCCTTTTTCAAGGGATTTAGCCATAAAGATGGCTATTCTTTTAGAGAGAGAGATTTACTTAAAGAGACTATCATTGTTGAGAAGCATCCTTTTTCAAGGGATTTAGCCATAAAGATGGCTATTCTTTTAGAGAGAGAGATTTACTTAAAGAAAGCATTACAATTTAAGCATAAAGGTTAACTTAATGCTAATTAAATATTAAGAAACTTAGGGAAAGATTGATTTGAATTAGAACAATCATTTTGAAAGCTTCTCAAGCTTGAGAGGGGTTGAGAAGAAGAAAGTCATTGAGATAAATTAGAAAAACCATGAAAATCGATTTTACCTCCAAGTTTGGCTTGATTCTCTAATAGAAATGAAGCCCCCGACCAATCAATTGGTCCACCAAGAGGAGAAGAGCAACTCCAAGAGTTGTTGTAGAGAGAGAGAGAGATCTCCAAGCTCCCAAGAGAGAGGAAAATTTAAGGAATAATAGAAAATATGATTATTTTAATATAATATTGGCATAGTATAGCTCCAATATTCAATTACAAATGACTGAGGGTCTATTTATAGGTGAGGGAGGCCACTAACCAAGTCCAACTAGGTTTTAGAATTTTCTAGGTTCAGATTGACTCAATTTGGACAAGATTTGGACCAGTTTGGCTCCCTTTTTGATTTGGTTTGATCCAGGAGAGATAAAAATATCACAAATGTTTTTGAATTAAAAACCCTTCCACACATGTGGAAGAGGCACCTACCTCAAGAGTCCCCCTTTCCTTTACCAAGGTGTTAAAAATGCATCATTATTCCAAAATATCTCATTTTTTTAGTAATATCTCATAATTTTTAACTAATAACCTTGTACTCAGTCAACTCTTCATCTTATGTGAGCATTTACTCATTTTGGGTGTTTTCTTTTATTCTTTTGGATTTATCTCATCCCAACACTTGGATTAATACAATTGGCCCATTGGAACCTTAATTGGACCATAATCCAAAAATTTCTGAAAATGTAGACCCTTAGGCTAAGGTCCCTTATACACATTTTCAATTTATTCCTAATGCACATTGGAAAGTTCATTTTGAACTTCTGTTCTAAGGGAATCCATTTTAGACACTCGGAGGATTTTTATATCCAAAGATATCTCAATTTTGGATTATCTCTCTCTAGACATTTTCTCTCTCTAGGCCAAAACAGGGTAAAACAAGATCTTTCTTCTATTTTAGAGAAAGGGAATAATTTCAAGAACAGAAGGGGAGGTTCTTACACCTCAAAAGCTGGAGGGAGGAATTCTACAGAGGTTAAGCTTGTTATTGGCTCTCTCAAATTTCTTGCAGCCTGAGAGAACTGGGGGTCCAGAATATATACCATTGGTTGGACGTCTAAAGGTAACTTGGTCACAGTAGGCTTTCAAAACCTTGTTCCTCGAGATCCGTGTGCATTCTTTTGACAAAAGAATTTCTCTATTAGCATCAACCTCCTCTATTGTGATAATAATTCTACACCCCAAGTCTAGCAATCTCTGCAAGTTCTTCACATCTTGAATGGTAGTAGCATCGGATAGAGCCTGAGAAGCAGCATCCTTTTGGCTTTCTAGTGGCTGCTCATAGGCAGCCTTTGCCCTTGTGTCTCTATTATGTGGTACCTCTTGAATCTTAATTCCTTCATCTTTTGGCTTCCTTGCTGCTGGTGCTACCATGAGAATGTCCCTCATCTTCACATCTACCCAGTTAGTAGGATGAAGGAGCTGGTCATATCTCCAACATACCCTCTTGAGGGTTTCCATGTCTTTGAGCATGATTGTACTCATGTGGGCATGGGCAGCAACCAGCATAGTGTCCTGGTGGAAGAACTCAATAAGAAAGTCTTATGTTGCTTCTTGGAGTTTGTAGATAGCAAACCTCTACCACCTCTTTTCCAATGTTATCGCAAACCTCTTTCACAATCCTCTGGAAGGGTGCCTTGGGGATAGCAAACCCAATATCCTTCTGTGCCTTTCTTATTTATCTCAGGACTGTCACTCTCTAGGTGAATCTCCTTGTTTGTGCTTGCTAAAGAATGTGCATGGACTTTCCTTTTTTGGGGGAGGGAAGTTTTTCTGGGTTTAGTTTTGGAAGAACCGAGGGATTAGTCTCTTGTCTAGATATCCGTGGGTGAGAATGAGAGGCTCTGCCCTATGCAAGAAGTGCTACTTCCGCCTGCTAGCACCCCCAAATTCGTTGCGTGGAAGGGGCAGGGATCTTTCAAGCCATATGATCAAAAGTATCAACATTAGGACCTCAATGGAAGGCTTCTTGGGCCCTTTTATTTGGCAGTTTAAGGGAGTCAAACCTTTTCTCTTAAGAGAAAACGTTTTCTAATTAGAAGCTTCAAAACGGCTACTTTATTCGAATTTGAATTTTGGGGGGAAAATGAAATTTAAAATCTAGCAGATAAAACCATATCATGTAACATATCTATGGAAAGCTCTTGATGCGTAGATCACAGATCTGTAATCTCTGCTCAAATCGGAGCTTGTATGTAGAAGTTATGGAGGTCCGAAATTTGTAAAATTGCCCCCCTCCCTTTTGGGGAAAAAGTGCACCCTTTGACCACTCTTACACCTCTCTTAAAAACCCAACATTTCAGTCCACATGGCAACCCCCCATTTGGCTATTCCTTAATCACCTTGATTAGGCTTGGGCAAATTAAAGGGCCCAAGAAGACCCCATTCACTTCCTAATGAAGGTACGAATGAAGATCTATGAGTTCCTTTTATAGTTGATCCCATGCCCATGACCTAGCTAAAGTTCCTACTTTATTACAAACCATCCCTTTTTCAAAGATTTTGTCCTCAAAATCTGCTCTATGCACACTTGGATACATCCTCCAATATACATTAATAGAGAGGATGGTAATGAGCTCATAAAAGGCTGCAAATGCATCGATCAAGTAGCCAACATTCTTCTCAATGTATACACTTCTCATGATGACCATTGAAGTCCAATAGCAATGAGAAGAAGCCTTCAAATAAACTTCTACAAAATATGCCCAAAAAATTCCAGCATGTATACTTCCTCATGAAACCCTTCTAAATCCAAAGAAAAGCATGCCACATGGTCAAGAAACACCCTCCATAGATAAACCTTATTGTTGCATGTAAGAAAGTGGTTGCCATGTAACTTTTTTTTTGCACATAAGAAAATGGTTGCCATATATCCTCATCCAAGGGTAAATGCTTCCATTTGATGAGGAATTCTTCAATGCTCCTATTCCTCAATTCTCTTATTCTTCTCCAAATAATCCTCTCCGGGGCTCAAATATGATCTCCCCTTCTTCATCCATGGGTGGAAGCTCCTCCATCACTTGAGGTATAGGCCCCACAAATTTCTTAAGATTAGATACATGAAATACATTATGGATTCTTATAGAAGTGGGCAAATCAAGCTTGTAGGCCAAGTCACCAACCTTTTTGAGCACTAAATATGGCCCATAATATCTATGAGCAAACTTTGGGTTGGTGGAGACTTTGAGAATGTTATGACGACTCTTTGGAAGCTTCAACAACACATAGTCACCCTCTTGAAACTTCACATTGTGGCTATGCTCATCTGCATTAGCCTTCATGATAGCTCGAGCCATCTTCATGTTGTCCTTGCAAAGTTGAAGAAGCTATCTCATCCTTTTCAATTCATCTTTGGCTAAAGGATTAACCACCTTGTCTCCTTGAAAAGCTATGGATGGCATATGCACTTGATAACCATAAAAAGCCTTAAAAGGAGACATCCCAATGCTCAAATGCTTGCTTGAATTATGAAAACATTCAGCAAGATGCAACTATTTATCCCATGAAGCTTATATATCATGACGATAGTGTCTCAAGTACACCTCAAGCCGCTTGTTAAGTACACTTTGTTTGCCCATCCATTTGAGGATGATAGGCTGTAGATGGAGTGATATGTGTGCCCATGTTCTCATATAAAGATGTCCAAAAAATTTCCCATGAACTTGGTGTCTCTATCACATACTATTTTAAGTGGCAACCCATGCAACTTGGTGTCTCTATCACATACTATTTTAAGTGGCAACCCATGCAACTTGAATACATGCTCCATGAACTTGGTGTCTCTATCACATCTATGTTAAGTGGAAACCCATGCAACTTGAATACACGCTCCATAAATTGTTTAGCAATTTGAGATGCTCCATATGTGACCTTGGAAGCAATAAAATGGGTTGATTTGGTAAGCCAACCAACCACCATAAATATTTGATCCCACCCATGCTTAGCCATGGGAAGACCTGGAATGAAATCCATTAATATGTGAGTCCACTTCCCATCCAGAATGGGTAAAGGATGAAGTAAACCACCAGGTAGTTGATGGCTATGCTTGTTTCTTTGACATGAAGGACACTCCATACTTCTTGACATCCCTCCACATGCCTTTCCAAAAGAAGCTTTTGCTCACTTTGTCATATGCCCTTAATAAACCAAGATGACTCACAAAACAAGTGGAGAAGAATGCATCGCATGAAGCATCTTTGGTATGTAGGATGAGGTAGAAACAAGATACACTCGGTCCTTGTACCATAAGAGGTTGTTTTAAAGCTTGTAATTAATGAGGAATATCTTCATGATCAACTACTTGTAAATTAATGAGGAATATCTTCATGATCAACTACTTGTAAATTAATGAGGAATATCTTCATGATCAACTACTTGTAAATTAATGAGGAATATCTTCATGATCAACTACTTGTAAATTAATGAGGAATATCTTCATGATCAACTACTTGTAAATTTCTTGTAAATGTGGGCAGCAACCTCATTTAGCAGGTATTCCTCTTGAATTCCCTTAATCCAATCACTATAAACCTATATAAATTGTTAACCTATGTGACGGACATTGAGACGTACTATGTTTTACGTCGTTAATTTAAATATTCTGAGTCATGGGCCGGGCTTGTCGGCACCATATGTTAAGGATGAAGGGATTGGGTGATCGCCGATGAGAGGCGCACCTTGAATATCAGTAGGATAAGGGTTAGGATCGGCCGGCCATGTATGGGCGCCCAAGTGTGAACGGCCAAGTCACCTATAAGAGTCAAATGTAACCCTAAAATCCTCATTCTCATGTGTTGAATACAAGAGTGCTTTTGCCTTATCTCCTTGGTTTCCTTCTCCTGCGTGTGTGTGTGAGAGAGAGAGAGAGAGAGAGTGAGAGAGCGATCGAGCACTGTGTAGCGGCACGACGGCGGAGAGGCGGTAGAGCGGCGACGGCGGCCCCTCCTTCACTGCTGCGACGCGGGAATCCTTCACGGAGGCGGTTAGAGCGGTGAGTGACAAACCCTTGCATTCTGTTTGAGCTTACTTCCCTGGTTTAGCCATTCGTGGCTCGCATACGGTGTTCGGCAAGTCCCCAGCTATGACCTGTGCGGCAAAAGCGCACATTTTTGGCGCCGCTGCCGGGGAGTTGCCCTGCACCAAGCTCCAGTTTGCAGCTCGGGCTGCTGCGTGAAGTTTAATTTACACTGTAGGAAAGGCATCTGTGTTGCTGTTGAGGTGTTTCTGTGGTTTGCAATCTCTGTTTCTGCAATTTGTCTTCTGCATTTCTGTTTCTTTTGTTATTTTTTCGCTCCGCGTGTGGGCATACGCTCTGTTATCTGGTTTTTTGCGTGTGTGGGGGGATTTCTGAATACCAAGACCTGTGCTGTGTGCGAACTGCGCCACGGCAAAGTCTGAACCCTAGAAAGAAACCCTAGAAAACTTATCCCAAAAAAATTTAATTTCAAAAAAATAAAAATAATAATAATTAAAAATTAAAAATTTATTTTTTTAAAAGAAAAAAACCAAACGTGTGAAGAGGAAAGATTTTTCAATTGGAAAAAAATTTTGAAAAGAAAAAACCCCCAATTAACCCCGACCCCGGCCTCGGTCTCGATCTTTTGATATATATATATAGGAGAGTGAGCCTCCATAGCTTTCTTTCAAGTGAGAGCTTATGGGAAGTTGTGCCTTTATATGTAGCCCACTCCCCAAGGAGTAAAGTGAGCATGTGGGATAAAACCCTCACCCTTTCCTCCACACGCAAATAGGCTTTCGCCTGTCCCCCCAAGGGAAACGGACTGTTTTGAGGACCACAGGAGCTCTGGATAGGCAAACACGGTGCTGTAAAGCACGCTAGGACCCTTTAAACGATACGCTCATTTCGAGCTATCGCACGCCCTAGTCCAAGTTCAACCGTAAGTAAGGGGGTCAAAAACGAGTTAAAAACAATACAAAAACAAGTAAAAACGGGGTGTGAAACACCTAAGAAACCACTTGTGTGGACTTCAAGGGTAGTTACCAACGCCCGTAGGATACCCACATCACATGCATCTACGTTCTGGTCGGGTGCTAGAGTCTGAGCCACTAGAAAGCGTTTCAGTTTACGCAGGCTCACGTAGTGCAACCCAAGATCCACGAATAGTGGATAGTGACTCGTCCTCTGACTCAGAAGCCATGGAAGGGCACCCTACCAAGAACCCTGAGGAGACAAGCCAAAACATGCTAGTTTGGGCCCCACAAAATGGATCTAACATGTTTAGCCATCTAATAGAGACCTTTAGTAGAGCTACACGCTCTGAACATGCGACAAGCGAAGTAAATGAAGAAGGAGGGGTAGTAGATTCGCCATTCACATCTTATGTAGACCCTACCCTCCCAAAGAGTGTTCATGTGGATATTCTACCCACTTCGTTTAATGAGGGCCTTACTGAGCTACCACATTCCGATGCTCTTCCTAAAGTAGAGGTCCCTAGAAGCCAATCCATAAGAAGTGACATTGCGTCCACTTCAAGAGAACCGTTTGGCACACCAAGTCTGGATGGGATATTTCTCAATGAAAATTGGGAATATGATCTACACACAGAGACTCTAACTGACCTATACACGGGCTACACATACCATGTAGGTTGGTTAGAAGTCCTACGATCTACATCTAGCGCCACTAATCTAGAGGAGCAACAACAAATGATATGTGAGGTTATTCATAGAATTATCCAAATTGAGAGGCAAAATAGGGGAGTGAACTTAGGTTCCACTGGCCCTATGAGATTTTTGGATACAGGCAAGGCCAAACAACCAACCCTATCACAATTGGAGACTCCCTCGATGAGTCCCATAGACCCTTCGTATGTTGTTTTGCCTGGAGTCTCAATGCAGGTTGAGCCCACGAGCAGTAACTTTAGCTTCCCAACCTTGGCTCAACTTTTCATTAAGGAATCCACAATGCCTACCCCAATGATAAGCATAACGGAAAGTGCACCTGTTACCGCTGTAGTTAGTACGACGCCGCTACCTAATGGAACAGTACATACAACAGTGCGTGCCAGTGCCTATCAACCATATGTGCCTATCGCTACTCATGCTCATGTAGCTCCTACGCCTCTTAGTATGCCAATGGCATATGCTCCACGACCACCTTATCACAACCCTTATCCAAGAGGAGCTAGGCCTAGTCACATATCATATCCTACGTCATTTGCCAACATACTTAGACCAACACCAACTCCTATCAGCCAGGCTATCCCAGAAGTGCCTCCACCAACTATGCCTGCTCACCTAGGTGATCTCGCAGCGTTTGCTCAGACGATCGGACGATCTATTGCGGAAAACATGCGGGGCATGCCTGAGAGAGAACCTAGAAGCAAGGCAGTACAAGTGGCTAAGCTCACTCAAAACTTCAGTGGTAACGAAGATGTGAGGAAGCACATTGAAGTCTTTGAACACGTGTGTGATTCCTTGGAAGAGCACAATGAGCTGCATAAGTGTAAAGCTTTAGGCTTAACTTTGAGTGGGAAGGCCGGAGATTGGTATCGAACCTTAAGGGTTGAAGAGCGTACTCACTACCCCACTCTCAAGAGATTGTTCTTGAAAGAATACATACGTGAGGGTGTGCTTTGGGGAGTAGCATCTCAACTCCAAAAAGCTGAACGCGAGGAAGGGGAGTCAGTGAGAGACTTTATTAGTCAATTGAAGCATCTAAATTCTCACTGCACTCCCGATGAGCGCTTCAATAATAACCAACTGCTCGATAGATTCATCCGAGGATTGCGCCACGAGGACATTTACAATGGCCTAGTCATTAGAGGTCTTACAACGTGGGAAGCAGTCACTGCCAATGCAATCCAGTTAGAAGACAACTTGATGATTGCAGGTAAAAAGGTGTCTTCGGAGACAAAATCCGTTAGTTCGCAAGTATCTGGGCACGAGCCAATGACGGTGAAACCTATTGCCAAGGAGCCCAAGATATCTGAAATGTCTATGACCGACCTTACTAAGGCTCTCCAAGAATACTTTAGGGGTAATCGAGCTCCTCAGAATAGCCATATGTACCCAAGGAGAGAGCAACAATGGTGTTCGGTGTGCTTAGGACCACATAGCACGAGTGAATGTCCCACATTCAGAGTCAAACTCAATGGGAATTGTAATGCATGTGGTAAGTATGGCCATCAATCTAAGGATTGCCTAGTACTTAAGCAAATGTTGGCAAATCAGGCACCACTAGCCTGGTCAAACACACCTCAAGTACCCGCGCTAATGCCTGCACAACCTGTCGAGCAACCGGCACAGCACATAGTTCCAAGGAATCCAAATGTAGTCCAGTCTGTGCCATTACCACCGCCAGTGCTAGGACCACAACCTCCACATCCAAGGATTACCCCTGTAAACCAGATGGGTTGTGAGTCACATAGTGCATGTGGGGATTATGAAGAGGAGATAGACCCCACTGTTCCATATGGGATTGATACGTTTGAAATGATTCCCCAGTACTACATGGAGGATCATTTCGGGCAAGTCAAGCCTGTATATCAAGCGGCTGCTCTCGCCACAAGAGGGCAAAACCTTAATACCTTGGCGAGGAGACCACCTCTTCAATGCTACGATTGTGGTGGACCGCATCGTGTAGCAGAGTGCCCTAATAGGCTACAGAAGATCACTACTCAGATGCAACCAAATCAAGGGAGCACATCGGGAATGCCGGTACTTACATGTAATCGTTGTGGCATAGATCATTTGATTGCTCAATGTCCACATAATCCTAATGCACCCAAGATTACGCCATTGAATTTGGTTGAGGTCACCAACCAAGCACGAGGAACCACACCCGTTGTACCCGCGAATGTAGTTACATGATCAATGCTTCAAAATCAAAACTACATTCTCGAAGAGAGGGATACTGCCTCAATTGCTCAAGCAAAGAAAAAGAAAACACGGCGGAAGAGATCGCTTAATGCCACGAGCTCCAAGCCTAGTTCAAAGACTAACATAGGGACAGGAGACGACCCCGTGTATATGAATGATCCTGAAGATGATTCCGATTCAATAGAAACCATGGGGACCAAAGCCACTACCTTAAGGGAGGAACCCACTCGGGAGCTCAACGAAGGAGAATCAAGCAAGTACATAAATAAGGGGAAACAGAAGGAAACTTCCTCAGCCCCAAAACCAAGTCAGTTAATGCCCTCTCGACCACCCAAACTGACTGAGACTCCCCAAGACAAGCCACGTGGGCCAAAAACCCTTAAGAAAAAGATTGGAACTTACCCAAACCCAGTTGAAGAGATTGAACAAGTGCAACACTTAAGGGGTTTGATGGAAGAAACACAAAGAGAACTAGAGCCAAACCCGAGAAAAATCAAAATTCCAGACACAGTGTTTCCTATGCAAGTTCAGCCTCACAGGAACCATAAACCGTTAGCTATACCTAGTATCATTCGGGAAGAAAGTGAGGATAGGACATCAGGAAGTGGGCAAACACCCTTTTTGCTTGAAAGAATGTTTAGTGAGGGAATGCCTGACCCCATCGAAGAGGAAGTGATTCCATCTTCACCAGTCCCTAGTCAAGGGGCGATGTCTCGAAAAGTACCGTTGAATGTGTCTAAGCTAATGGATTTCATATCCTCTGAAATCAGAACCACGATCATATCCAAATTATACGGAGATCCTGAGCTATTCTTAGCTCTTCGGGCATTTCTCAATGGAGAACTAAAGGTGGGGTTACCACAATTTGCAAATATGGATAGACCCGACACGCTTCAAGATGAGGAGGAACATTGGGATCTACAACCCAACCTAGATGAAGACTCGGTCGTTGAAATACCTGTGAACAAGTTGGGACAGTACTTTGAAGGTGACGAATCTAATGCCACCCTCCCCATTACTACCAAGGGATTAACTCTAAAGGTAATCCTTGATGGTGGTGCTGGCATGAGCATTGTGACTAAAAACTGTTGGGAATCTATGGGAAGACCTCACCTCGAAGTCACAAACATAGTGGTTAAGATGGCAAACGGAACCATAGCTAAACCTATTGGAATGTTAAGGGACCTTAAGATCAAGGTCCTGGGATACAAGGTAAAACATACCTTCATTGTAATGGATTTCTCCAAGCATCCTATGTCATATCAAATGATCTTAGGACGTCCTTTCATGAGGGAAGCACAAATGGTGCATGATTGGTCAAAAAACCATGTCTACCTACAATTCCAGGACTCTGTCATTCGAGTTGATCTTGAGAATGGTCGTGCACATCCTTTAGGAAGCAAGGTTATCATTGATAATCGATCGGATACCACTATTCACTCCGCCCCATTAAGGTATTGCTATACATGCAAAAAAGAGACTGATGATGGGAAAGATTCTCCTTATATGGATGTCCTACCGGGTATGACTGAGTCGGATAACGTGGATTGGGTACACCTAGTGGCAACCATAGACACATGGGGAAATAGAGGCACAAGTTGGGTAACACTTGAAGGGCAAGATATGCCACCGTTAGTGCCAATAAACATGATAGGTGTTATGCACTTGACTCCTGATGGCAAGAAAGTGGCAAACTCCACTGACACTGAAAGCAGCGAAGACTCTGACCAATGCAACTCTGAGTATGAATCTCAAGAAGAAACTGACCCTGAGCCTGATGGGGGGGATGAATCAAATATTCACCCAAATGTGGAAGCAATGTGCTCAAGGCCTAGGACAGCGACCTCCTGCAGTTCATCCAAAAGTGAGGGGGACACAAGTGAAAATCGACCAAGTGAGTTCGAATCTGACAGAAACAAAAATCAAAAACTTGGTAAGAAGAAAACGAGACATAAGCGCCAACGCTATCGAGCTAATGTACGCACTGCAATAAACAAGGAGAGATCCACCGCAGAATGGCTTAGTTATGTAGGAGCTATTGATGCTCATCGAAAGTTAGCGGATAATTGGGGACAATACCTCCAAAGTGTCATGTGGTGTATTCCGCAACCTCATGACGTCGCCCAATTAGAAATCGAAGAGAAGCCGAAACTAAGTGGTACCGCAAGAAGGCGGCAAAACCAAGAGTTAGCTCAGCAACAAAAGGAGACGGAATTGAAAGAAAAAAGCCTGGCACAACAAGAACCAGTAGACTTACACCCCGCACCCGAGCATTTCAAATCATTCACCCCACAGGGGAACGTAAAGTGGTCTACACAAAAGCCCAACGAATGCCTACCAATGGGAGTAGCGGTGTCTACGATGGCCCTGCGGTAGTTAAGGAGATAGACTTAGCAGATCCGGGTGAGGAGTCTAAACCAGTTTTTATTGCTCAAGACCTCACCCAGTCGGAGGAAGCTGCACTTACGAAGCTTCTTAAGGAATTCAAGGACATATTTGCCTGGACATATCATGATATGAAGGGTGTTCCACCCTCTGTGGTGCAACACACGATTCCAATGATTAGCAATGCTAAACCAGTCCAGCAACGTCCCTACCCAATGAATCCTAAGTACGCAAAGATTGTACAAGAGGAAATTGAAAAGCTTGTAAAATGTGGATTCATATACCCTATTGAGCACTCAGAATGGGTTTCTCCGATAGTCATCGTACCAAAGAAGAATGGGAAACTCAGAGTGTGCGTTGATCTCAAAAAGGTTAATGCAGCCACCAGAAGGGATCATTACCCCTTGCCATATTCTGAACATGTGCTTGAAAGAGTGGCAGGCAAGGAGGCATATAGCTTTTTAGATGGGTACTCGGGTTACAATCAGATCACAATTGCAGTCGAGGACCAAGCTAAAACAACATTTATCACGGAGTTTGGAGTGTTTGCCTTTCGCGTCATGGCTTTTGGCTTGACCAATGCACCTGCAACATTCCAACGATTGATAAACACGGCCTTTAAGGAATATCTAAGGGACTTCTGTGAAGCTTTCTTAGATGATCTTTGTGTTCATTCCTCTTGGGACGAGCACTTGATGTGTTTACGAAAAATATTTGAAAGGTGTAGATTATATCACATCTCATTGAATCCTTTCAAATGCCAATTCTGGGTTAAACATGGAGTTATCTTAGGGCATATAGTGTCCAAAAATGGGATTTCCACTGACGAGAGTAAAATCAAGGTCATTCTGGAATTACCCCCACCCACCAACTATAAGAGAGTCCAACTCTTTATAGGCCACGTTGGTTATTATCGAAGATTTATTCTATTCTTCGCCGAGATAGCTCGACCATTGTATAAGCTTCTCATCGAGTTTATTTGGACCGAAGAATGTGATCGTGTCTATGAGCTATTAAAGAAGGCCTTGGCGAGTGCTCCAATCTTGAGAATGCCTAACCGGGATTTACTCTTCCATGTGCATATTGATGCATCAAACTTTGCTATTGGGTGTGTGTTAACTCAACCTGGAGAACACAAGCTAGACTACCCCATTAGCTTTGCCAGTCGCCAGTTGAATGATGCTGAGATGAACTACACCACTACGGAGCGAGAAGGGTTGGCAATGATATATGCAGTAAGGAAATTTCGTTATTACCTCCTTGCCACCAAGTTTGTTTTCTATGTGGATCATCAAGCATTGTTGTATCTGGTAAACAAACCATGCTCCACAGGAAGAATCACACGATGGCTATTGATTCTTCTTGAGTTTGATTTCACTGTTGTTGTGAGACCTGGCAAGAAACATGTTATGGCTGATCATTTGTCTCGCATACCTAATGGTGAGGCTCCTACAGGAGTTGATGATGACTTACCGGACACTTCCCTGTTCATGGTGGAGACAATGCCTGAATGGAGTGAGAAGATTGTTAACTTTTTGGTTAATGGCTTTCCACCCAAGGAGCTTCGTAAAGATCTAGCTCGAAAGCTGATCAAAGAATGCGAACCCTATTGCCTGATAGCCGGGACTCTTTATAAAAGAGGAAAGGATGACGTTCTTAGGCGTTGTGCCCGAGAGGATGAGTATCTATATATTTTGCAAGAGGCACATATGGGTGTAGCCGGTGGTCACTTCTCAGGAGACTTAACTGCTCGAAAGATCTTACAATCAGGGTATTGGTGGCCCACTATGTTCCAAGATGCATCACTCTTTGTGAAGGGATGCGATGAATGCCAACGATACAAGAAACCCCAGCGAAAAGATCAGATGCCCCTACATCCGATCAAAGTAAACCAACCATTTGAAAAGCGGGGTTTAGACTTTGTAGGTCCAATTAGCCCAGCGGCCCGCAACACACAATCTCGCTATATTATTGTGGCCACTGACTATATGACCAAATGGGCTGAAGCAAAAGCGACACGTAAGGCAGATGCAAGGACAACAGCCAAGTTCCTCTTTGAAAATATAATCACACGCTTCGATTGTCCTTTTGAACTTGTGAGCGACAATGGTACGCACTTTATAAATGAAGTGATTAAGGAGCTCACAACAAATTTCATGATATCCCATCATAAATCTACTCCTTACCATCCGCAAGCGAATGGCCAAGCCGAGAGTACCAACAAGACCTTAATCTCTGTTCTGACAAAGACAGTTGAAGCTCATCGCACGGATTGGGATCTAAAGCTTACGACAGCTTTATGGGCCTATCATACTGCGTACAAAGTGGCTATTAATTGCACACCATTCAAAATGGTATATGGCCAAGAAGCAGTCATGCCGTGGGAATTTGTCATTCCTAGTCTTCGTGTTGCTACTCAAGAGGGTTGGGATGGTAATCCATTAGTAGAGTGCCTATATATCCTTGAGCGGCTAAACGAAGAAAGACAATTGGATGTGTACAATGCCCTTGTGGAGAAGGATAGAAGGAAAAAATGGTTTGATCGCCACCTGAAGGACAAAGACATCAAGGTTGGGGATAAAGTCCTGATGTATGGAGTGCGTAACGAAAAGAAGAAGCTCAAATATGCTGGTAAGGGACCGTATAGAGTATGTGAAATTACCCCGCAAGGTACCATCCAAGTGGAGACCCTCGACGGAGTTGAAACCATTGGATTCCTTAATGGGAGTAAATTCAAAAGGTACTATGACCCCCTGAGCCAAGAGGAGTTACATGCAATCCATCAAAAGAAGGCAGCTAAAGAACAAGCTGAGCTTAAAAAGATACAAGCGAGAGCGAATCCAAAGAACGTCAATAGTGTGCTAGGCGACAACGAGAAGCCAACTTGGAAATTACGCAAGTATTTTTTGAGGAAGCAGAGGAGGATGCACTGGAATCTGACCCGCCTCTAAGATACCCAATTGAGTTACAGAGTCCTTACGGGGAGGTGCTGTATAATGCATTATTAGATACAGGAGCTCAACACAATTTGCTATCATATGGCATGTGGTGTCAACTTGGAAAACCACCTTTATCCAAGAGTGCTATCCAAGTTCAAGGAATCAACAAGAAGAAAACCCCTGTCTCAGGAATTCTGCACACTCGGGTTGCCTATGACAAGGGGACCGTAATTCAAAGCTTTTTGGTTATGCCTGCTCTGGTACCATAGAAGGCACTGTAAACTTAGGGCGCAAATGGATGTTGGCCAAGTGCAATATCGATTGGGCAACCAGATGAGTCACAACGCAAGAACCAACACTCAGTATGACCGCTCAAAATCTTGCTCCTAAGCCATCGACTCTGGACAAAATGCTGGATAACGAAAAATCACCAAGTCCAGTGGCAAAACCATCTTTGATTGTTTGCCACCCCTCTAACGCTTCAACACCAAGAGTGGAAACATGCAGGGTGGTCTCTAAAGCTCTGCTTACTATGCCAAAAAATACATACAAATGGGTCCCAAAAGCTTCGTTAACAGCTACTTCCCCTACTCAATCTCGTTCAAGCAAGAAGCCTCGTAGGAAGAAAATAACTACCCATCCGAGAAAGGGCAATGTAACATCACGATGGATCCCTAAAAAATTATTAGTAGCCCAAGGGTACTATGAGGGGAATGACCAGATTTGGGTCCCTAAACATAAACTGAATCCTCTACATCACCTGTAAAACCTTGCAAACAAATTGTTGCCACCCCAACGACAATTCAAGATCGTGGTAAGGGAAAGGTAACAGAGTGCTCCGCACCACTTCTTCCAGAGTTAGTTTGGATTCCCAAACGATATCGATCATTACCACCTAGCTTAGGAAGGGGGGAGCCACATGAAGCTTCTAGCTCCTCATGCCAGGCACACGCTGATATAGAAGTTTCTACATGCTCTACACCTACTCTTGTCAACACCCAACAAAAGACCAATGAGTCTACGTCTCCCCTTGTAATAGTATCATCGGAAACCATTTCCTCCATTCGTCAATGGGAGCGTACACTACCATCTCTGCAATTGGATGTGGCCACAAGGGTCATAAAAAGCTATCTGCCCACATCACAACCTATGACCCGCTGGACGAATTGGTTCCAAGAGGCTGCAACATCATTGCAAATAATATGATCTACCCAAGGAAAGGGGGAGCATGTACTCACGCTCAACATTCTATTGCTTCCTCCCTAACCTTCTCCCCTGACCATGTAATTGCCAAATTCAAGGGGATGTATATATATAGCTTCATACATTTTTTTTAAAAAAAACAAAGAAAAGAAAAACAAAAAATAGTAAAAAGAGCAAGAGCACAAAAAGAGGAGAAATATCCGTATACAATCAAGAACTAGATTGACCTGTCTCACAAACCTACTGATGCTATATCTATGTTTGCAGATATGGCAGATGCACGATCATCATACACTTCATCCACTCCTACCTTTGGTGAGAGGTATCATCTGTACCTTTCTCAGATATTCCACATGTGCTATCCTGTAATTGAAATTGAATGGGATCATATAGATGTACTAGCCAGAGAGGAAAATGTTGAGGAATTAGAATGGCTAATTTGCCTATTGACCATGACTGACCCCTACTCCGTAGAGGACATATCCCCGATAGCCCAATGCTTTCCTTTTCCACAAGATGACTATCCTCGCATGGTTACATTCTTGATGAGTTTATGTGGATGGGAAAATGAAAAGGAAATATCTGACAATGATGAATGGACGGATGAAACTCATGGCACTACTGAGGTTGACTTTATTTGTTTGGATGATGCGGATAGAGGCTTAGCCTTAGGGCTAGAGCTAGGACTCTACAACATCCTCTTACCGTATCCTCAGTAGTAGTGTGGTGACTGGTAGGTAGGTTAGTGTTTTCAAGTTTTTTCTAGTTTAGATTTCTTAAACGAGTCTTGAAATTTTCACACTGATGTGCCTCTCGAGGTATAGTGCTTGTTAGTTGATTGTACAGGTTAAAAAGTTTGAGGTGGGTTCGCTTCCAAGTCCTGAGACTGCCGCAACGTTCATCAAAATATATCTACATCAAATTGCAAGCTGTCTCATCAAATCAAGGAGATCTCCAATTTCAGGTGTAATTCTTCCATGCCCACTCTCTTTAATTTTTTTACTATTCGATTAATTGCATGAACTATAATGCATGACCACATGGAAATTGTCAATGCACTACTTAGTTTTTGAAGTTGCCTGACGTGCTAGTGTGAATCATTAATGAGTTTAACCTTATTGGTTATATTCTTGAAAATGCATGCAGTCTTTAGTTAACCTTGGAATACGATTGTCTTAGGTCTAGGATCAAACCATCTTAATGTTTGACACCTGGCTGTGTGTGTGTTGACCTCTAGGACATAGCTTTTACCCCTTGTCGAAAGGATGTAAGAACACATTTTAGTTCAGGAGCGAAGATCAAAAGAAATTTAAATTTAAAAAAAAGCCTACAATAAATGGCAATGCAAGTCTATGATGTGCTTTAATATTGGCCTATCGCCTTATTGATACTTGGTAGGCGAGGAGTATTCTACTCCAGACCGATGCCTTGGTTGGTAGGGGTAGCCTTGCCTAAGGTGAACTAATAGATTCTTGGAGAATGCTTTGTGTTAAACATGGTACCAGGATCGATGTTAGTTTTGCCTTAGGAAGGTCGCCATTGTGTGTAAAAATTGTCACGTGCATTAAAAAAAAATAAAGGCAAAAGGCTCCTGTAACTCTGATGTTTCTTGTGTCCCTAGGCTCGTGGTATTCACTTGTTCTTAGAGTAGACACAGTGTGGTCATCTGTTTATTGATTAAGCTTGGTTATTTTCCTTGACTTAGGCCAGTTATAAACCTTGATTAACCTTTGACACCTTGCTAACTCTTGATTTACTTTCAATAATTTTAAACTCCTGTTAATTTGCTACACTAGCTCACTCATGTGACCCTTAAACTAAGTTCTCATAGCAACATCCATTGTGGTCTAACATGCTTGAATTTATACACTTTATATCTTTTGAATTCCAGCATACCTTCACTCTACTTCCCTGTTTTGTAGACGGTCTACCACAACAACCCTCTCGAGCTTACCATACCATAGCTTCCGAGGACGGAATCTACATCAGGAAGGGGGGCATGTTAACCTATGAGACGGACATTGAGACGTACTATGTTTTACGTCATTAATTTAAATATTCTGAGTCATGGGCCGGGCTTGTCGGCACCATATGTTAAGGATGAAGGGATTGGGTGATCGTCGATGAGAGGCGCACCTTGAATATCAGTAGGATAAGGGTTAGGATCGGCCGGCCATGTATGGGCACCCAAGTGTGAACGGCCAAGTCACCTATAAAAGTCAAATGTAACCCTAAAATCCTCATTCTCATGTGTTGAATACAAGAGTGCTCTTGCCTTATCTCCTTGGTTTCCTTCTCCTGCGTGTGTGTGAGAGAGAGAGAGAGAGAGTGAGAGAGCGATCGAGCACTGTGTAGCGGCACGGCGGCGGAGAGGCGGTAGAGCAGCGACGGCGGCCCCTCCTTCACTACTACTGCGACGCGGGAATCCTTCACGGAGGCGGTTAGAGCGGTGAGTGACAAACCCTTGCATTCTGTTTGAGCTTACTTCCCTGGTATGCTTGTAGCCATTCATGGCTCGCATACGGTGTTCGGCAAGTCCCCAGCTATGACCTGTGCGGTAAAAGCGCACATAAATTGATGCCATAGTGGAAGCCCACATTCTTGACAATGCATTCGCTACTGCATTATCCTTGTCTGGAGTGTATGATATCTCAAAATCATAACTTTGAAGAGTGGCCAACCACCTCTTTGGCTTGGGAGAGAGAGTTGGTTGGGATAAGAAAATTTCAGCACCCTATGATCACTTCTCACCTTGAAGTGGGAACCATACAAGTAGTGATTTCACTTCATGAAGGATAGCAAGCATCTCTTACTCATAAACATGCAATGCCATATCATTTTTGGTAAGCTTTCTACTCTCAAAAGCAATGACTCCATGCTCTTGATACAAAATAGCCCTAAGTCATCTTCCACTTGCATCCGCTCTCACATAGAAAGTCTTGGAAAAATAAGGACAAACAAGAATCGGGGATGAACTAAGCAAGGTTCTGAGCTCATTAAAGCTTTGGTCAGAAATAGCATCCCAAAAGAAAGCTTTCCTCTTGAGAAGATCGGTGAGTGGTGCCGCTAATAGATGCATAATGCTCCATGAATCTTCTATAAAAAGAAGATAGTCCCAAAAATACTCTCAATTGAGTTAAATTACTTGGTGTTGGCCAATCTTTTACACATGCCACCTTCTTTGGATCGGCAGGCTTATGCCATTCTCTCCCACCAAATGCCCAAGATATTCCACTTCATTGACCATGAATGAGCATTTTTCCTCTTTTGCAAATAGCTTGTGCTCTATCATCAATTCAAACACTTGATTCACATGAGATAGGTGCTCTTCTCTACTCTTACTATATATCAATATATCGTCGAAGAACACTAGCACAAAATTAAACAAGAAAGAATCCAATGCCCTATTCATCAATGTTTGGAATGTGGCTGGTGCATTTGTAAGACCAAAGGGCATAACCATAAAGTGAAACAACCCTCTTTCGGTCCTAAATGCGGTATTCTCTTCATCACCCTCCTAAATGCGGTCTTCTCTTCATCACCCTCCTTCATCCTTATTTAACAGTATCCCAATCTTAAATCAATCTTGGTGAAAAATCTTTCTCCCTTGAGCTCATCCAATAGATCATCAATGTGTGGAATGGGGTACCTATTCTTGATGGTGACTTTGTTCAAGTCATGATAATCAATGCACATGCGAAAGGACCCATCCTTCTTCTTCACCCCAATAGAAGGGGAGAAGCAAATGGAGATTGCAAGGGCTGAATAAGGCCCATGGAAAAGCAAATCTTGCACTTGCTTTGCCACTTCCTCTCTTTCCACCTTGGACAACCAGTAGGGAGTCTTGTTGATAGCCTTTGCATTTGGTTCAAGAACAATGGCATGATCAATCTCTCTCTTAGGAGGCAAACTCTTTGGAACTTGAAAAATATCCTCAAACTTCTTAAGAAGGGCTGCCATATCTTTGTCCACATGCTATCCATGTCTTGAGTAAGCTTTAACACATAAATAGTGCCAGGAGTCTCGAGTTCCCTCTTAAGTTGCTTTGGGGTGATCAAAGAGAGCTAAATGATTTCCAACCAATAATACTTGTTGTCCATGATGCATCAAACTCATAATCCCTTGTTGTTCATGTGGAAATCCCCAAGTGATGATAACCAATCACACCCCAAAATCACATCAAATAGGACCCATCTCCAACACTACCAAGTCACCCTTCCAAGCGTATGATGAAGATAAAATCATCTCAATAGAAGGACATGCCAAGCTAGTCTTCTCATTTTCTCCATTGGCTACTTGCACTTGAAAGGTTATGGGTAGTTCCACCAGAGCAAGCTTGATAGAATTAATGGATTTAGAATTGATGATGCTATGGGTGCTTTTCGAATCCAGTAAAATATTCATAACTCTCCAATCAATGGATCCAACGAAACGTAAGGTGTTTGGGATCTGTAACCCACCATTAGCTATTAAGAAACATAGCATACTTTTGTTGAAATTTTTGCATTTGTGGATGCAGCTTCATTCAACGTATTCCCTTTGTCGCCTCCACCCGGATCAAAAGGAAATTCCCCATCTTCTTTTATGAAAGAGTGATCCTCAAGTGACTCATCCTGTGCTTTTTCATTGCAATCCTCAAATTATTTCCCATCATGAGAGTCCTTGGCATCTTTCTCCTCATCCATGAGGATCATAGTGGCCACAACCTTCTTTGACTTGCATTTGTGTGTGGGTGACCATATTTCTTTGCATTCGAAACATAGGCCCTTGCTCCTCACCTCTTTAATCTTAGGGTCATCTACTATTTGAGTTTTGTTGAAGGTTTGGGAAGGCTTCTTGTTAAAGTTATCCCCTTCCTTTGCATCATAATAAGCTCCTGTCCACCTCCATAAACTATAGGGAATCTTGGAATGGACGATTGGGTTGAAGGAAGAGAGATTTTGCCAAAATATGAAGAAGCGATGGATGGCTTAGAAGAGTCCTTTATGGTGGGAACTCCTATATTTGGGTTCATAAAGCTCCGCCAATCTCATGGCCTCTTTGATAGTCCTTAGTCTTTGGGTTGAAACATGTGCCTTGATGTTGAAATCCAAACCATGCACAAACTTTTTCATCTTCATGTCCTCATTTAATACTTCCACAAACATTAAAATCTTCATAAACTTCTTGATGTACTCTCTCACCAACATTCCTTTTTCAGATAGCTCATACCACTCCTCATGGTATCTATCAAGTACCAAAATGAATGACAAATTCATTTCCCTCTTCAACTCATCCCATGAGTGGGGCATGTTCCCTTGTTTGACTATATGTCTTCACCATTGATGTGAGCATAGTCCTCCATATGCAATGATCCAAATTGAACTTTTTCTTGCTCATCTTTTGGATAGAGCTGACAGTATGTCTCCAATTTATCAATCCATTCCTCCAAATCGTATGGGTTTGAACCATCACCTTTGAACTTTGAGATTGTGACCTTGTCGTTTTGTTGACATCCTTTGAAGTATGAATTGAGTTCGCAAGATGTGGTGAAGGTTTAAATTTCTGCATTTTAGAGTAGAATCTAAGAATTGAGAGAAATCCTTGTACTCCCACTTGATGAGATGAGGTAGTTCCATCCACCTAGCATGTGCATGTCATTGCCTCTATATGAAGGACATATGATCCCAATCTTGTGTGTCATGCATGACTTCTTCTTCATCCCAATACATCTCCTGTTCCTCCATCATAGATTGATTTGCCTTTTGTTTGGGGTAAACACCTTCTTGGCATCCCCATAAGGCGTATCCATACATTTGAATGGTACCGTTTGTGGTTCTTTCGCATTCAATTGAGATAAACCAACATGGAATGAAGTTGGTCCCATATCCTTCAAGAGTGGTCTTCTAGAATCCATCATGAGTCTCGTTGAGGGAGCCTTAATGTTTGAATCACATGTAGTCTTCAAGGAAGCCCCTTACCAAGCTTGCTTTCCTTCCCTATGGATTTTAACATAAGTTTCTTGGAAGGTTTGCTTGCCAATGTCAAGTTGATGTGCCCACCATTCCTCCCTTCATGATTGCCAACTTGAGGTTGACTCATGGGGGTTGGGTCAACCGTTCCTCCATAACTCCCATCTTTGTGACCATGGTGTCAAACTTGGAGTTTAAAGTGTAGTTGATAGACGCCAACTTTTCCACCAATAGTTGAAGGAGGGTATCATTCAATGTGGGTTGCAAGGCTTGAGGGTTATTAATTCTTCATCTTTATCAAGATTATCCTTGCCCGCATCTTCACCAGATGCACCACCACCTTCATCACTGTCACTTTCAGCATTGTCTTCCTACATTAACAATGCAAAAAAGTTAGCCACAAGCAAAACAACATAAGAATTAAGACACTTGGGTGATAATTAAAATTCAAGTTCAACTACTCACTAAGTTTCCCTAAGCTCGTTGGATATCCGCTTGATGACCACTCCCTTGCGTTTGAGCCACTCCTATGTCTCGGCTTTGTTGTGATATGCTTGCAATACCTATTCTCCCGATCCATTGGGGAGTGACCTACTACCCTTTCCTACAACAAATTACAACATGCATGAGATATGAAATTCACGAGGACAAATGAACTAAAATTAGTGATGTTGTATGGCACAGAAAAAACTTACAAATCATGTGAGCCAAGCTTCCTTTTCTCTGGATTCATACTTTGTCACACCGTACTTCTACAGCTGACTCGTATGTGTCGCCTTTTGGTGAGGGTGTTGATTACCCTCCTTATCTTCTTTCTTTACCTTCTTGCGCTCCTTCATTATGCAATTGGAGGGAATTTGTGAACCATCTTTTGCGCACCTCCTTACGTGAGAACTCCTATTATTGAGTATCTTTATTATGCAATTCCTTGCCCACTCATCAAAAGAATGCGTGTGTGGTGGATTTGGGAACCACTTTGGGAACCACTCATGCATGTAGTGCATCACATATATGAAATCTCTATCCTTCTGCTCTCCCCATGGTTTGAAGGCATCTTTATAGGTTTGGTTGACTAATTAATGGAAGGTATAATAAAGCCTCCACCCCATCGCATCCATAAAAGGCCTGCCCTCCTCATCAAGGATATAGTAAAGCATACCACCTTGCCGGAGCACATCGTTTGTTGCCATAGGTGAAGGTGACCATGCACCTCCTCCATAAAAGGCCTGCCCTCCTCATCAAGGATATAGTAAAGCATACCACCTTGCCCGAGCACATCGTTTGTTGCCACCATAGGTGAAGGTGACCATGCACCTCCTCCATAAAAGGCCTGCCCTCCTCATCAAGGATATAGTAAAGCATACCACCATGCACCTCCTCCATAAAAGGCCTGCCCTCCTCATAAAGGATATAGTAAAGCATACCACCTTGCCCGAGCACATCGTTTGTTGCCATAGGTGAAGGTGACCATGACCATGCACCTCCTTCAAAGCATCCGCCCACGCCCACCTCCCCCAATACTAGATTGCCGATGGCTCTGAGAAGCCCTCGAGCTATCACCATCTAAGTGGCATCTTGTGAGGATGTCGCATGCTATGGAGATGGCATCACGGACGTGAGAAGGGTTTGATGTGTGGAGCGGATAGGAATGCATTAAGCACTAGGAGGAGCTAAAGGACGAGAAGTAGGGAAAGTGAAGAGTGAGGGGTATGCAAAGTAAGGTAGGGAAGGTGGTCGGATGCATGAAAATGGGTGATTGCGGGATAGCTAAAAACAAGTGACTATGGGATAGCTAAAGTGTCTAGCACATAGAAGATGGGGGGATAAGCCCGAGCAACACTTGCTCAGTCCTGTACCTAGAGTTCAGCCAGTTCCAAGCCTATTGTATTTAACATAATTAATCTTTCATTATTCGACATTCAAAAATCGTTAATAAAAGCATTGGCAAGGAAAATTTCTAGCGATCAAAAATATCTCTTCTATGAATATTAGCATTTGCTGCCTAAGCCTCAAAAACACTACGCAAATCAAGGTCATCTACAGGTATATGAGGTGTACTAGAGAAGGCCCCTCCATATATTAGATCTTAATCCGTTTTGGTGATCCCCATGATGGCCACATCTATAAAAATTAATATCATTGGTATGAAGCTTATTGCACTAATAATAATGCATTAAGCTTTAAGCTCTATGCATGATCTATTTGCATGCATGCATAGAGCTTATGTATGCTCTAATATGTGAGAGGATCCCACTTCACAATACTTGCTAGACCTCCTTACATTAGCATGCAACATCACTTCCCACTGAACTCTAACATAACGAGGTCAGGTAAGAATTATGATGATTATATCTATACACATGTAAACTCTATGAATAGAGAGTATACCTTATATATAGAAAAAGAGAGCATAAGCAATATATGCTATATGCACAAGAGAGTACAAACATTCAAAAAGCTTATACTCTTCATCCATGCATAACACTCCACATCAAAAAAGCTTTATACATAAAAACATTACGCATAAAGCTCATGCACAAGCTTTATGCATAAAACCTTATGTATTAAGCTTTATGCATAAAAACATAATGCAAAAGCATAAAGCCATAAGCATGCTCTATGTGAGTGATGCATGCTCTATGCATTAACATATGCATACATAGCTCACATAGAGCATGCATAAAGCATGTGTATGCTCTATGCATGCTCTATGTGAGCAATACATGCTCTATGCATAAACATATGCATACATAGCTCACATAGATCATGCATAGAAAATACGTATACTCTATATGCTCACGTAGTCTATGTATCGCTCACATATAGCATGCATAGAGCGTACATGTGTATGACCTAAACCCTTAAACCATAAAACTTATGCATAATATGTTAAGTATAATGCATAATGCATAAACTTAAGCATTGTAGATATGGATAGGCTTAATGCATTAGTCTCATAAGCTTGATACTTTATGCATAATACATCAACACATCAATGCATAATGCATTAAGCTTATGTATTAAATCATTAATTCCTATGAATTAAGCTTTATACATATGTTTAATGCATAAAGCCTAATGCAATGGCTTAATGCATTAAGCTTTATGTATAAGATTGATGCATAAGGCTTAAAGCTTAATTTTAATGCATAAGCTTTATCTATAAGCCTTATGCATAAGGCTTAAAGCTTAAGTTTAATGCATAAGCTTTATCCATAAGCCTTATGCATAAAAACATAAGCTTTTACATAAAGCCTTAAAGCATAAAGCTTAATGCAATGGCTTATACATAAGGCATGCATAAGACTTAATGCATAAGCCTTAGGCATAAATCTTATTATGCATTAAGCTTTATGCATAAAGCTTAATACATAAGCCATATGCATTAAGCTTTAAGCATAAGGCTTAATGCATAAGCTAGGTGCATTAAGCTTTAAGCATAAGGCTTAATGCATAAGCCTTATGCATAAAGCTTATGCATTAAGCTTAAGCTTTAAGCTTTATACAAAAGCCTTATGCATAAAGCTTAATGCATAAGCCACGTTACATTAAGCCTTATTCATTAAACATTAAGCATTAAGCTTATGCATAAAGCTTAATGCATAGGCTTTCTTAATGCAATGGTTTATGCATTAAGCTTTATGCCTAAGGATTTTGCATAACTTAAAGCTTACGTTTTATGCATAAGCATAAGTATAAGTCACATGCATACAGCTTTATAAGTCACATACATATAGATTTATGCTTAATGTATAAAGCTTAAACCTTTATGCAAAAGCCTTATGCATAAAGATTTATGCAAAAGCCTTATTCATTAGCTAGCTTTATGTATAAGGTGCATAAATCTTATGCTTAAACTTTATGCATAAGCTTTTACATAAAGCTTAATGCAAAAAATTTATACATAAGCATGAGTATAAGTCACATGCATAAAGCATAAAGATTAATGCATATGGTTTATACACAAACTTAATTTATAAAGCCTTCTTGTGCTTAAGGTGTATGCATAAATCCATAATGCATGAGCCTTATCCTTTATAAAAATGAATCTAATGCATAATGGAAAAAATACTCCAAAGCACCCAGGGATGCACAGTAAACAGTAAAGAAAGGGATGCACAGTAAACAGTAAAGAAAGGGATTATAAAAGACAAGTACTCTTACCTTGAAGAAGAGCAGTAGAGTTTATGTTGCGAAGTTGAGCTTACGCGTCGAGCATCAATATATAAGTTGAAGAAAATATATATGTTAGTAAACGGATACGCATAACCTTATCATAAAGCTTTATACACTAGCTTTTTGTATAAAGGTTACGCATAAACCAGTTTACCAAAAGATTTATGCAAAAGCTTAATTAAACCAAAAGCTTTATGCATACACCATATGCATTAAGCTTATGTATAAAGCTTAATGTAAAAGCATAATCATAAGTTTAATGCATATAGCTCTAGCTAAGACCAATTAAACTTTCTTTTGAGAGGATCTATTTTGCTGGAGGCTGGTTCCTGAGCCTTCTTTGTTGCTTCCACTTTACACTTGTTTACCTCCTCTAGTTCCTTCTCCTCTATCTTTTTTCTAATACAAACCTCTTCATGTTTAGCAGATTCAGTTCAAGGTGTTTTCTCTACACTTGTGCTCTAATTTGCATGTATAGAAGCCTCTATGCATGTATAAAACATACATAGGCTCTATACATACACATTAGAGTTATTCATAGAACACATATAGGCTCTATACATACATATTAGAGTTATTCATAGAACATACATAGGCTCTATACATACATATTAGAGTTATGCATGCTCTAATTTGCATGCATAGAGCCTCTATACATGCATATTAGAGCCTACATAGGCTCTATACATGCATATTAGAGTTATGCATGCTCTAATTTGCATGCATAGAGCCTCTATACATGCATATTAGAGCCTACATAGGCTCTATACATGTATATTAGAGTTATGCATGCTCTAATTTGCCTGCATAGAGCCTCTATGCATGCAAATTAGAGCTATGCATACTCTATGTATGTTCTAATATGCATATATGTATAGAGTGTACATAGAGCACACATAGGCTCTATACATGCATATTAGAGTTATGCATGCTCTAATTTGCATGCAAATTAGAGCTATGCATACTCTATGTACGCTCTAATATGCATATATGCATAGAGTATACATAGGCATATTAGAGAGAGAAAAAAGCATTTAACACTAAGAAAAAGAGAGAGGAAAGAAGTATACAAGTGGATAGGAAAATACTCAAGATTGGGATTTTTGAGTTCTCCCTTCTTCAGTACCTTCAATTGTTCTAGGAGAAAAAGAGGGTTCCTATAACAGTTTGGTTAAAGAGGGAGAGCTTTCTTGTTGCATCCTCTTCTATGGGCTTGTTGAAAACCATCTTTCTCGTGAGACTATGGGATAGCGATAGATTCATTTTCAAGGGTTTGTCCATTTTTAACTGGGCAATTTCTAAATGAAGTTTCCCTGCTTCCCATAATGGAAGCATGCATTAGGTAGATTCTCATAAATAATGGGTTGTTGGATAAGAATGTTGAATCCCAAGTCGATCTCGAGAACCTTGGGAAGTTCCTTGTTGCTGACATCAAGTTCAAAGAACAACCTGGGGATGGCATCTGGAATTTAAGTCAAAGTTTTGGGTCTTTGGCTGATGAGCTTCCCTAGAGATTTCACTATAAGTTTGATCAGGGGATAGAGATGGAGGGGAAATTCAAGGAGTTCAAGCCATGCATGGCTCTTGGAGGACCACTTAAAGAGCTAAAGGGGGGAGTTTCCCTGCTCCTCCTCCTCCTCATAGCTTATCCTCCATTGATGATATACAGTTGAAGATTAAGAAGTGCCACCACCACCATTGTCAACACAGCCCCCCACCCTCATCACCATCACCATCATCACCACACCCTGCATGTCCTTCCTCATCATCGCCATTTGCATCACAAAAGGTGCGCTCTCCACTTTAATCCCCTGCAGCACGAGAAATTGAGTTCAATGGTGTGTAACCTCAAATCCAAGACTTAGTGTTCTTCTATTTCCACAAATTGAGTTCAATGGTGTGTAACCTCAAATCCAAGACTTAGTGTTCTTCTATTTCCACAAATTGAGTTCAATGGTGTGTAATCTCAAATGCAAGTGTTCTTCTATTTCGACAAATTGATTTCAAAGCTTTGAAATAGCAATATTGTTGAAATATACAAGTGAATGGGTGTGTGTGCAAGAACAAGCCCTTAGCAAGAGGCTGTAAAAGAGAGTTTGTAAATGAGTAGGTAGCAGTGAAAAGATGAGTGGAATCTACTGGGAGAGAATAAAGGGTAGCATGAGAAAAAATCTAGGATGTGTGGAGATATTCTCGAAAAAGTGAAGAGATGGAGAGAATCAGGAAAAAGAGGTGGAGTGAATCAAGGATGAGGTGTCCCCCCAGATGTAGGGGAGGTGGCACAAATCAAGGAACAAATCAAGGAGCAAATCATGGATGTAAACACTATAAATTGAGAGCCTAATGAGTATTTGCTAGTTTTTCAGTATCTATGCCTACATTAAGCTATCAATTGATCATTAGTCTCATCTTAATCATCGTTTAATCACTTGATAATGATGTTGATTCTTGCATTTGATCCACCTTAGTTCATCATCTTGCTTGCATTTTAACAAATATTCCATTAATGGGTAACAAAAGTTGTCTACATACGTTTCTCTAAACATGCAATTAATATATGTATATACATGTATAAACATATGTATATTTATATATAATATAATATAACCACACTTGCATGTGGGTGGAGAGTTAGCACGTTCTTCTCCAAAAATTACAAGACCACCCAAAGAATATTGTACCCTTCTTTAGGATAGCCATTTTGTTCTTGTTATAATAGATTTGTGTTTGATTTGTGTAATTGGATTATCATAGTAGTTGCATCTCAAGACAGAGGAAGAGGCAAGAAAGGCCACTACTCAAGCACAGAGAGATGTGGAAGAGGCTGCTAAGAAAGCTAAGAAGGGACACAAAGCTCGAGAGGAGGAGGAGCAATAGCACGTGTCAGTTTAAGGATATGACGATTCCAAAATTGCCTTTGTTGATGTGGATTCTGATTAAACGTGATAAAGTTGATGGTTTGTAAAGTAGAAGGGCTACAATTGGCATATTCTTCCTCACACCCATATGGGGATCCCAAGGTTGCCTTTGTTGATGCACTAGACTCTAATGGAATGTGGTAAAGTTGATGGTCGCAAACTAGAAGGGCTACAATTGAATGTGGTAAAGTTGATGGCACAAACTAGAAGGGCTACAATTGGCATCGTCCTCACAACCATATCACCTTGATAACATGGAAAACCTATGACTATAGTTCATTCAATTCCCTTGCTCCATCTACTGTCTTAAGAGAAATGCCAAGAAAACTATATCCAATTCCAAGACAACTAAGAGTTGCAATGAGGTTGACATCAATCAACTCCCAATGCTTATATAAGCAACATTGGCAATGTTTAATGGATTGCTCACCTGGTGAAATATAATGTTTACTTAAGCATGTGCAACTAGCTAACATCACTATGTGAAGACAAAGTGGTGCTATCAAGAGCTCGAGAAAGCACATGGGCTACAAAGGCCTCAAACCAATGGCCTTGCAATATAGCATTTTCAAGTAATGCCAAAGAAGTTGTAAATGATAAAGTACAACATTATTTAACATGGTATAATGATTCAATGTACAAACTTGCATACATAGTGGCTAATAATGTTAAGAATTGTAACTCTTTCCATGAACTAAGGGCTATATGGGACACCAATTATGTGACATCTTAGCCTCTAAGTCCCAAGGACAAGAACTTACTTAGAATGGTGATGATAAACCTTAAGGAAAATCAGTGCACACTATTCAAGGATTCTTCTAAATATAAATCAGTTGAGGTTTGTCATTATTATGAAAAGCATTGTTGTATGATGGAAAAATCTAATAGGAACCATCATTTGGACCACATGATTTGGTTCGAGTGCATAAAAATATTAAAGATAAAAAAGTTAGAATCCTCATGATGATACAACCACACACAGCTTTTTAAATTACAACTTGGTTAAGAAACTTAAGTTGCCTCAAGTCCCAAGTTCTCAACTATATAGTATCATTAGCCAATGGCTATGATAAAGATGAGTGGGATACTGTGGTAAACCAAGTTGAGATAAAGACTCAAAAGTATGAAGCACTTTTGGATTTTCAAGTGATGCATCTGTCGATCGTAGATGTAATTCTTAGGAAAAAATGGTTATTTTCATTAGGGGAAACACTTTTGAGAAGGTATTTGCATAATAAACTAACATTTGAGCATAAAGGAAAAGTTATTACATTACAAGGAGAGCACAATGTACCATCTTCTCCTTTGATATGTAATATTGAGCTCCAAAAGCTTCATCAACATAATGGAATAGAACAAATGTTTTTCTGTTATGTAATGCCTTAGTTTAAAAACCATTGTGAAAAGTTTGATTCAAGCATTTGTGAAGTAGTTGATTCCTCTTTGAACAATTTATTAGAAGAATTTAAATATGTTTTTCCGGAAACATTTCCAAAAGGTTTACCTTCGGATAGAGGGATAGATTATCCCATAGAAGTTTTAAAGGATTCAAAGCCAATTAGTAAGCCACCTTATAGAGTAAGTTTAACTAAAAGACAAGAAGTTGAAAAGAAGTTGGCTGAATATTTAAAATAAGGATTTATTACACCAAGTAAGTCTCCTGTGCTTCACCAATATTATTGGTGAAGAAAAAAGATAAATCTATGCGCTTGTGCATAGATATCGTGGATTGAATGCAATCACAATAAAAAATAGATATCGTGGATTGAATGCATAGATATCATGGATTGAATGCAATCACAATAAAAAATAAATTTCCTATTCCCATGATAGATGAGTTATTTGATCAACTCAAAGGTGCTAAATATTTTAGTAAGATAGATTTAAGGTCTAGATATCATCAAGTAAGAATTAGAATTGAAGATGTGCTAAAAACAACATTTAGAATATCTTTTGGACACTACGAGTTTTTAGTTATGTCTTTTGGTCTAACTAATGCTCCCGCTACTTTTATGACCATGATGAACACTATACTTCATCCTTATTTAGGGAAGTTTGTGGTGGTTTTCATTGATGATATATTAATCTTTAGTCAAAATGAACAAGAACATATTGAGCACCTTAGAAAAGTATTTCAATTATTGAGGAAAAACAAATTATTTGCTAAAAATTCTAAATGTGATTTCTTCAAAAAAGAAGTGCAATATCATGCACATAGTATCTGAGGAAGATATTTGTGTGGATCCTAATAAAGTTGAAGCTATATTGAGATGGAAGCCCCCATCTAATATAGATGAGTTACAAAACGTTTTAGGACTTGCTAGATTTTATCGAAAGTTTATAAGGAATTATGCTAAGATAGCTATTCCAATGAGATGAACTAGCTTAAAGGAAAAGGAAATTAATTTAGTTGGACTCATGATCAACAAACTGTAATTTTGTTGTAGGAGCAGTATTATTATAGAAGGGAAGGCCAGCTGCATTTGAAAGTAAAAAGTTGGACAAAGCTCAAAGTAACTATTCAACTTCTTGAGAAAGAATTATTTGCAATTATCCATGCTCTTAAAAAGTGGCATCATTATTGTATGGTGCCAATTTTGAAATATTATCTGACCATGAAAGTCTTAAATGGTTAAGTACTCAAAAGGAGTTAAAAGGTAGGAAGGCTAGATGGGCTAAAAGCTTACAAGAGTTTTATTTTCAAATCAGATATAGAAAATGAAACTTTAATGTCGTGAGCAAATGCTCTAAGTCAAGCATCCATGATAAATGAGTTGAGTTTTACTCAACTAGAAAGTGAGTTGCTGGCTCACTTAAAAGGAAAATGTGCTAATGACCCTAGCTATCAAGTAGTTTGGAAATACTTGATTAAAAAAGATAACTCTCAAATAGAGAGTAAAGAAAATGTAGCTCTACTAGTGATAAAAGAGTGTTACTTAAAAAAGATAATGGTTCAAAGGAATCACTTAACATTAGAAAGACTAGGAACATATTCAATAGCCATGTGGAAGTTTGCCAAATACTCCACCCATTTGCCTTGTCGTGCATTTATACTGGTTAAGTGAAGATATACTTCAAGGAATGATGATATGTCTTAACAAATAGAATTTGCTCCTATAAAATAGTGTTTCCAAGCTCAATAAGCATGAACAATTGCAACAAATTCTTTATCGTATACTAGATAACGTGTTTGAATTGTTGAATGCTTATATGTCAAAGGCAATGGGATGACCTTGTTGCATGAGAACTGTGCCAATTGCAATATCAAAAGCATCTATCATGACTTCGAAAGGAAGATTGGGGTATGCAATTACCATTACTGGGGTTGTTGTCAAAGAAATATTTATCTTATCAAAGGCATGACAAGCATCATTTGTCCATCGAAAAGCAGGTGCTGACTTTAAAACCTGTATCAAAGGTGCTGCAATTTCTGAAAACTTAAAGACCTTTGTATGATAAAAATTGGCAAGACCCACGAATGATCTGACATCATAAATATTTTGCGGTATCGGCCAATCTTGAATAACTTGTATCTTCTTAGGATCAATGGAAATGCCATTAGCTAAAATGATGTGTCCAAGGTACTCAACCTATGTCTTGAAAAATTCACTTTGCTCTGAATTGACAAAAAGTGCATTATCTGCAAAACCTGAAAAACTTGATGTAGATGTTTTTTGTGCTCATCGATTTGCAACACTAAATACCAAAATATTGTCCAAATAAATAATCACCCAGAAATGGTCGAAAGAGGTCATTCATGAGACTCATAAAAGTTTCCAAGGAATTGGTTAACCCGAAAGGCATGAACAAATACTCATGATGTCCATAATTTGTGCGAAAGGTAGTATTGTGCTCATCACCTTCACGAATACGGATTTGATGATATCCGAGCTTGAGATAAATCTTGGAAAATACTTTGGCATGAAGAAACTGATCAAATAATTCATCAATCCAAGGAAGAGGATATTTATTCTTGATGGGCAGTTTGTTTGAGAGCACGATAATTAATGTAAAGTCACATTGACTTATCTTTCTTTTTCACTAGAAAAATTGGTGCACCAAAAGAACTCTTACTACAAAAAATATGACCTTTGTCCAAGAGTTCCGTCAACAACTGACATTGAATTTCTTGCAAAAGAGACTCCATATGGAGCACGAGTTGGTGTGAACTGCCAAGAAGTAAATCAATCGGATGATCCACTAGACATCGAGGAGGCAAAAGTGGAGGTAGTTCTACAGGAAACAAATCCAAATGTGGGACAAAGAAGGGTTGAGCCAAATATGCCACTTTGGAATTTCGGTTAGGCACCATCTCCTTTGCAAAGAAAACCATTAAGAGTGTTGAAGAACAACCGGCCTTACAAACCCACCACTTCTCTTGTAATGCGGACAAGATTGGTGTGGAGGGAACACCTTGGAGATGGATGTCCATACCATCTTTGACAAACTGTAAAGTGTGGCTACGAAAAAATGATGAGAGGAGCATATTGATGTAACCATTGCTGACCCAAGATCATATCATATCAGGATAAAGACATAACCTCAAAATCCATCTTATCGTGATGTTGGTGAATGTGGAAGGAAAGTCGAGGAGCCATAGTATTGCAATTAAAACCCAATCCGTTTGTGTCAACTCAATCTCGTAAAAGTGTGGGGACTGCGAGTAGTGTGTATCTTCAATCGTTGCACCATCACGATGACCACTAAATTGTATCTTCAATCGTTGCACCATCACGATGGCCACTAAATTGTGAGAACAACCGATGTCAAATTAGAACATTGATTGGACAACTGAAAATTGAACCAATCAGTGTCAAAACCTGAGTGGACATGTGGGCTAGAATTTTAGAGGCATCTTGTGTTTTTGTTAAGAAAACGTGGTGCTCATGCTAGATCAAATGTGTGGAGGAGAAGAACTCACAAAATACAAGAAAGATATCTTGTTTATTTAGTTGTTTATGAATACAACTAGGCCTTGCTCCATACAAAATGCCTCCTAGCTTCACCTTTAAATAGGTGAGCTAGTGGACCTTAAGTCCCTTCACATTCACACCCTTCTCTTCCCCTTCTACATAACCTTAGTCTCTTAATACTCCCCCTCAATACCAACTATGAAAGAATGGAATAGGTGGTATTGGACATAGGATGCCTTTATAACATTAGGCGTACAAGGTTTGGAATATAGGTGTGGTTACATTGAGAATTAAAACAGTTTCTCAGCGGAGTTAGAGGCTGATACAAAGTTAGCCTCTGACTCTTTGTTAGGACATTTAGAAGTGATATGTCCCGTTTGTTTGCACTTGTTACATTTCATTTTGTTGGGATATTTAATTCAACAATTATTTGCCAAATGACCCGCCTTTTTGCAATGGGCACATCTTACTTTGACCACTTGATGTGACAAAGCTTGTTCGATGAAGTGGTTGCATTTGAAGATTCAGCTCCTCCTTTTGGCCTCTTTTCTTCATCAAGACAAGATTGAATGACTCCTTCGAGGGTGGGATTAGGTATGTTCTTCAGGGTGGTGACTAAGGTGGGGTACACCTTCTTGACTGCTTTTAGCAAAACAGCCACTGCATCATCTTCATCCATTCTCGCATTCACTGATGCAAGTTGAGCCATAAGGCCCTTCAAGTGAAGGCTCCAATGCTATCTCCCTCTTTGAGTTCCAAGGTGAAAAATTCAATTTTAAGTGAGATCTTGGAATTCTTACCACCACGAGCTCCATAGAGCTTATCAAGCTCATCCCATTTCTCCTTTGCAGTCGAAGCTGGTCCACATGGTGAATGAGAGCCTCATCAAGATGAAGCATGATGATGGCTTGTGCCCTCTCATCATCTTCAATATCTTCAGCCTTTGTTTGATCAATAACCTTAGTGCCGGAGATGAATGGCCAAAAACCTTTGGACATCATCTTGTACTTGACCAGGACTTGCCAAGTGTGGCCCTCTCCCGAGAACTTCTTGATTTGGGGGTTGTCCTTTGACATTGGGTATTGAAGGAGGTTATAAGAGAGTAATGGGCTGATTTAAGAAGAAAAAACCAAAAATTTATGATATTTAGGCTTAATTAGAAAGAGAAAGGCTTATGAGAGTGCAACAACCCTAATCAAGTCAATAATGTTGCATAAATAGGAGATTAAAATAGTAATTTTTATGGTTTAGCACTTAGGGTTTGTGTCCAATTACTAATTTTGATGGGGATTAGCTTCATTAGTGTTAAAGAACACTTTGTTTGGTGATTAAAATCACCATTAGTGTTTAAAAACACGATTAGTGCTTAAGAGCACATTTCTAATGACACTTGTATTGGTGATTAGATTCACCATTAGTGTTTAATAACACTGTTAGTGTTTAAAAACACTTTGGAATAACTTTCCTTTGTTGGATTAGAAGCCTCATTAGTGTTAATCAATACTATTAGTGCTCATAAGCACACTTTGAAGAGCTTTGAGAACTTGAAGATGATGAGGAAGCTTGATGACGTTTTGAATGAGACTTATGAATGCCTCATGTGGTTGGACACCGCTTCAAAATCAAGAGTAAGATCAGCAACAAGCCCTCACAATATCACTTGGGTGATTAGAGCAAAGAGGGAAGGATTAGAGCAAGAAAAAAAGATAAATTTGAATCTTTAATGGAGAGCTTCCATGAAGTTGAGGAGAGACGCCTGGTTTTTTCAGTGTAGCAGTCGAATGGATGGACCATTTGATGTGAAACTCAAGCTGTAGACTCTTGAGAGGGTGGGCTTCAAAAGCCCTAACCCCACGCTTCTTCAAATCGCCTATACACGGCGAATCGTTGTACGGCAGTGGGCGGAGCAGAAAACTAGAGGCGGCGCACACAGTCGGCAATGCCGCAGCGACGAGAGAAAAATTCAGACCATTGACCGTACGTCCGTGAACGCCCAGGCCTCCTCTTCACTTCTCCAGCTGAGATCTCCCTGAGATATGGCCTCTACAAGCTGCTAGGGCTCCTCCCCCAATGGCTGGGGGTTCAGCTCCACACATGAAAAGATAAGGAAAAAGTGATAATTTTGACCTATTCTACACCACAAAGGGGCCTAATCAACCAAAGCTCTAGATACCATGTTAAGAAAACGTGGTGCTCATGCTAGATCAAGTGTGTGGAGGAGAAGAACTCACAAAATACAAGAAAGATATCTTGTTTATTTAGTTGTTTATGAATACAACTAGGCCTTGCTCCATACAAAATGCCTCCTAGCTTCACCTTTAAATAGGTGAGCTAGTGGACCTTAAGTCCCTTCACACTCACACCCTTCTCTTCCCCTTCTACATAACCTTAGTCTCTTAATAGTTTTCACCACTGAAGTAATGACACAAGCCTGTGCGTGCTAGGATATAACCATAACACGTTTGCCTTTAGAATTATCTGAAGGCTGAACTTGAGACTTGTCTTCTGAGGTGGAAGGTTCCACGTTGGAGTTCTTCTGATTTTTACTGGGACTTTTAGGGCACTCAAACCAATGGTGGTCTCCTAAATAAATGGTGCATAGGCCTATTTTCTATTGGCCTGTAGAGGAAGAATGCTTTGGGTTGTGAGATTGGTCGTGTCTAGAGTCTCGTCCACCACAGTCTGATCCATGTGGTTGATAAGACTGTTGGAACCATGGTCGACGGTCAAAGATGACCCATCTTGTCAAGGCTTCTGGAATGACTACTGAATTGGGTCGAGGTTAAGAACCACCAAATGAAGGTTTGGAGCCATCACATACAAATTTATTATTGTTTCTGAGAGTAGAAGAGACTGGGCGACCTTGTGATGATGAAGATCCCCAAGGTGTGAATGTGACATCAGTTATGCGTTCAACATAGCGAATTGCAGCTGCTAGATTGACTGGATTGTATTTGTGAAGGTCCATGCATAAGAGGAATAGATCACCCCTGTTGTAATAACGAGGACAACTAGGAGGAGAAAGCAAGGGACCGATACTGGCAACCAGTGGTGGCGAAGGAGTGGGTTTTCGGGGAGTATATGTCGGTGTTGTAGGTCGGACACTGTAACCCAAAGGATCTTGGCCCCAGTATGTACTGATCTTGTGGTAGATGAGAGATGCCTCTAGGATGGCAAGGCTAAGGTACGGGTGCTACTCCAAGAGGAAACTATAATGTGGCAAGTCTCGTGGCGAGGTATGCACCTTGAAAATCCACGTCATATTCCCCAGGACAAGATGTGGGTGTGGCTATCTGGATACGAAAATAGGTTGGAGGTGCAGGAGCATGTACAGGTACAGGAGAGTGTGTGTCCTCAATATAGCTAAACTCTTATGTGCTCGACCATAAGCCACCACTGTAAGAAAAAATACTGAAAGACGGTGAAGTGCGTCTAGTGGGGATATAAGTTGGTGCCTTCAGCTCATAGAATGTGACATTAGTACCCGAGGTGTGTTGTGCTCTAAAGATGATGAAACGATGGGTCTCTTTGACATAAAAATGCCACATGTTAATTTTGACAAGCACAAGGAAAGATCACACTTGATGGCAGCTTACAGAGATTGAATGTTGCCACGATGGAACTACAAGTGTGTTGTGCTCTAAAGATGATGAAACGATGGGTCTCTTTGACATAAAAATGCCACATGTTAATTTTGACAAGCACAAGGAAAGATCACACTTGATGGCAGCTTACAGAGATTGAATGTTGCCACGATGGAACTACAGGTGTCCTCGTAGTAGAGAAGAGGCCATGATGATGATCGGCAGGTGTCTTATTCATGGGCTGCATGTGCTTTGTATTGTTCTTGCTTTGCTGGCTACTGGCTGTGGGGGCGCTGGTTGTTATGTAGATGCCACTACGTTGGGTTTTTTTTTAAATATGCTGGTCGGCCTGCCTAAGCGGGCTATTAGCTGGTTGGTAGGCCACATGTGTGAAAGGCTTAAATGTAAGCCTTAAATTATAAGGCTAATAACTATAGTTGTTTTTTTTTTCGTACAAGTGGGTGGAGCCGATTTCCCCTTCCAACAATTAGCCAATTATCATGGTCGGGCAAGGGCCACGTACCATCAGGCAAGAGCCACGAATTAGGCATCCCCCATGACCACCGCGATGAGTCGAGCGCTGGAACAGCAGAGGGGTCTCATATGGATCCTCCTATCTTGGGTGATCCACCACCCGAGGAGGAGGAGTCACTCGAGTGTTCAAGGGGCAAGAGCCCGAGCAACCAAACACATCAAGTGAGCATAGGTGTCCCTTTATAACATGAGAGAGCCTATAGTTGTTTTTTTTGTTTTTCTCATTATTTTGTGAAATGTCACGTTAAAAAACAACGTGAGCAGTCATGCTTGTGAACCAAAAAGGTGGCGCCCCCTTTGATGATGACGATTCAGCCTAGAAGCATGCAATCAGGACCTCGAGGGGAATACAAGGCAACCTACTAGCACATAGATGCAACCTTGCTATGAGTCTTTGCTTCCCATCATTTTTTTTTGTTGTATAAAATTTGGGGGAAATGGCTAATCAAGTAAAATTGGGCAAAGGATTCAAAATTGGATGGGCATTCTCTCTTGCTCTTCCATACAACTCTTGCTATGCCTAATTCTATGGTTAATTTGCTGATTTAGGGCTTTTAATTTCTACAGTTAGGGTTAGGGTTTTTTGGATATGGGCATCCTATAGGTTGGAGCTTGTTTGCTACGAGCTTGTTTATGAGAGGTAGGCCCGTGCCTTTAACCATACAATTCACCATCACTAGAAGAGACATGCTCTTACATGCATTGAACTCATGTCATATGTACTCCCCCTCAATCTATGCAAAATATCAAAAGCTTATGACCGCTGAAATTTTTACCCATGGCCAAGAAAACTTTAAAGCATACAAAAGCCTCTAATTTATTCTTCAATGGTGCACCCAAATGTGGTGTGTAACATAATCAACAAAGGCAACAAGCACGAAAGACCAGTAGATTATAAGAACTGTGTCCATGCATGTTGCCTATAATGTTGATGGATGATATTATGCAGGTTCGTGACATCTGGGTCCTAACTAGGGTTGATCGACATTTCCTATACATATAACCCAAACCAAATACATACGTAAGAGTCAATTGCTCGAAGCATAAAGCATTCATAAATAGCTATGCATAAAGGCTTACGCATAAAGCCTATGGATAGAGCTTTATGCAGCCTTATGCATAAAGCCTACGTATAAAGTTTGCACTTAAAGCCTATGCAGGCCTATGCATAAGCTTTATAAAGCTTATGCATAGGCTTGTGGTGGGATAAAGCCTATGCAAGCCTATGCATAGGCTTACACATAAAACTTACGTAGAGGCTTATGCATAAAATCTATGTAAGCATCTGCATAACCTTTACGTGCAAGATTTATGCATAGGCTTTATATGCAAGTTTTATGCATAGGCTCTGCATAGGCTTACGCACAAATCTTGCACATAAAGCCTATGCAAGGCTATGCATAAGCTTTATGCATAGAGCCTAAAGCCTATGCATAGGCTTATGCATAGACTTGTGCATAAAGCCTATGCATAAGCTTTATACATAGGCTCTATGCATAAAGCCTATGCATAGGCTCTATGCATAAGCTTATGCATAGGCTTTAGGCTCTATGCATTATAAAGCTTATGCATAAGCATACAACGCCCTACACCACATAAGCTTTATGCATAGAGCCTATGCATAGGCTTTATGTGTAGAACCTATGCATAAGCTTTATGCACTAAGCTAAACCTAAACCTAGCACCCACCACGGGTGCAATAAACATAGATCTTGCATTAACAATTACAAGAAAAAGGGGGATTACCTCTTTTTTATGAAGCTGAAGGAGAGGATTAGTGCAAGACCTACAAAACATAAAATTAAACAAAGTAATTAGTAGTACATTTAATAAAGCTTGCATGAAGCCTATGCATAAAGCTTATGCATGAAGCCTACACATAAAGCTTCATGCAAGCTTCATACATAAAGCTTGCATAAGCTTTACACATAAAGCTTGTGCGTAAGCTTAGAGCCTACACATAAATCTCTATGTGTAGATCTTGCATAAAGCTTAGAGACTACGCATAAATCCTGTGCATAAGCTTAGAGCCTACACATAAAGCTTAGAGCCTATGCATAAGCTTTATGTAGGCTTATGCATAAGCTTTATGCAAGCATATGCATAAAACTAAACCTAAACCCGGCACCCAAGGGTGAAGTAAATGTAGATCTTGCATTAACTATTACAAGAAAAAGAGAGCTTGCCTCTTTTTTGTGAAGCCAAAGGAGAGGATTAGTGCAAGACCTACAAAACATAAAATTAAACAAAGTGATTAGTAGAATATTTAATATATCTTACACACATTGAGAGCTCAAAGCATGCTCTATGCATGTATTGAGAGCATTGAGAGCTCTATGCATGAAAAGAGGCGTATAGGTGTTGATTTTTGACCTCTTAATATTTACACCAAAAGGGATTAGCATACTCTTCCTTTCTTCCAAAATGAGATTCTTGATTGTGTGGTGGGTCATGAGCTATATATAGTGTGTGATGGATATTCAAGATACTTTCAAATTCATATTACTAAGGAGCACCAACTGAAAACTACTTTCATCACACCATGGGATGCTTTAACTATCTTGTGATGCCTTTTGCATTGAAGAATGCGCTAGGGCCACCTTTCAACATTTTATAAATGTAGTGTTTGAGTTATATCTTGGTACGTTTCCTAGTTGGATGATTGTTGCATCTATTCTTCTAGGATTGGACACCTTGAAAAGGTTTGTCAAGCTTTTGAGAGTATTTATAAGGATCAAGGTTCTCTCAACCCTTCAAATTTTCACCTTGCCAAAGCAGCCAAGGTTTGTTTGCTTGGCACACATTGATTTTTCTCAAAAAAGTTAAGCATTACAAATGATTTGCACAACTTCTCTATCCTCTTCATTGTCTCACTCTTTTATTGCGTCCTTATGTTTGGATCGATGCACATAAAGACATATTTGAGGCCATGATGTGGAGAGACCTAAACAACATAGACATTCAAGCATGTCAAAAAATAATACAACTTTTGATAATAAAGAATCATCATGAATAGAGACCCATTTGACTCACCTGAACACTCACCACCATAACTAGGAAAGTCGTGCATCGTCCACATCAAGGAAAGTCTCATAAAAAGATGAAGGCCGACATATGTCATGCACATGGATACCTCTCCAAAGTATCTCAAGCTCATCAATCAAGGGCTCAAGATATATATCCATATTCTTTACCTTATGTTTCCTAGGAATGAGAAGGGATAACATGACATGTCCTTTCTTTATTGCCATGGATGGAGGAATGTTGTAATGTATGTGTGGAAGAATAGATGTGGATGTGTATGTGGATGAATGGATGTGGATGTGTATGTGTATGTGGAAGAATGGATGTGGATGTGTATGTGAAAGAATGGATGTGAATGTGTATGTGGATGAATGGATGTGGATGTGTATGTGGAAGAATGGATGTGGATGTGTATGGGATAAGAATGAATGAGATGAGATATGAAATGAATGTGATGAGATGTGATGTAAATTTAGATAGATGTGAATGAATGATATGTGATGTAAATGAATGAGGTGTGATGGGATGTGAATATGGGTAGATTTGTGGTCCATCATTGGTGGCATCTAGGCCAGAGAGCTTGAAGAAAGTGATATATGAGAATCATCATTGATTTCTCCCTCATCATCATCCCAAATTTTCTTGTTCTTGGATGGAAGTCCCTCCACATCCACTAAACATGGAAGATTGGAAGGCAGTATGGAATGGAGTGGAAAGTCCTCCTCCCCCCGGCATGAATAGGTAATATATCTTTGACATAGAATTCCAATATAAGCTTTGATTTAAAAAGATAATTCTCTTAATATTTATTGTTATTTGATAAGGTACTCTATCTTCTTTTGCCTACCATATTGGATGAGCCTCAAAATCAACCATCTTCTTGATCCAATGCACATCTTCAAGAATTTTGCATTTAACATTTGGTAGCACTTGAGAGGAACACGGGACTCCTTGCTTGTAAGAGAGGATCTACAAAGCATAGAGAGGATGCAAAGAGCTTGGCCACAAGAGGGACCAAATGGGAAGACAATTCTACCTCGAGCACCTTAGATATTGACAAAGAAGGAGGAGAAGTTGGTGAAAGATGCCATTGCTACATTCCGTATCCAAAGGGGTGCAGGAGGTGTTTAAAAGGTGCCTTCACAAAGACAAAGAAGAGAGATGTTGAGCAATTATATGGCTTGAAGTCCCATGATTGGCACAAGATGCTTCAAGTAAGTGAAACATTGAAATTGTACATATTTTCCTTGTTCAATCATGACGTATCTAATCATGGTGCATAAATGTTTATAGTTTATTCTTCCTACAAGCATTTCCAATTGTGCATGCGAGAGACCATTTATAAGATGGGGGAGCTTGTGGTACCCAAAAGCCTCATAGCCAAGTTTCTACATGTGTTTTCCTCAAAATGATTTGTTTATTGTTTCGCATTGTAGATATGTGAGCTCAAAGGAAATTGATCCATGTACACTTAACTATGCAAGGGTCATGGCGGTGGAGCTGGTTTGTTTAGTGGAGGAGACATTCTCCCACGGTCAATTCTCACAAGCCAACTACATCTTATGGTTCATTTAATTGATCAGATTGCCATATGTGGCACTATGCATGCTCGATGGATGTTCTTTCTTGAGTGTTTCATGAAGACCTTGAAGGATTTTGTAAGGCAAAATGCAAAGCCAGAAGGTAGTATGGCTGAGGGTTGGTTGGTAAAAGAATCACTTGTTTATATCTCAGAATACCTTGCCAAAGTGGATCCCTCTCTCCCTCGCCTATGGAGCAATGAAGAAGACTTGAGGATGGCCTCTCATGTTCCTCAAGAACAGGGAAAGACCAAAGTCATGGATATAGAGATGCATGGTAACCTTAATACGTTTTGTGTGCTTAATAGTGATGTGATGAGAAGATGGGTGGCAAAGTATGAGGATGAAAAGGGAAGAAGACAAAGTGAAAGGTCGGCGTTTCGTAAGCGCCATGGACGTAGTGTGCCATACCCTAAGCACCTACAATCACTTCCCAAGGATCTTGATGTAGATTGGCTACATTAGGAGATGGAGAGCCTATGGCGCAAGATGAAAACATGCATATCACATTGGAGGAGTGGGAGTATGCCCGAGGATGCTTCAAAAAGGTAAATAAACTTGTGTTCTCAATCGTATTTTAGTATGTTAAACTTGCAAAAATATATTTTAAGGTATTTTTAATTTTTTTTGTCTTGGTATAGTGCACAATGTTTAATGCTTTCTGGTCGGAGGGTAAACATTTTCGCACACAAAGGATTGATGAGAAGAGGAACACCCAAGATTATGGGGTAATTGCAAGCTTTGAGGGAGCCAATGGAGCCATGGATGATTATTGTGCATTGATCCAAAATATCATTAAGCTTGACTCTCGAAGCTTCTTTGTATATATTTTGGATGTCAAGTGGTTTAAGGATGTGGTGGAAAGAGGTCCTAATGTAATAATCAAGCGTCATGCAAGTGGTTTTGTGAGTAACCATTGACTCTACAAAGTTTTGGCAAGGAAAGGATGGGACTCTAGTGCTACCAACAGGTACATATAATTATTGGTAATTACAATATATGCATTTATAGATAGTAGAGATGTAATTTTTTTGTATGATGTACCTTTGTGCTTGAATAGGTTGTGTATCAACCAATAATTCATAATAAGAGATGATGGCATATAATGGTTGTAATTTTTTTGTATGATGTACCTTTGTGCTTGAATAGGTTGTGTATCAACCAATAATTCATAATAAGAGATGGTGGCATATAATCCCAATCTCACCACGTTCAAGAGCCATTTATAGTACATTCACCCACATTGAGCATATGGAGGAGCATGTCAACTCAACTATGGAGGGAGATAGCTTGGAAAATATTGATGATGATCGTGCCATTGGAGATGATGATCATGCTATTGGAGATGATGATATTACCTCTCATAGTGATAATTCTAGTAGTGGGATGGATCTCTTTGTAGATTTGGATATAGGCATGGACATTATGATGATCGTGCTATTGGAGATGATGATATTACCTCTCATAGTGATAATTCTTGTAGTGGGATGGATCTCTTTGTAGATTTGGATATAGGCATGGACCTCATTGAAGATGAGGTTGAACTCTAGTTCTTTCATTGTACTTTTATTATGGCTATGGTCTTCCTTTTGGTATAGATTCATGCCTTTTTGAGATTACATGTATAGATTTATTGTGATATGTTACTTTTCATGGCATTACTTAATCATTCACCTTTGGATTGCTTTTCATGGAGGTTCAAGATTTTTTTTAAAAGCTTCACTTTGATGAAAAGATGTGGGGATTGAATCATCGTCCTTTGGATTGTTTTTTATGGCATTACTTGATATACCTAAGCCTTTACATGTATCTATCCCTTTCACCCCATTACTCAATTTATACCTATTTCTTTTCTCTTTCCTTAGCATATTTTTCCTTGCAAATATGCTTTCTAGAGATTCATTTGTATATAAATGCACCAAAAAATCATGCATATTATCAAAATCTTATGCACATAGTTCAGCAAATGATATTTTTAGGGATTGAAGATTCTGTTTTTCTTTGCAAGGTCCACAATTGCAACTGCATAGGAAATTGTTGCAAACTGCATCTATAAGCGCATCTGTAATCACATCTATGCTCGCGTCTATAAGCGCGTCTAATTTCAAAGGAACTAGATGCGCTTATAGACGCGACTATAGATGCAAACATAACTTATGCGTCTATAAGAGCGTCTAGTTTCAAAGAAGTAGACGTGCTTATAGATGCGAGTATAGACGCTAGTATAGACGTGCCCGTCACTTGTGCGTCTATGCTTGCTTTATGTTGTAGTGGACGGGCACTATATTTCAATACTATGTGCATGTTCTTGGTTGATATCATCATCTATTCCTTACTATTTAAACTCAAAGGGATTATGGCTATATTATAGAAATTGGCCACACTATTGACAACCCACATTATTTTTCAAACAAAAGGGCAATAGCTTGAAATTACTAGCGATGGCCCTAAAAAAATAGATGAGTCGATTGGGCATGATAGTCATGCTCCATACCTGCATAATCATGCTTCCTCAAGAATGCCAAAAATGCATGTACCCCCCTTAGCTCTCTAATTGGCTTTGCCAATTAACCATTTAGACCATCAATGCTTCAAAACATTGTAACACTGTGATCGGTAGTCATGCTCCATGGTTCCATGACTACATTATAACGGTAGTCAAGCCCCATGTTTTCGTGACTGGATAATAACGGTCGTGCCCCATATTCCCATGACTACATAATAACAGCCGTGAGATTGATAGTCATGCCCCATGTTTTTCTCACTGTACAATAACATTCGTGTCCAAAACCTCTATAATCATGCCATCTACAATTAGAATTGAGTCCCAAAAATATGTTCACATATGTACAACCATATGTATTTTTATATTATCGTCTCTGTAAACATCCTTTAGACCAAGTTAGAGAGTAAAAAATATGCTTAATCCTTTAAATTTCTAGATGCTTCTTATTTCATTTTCGAAAAATCTAGGGGATGGTGATAAGAAAATGGAAGTCGTGTTAGGTACTCGTGCTTTTGGCATGATACACCCATGAGCAATTGGCCCAATGCGCCATGACCCATGATAATAAAGTTTAGAATGTAGCACATGGAAGTTGGTAGCGAGTACGATAAGGCGAGCTACGTACGTTTGTAGAGAGCATGTGCCTCCATAGGAACTTAGGTACGATTGTAAGGGAGCATGTGCCTACATAGCAACTTAATAGCTCGGTCTCTTCTCTCTCGTGGCTCTCTCACGTGGATCTTATACTTAGAGAGAATACAAGGTTATGATCATATAACTTTGCCTCAGAACCCTGCTGATCAGCGTTTTCCTTGCAAATCCCAGTGGAGAGGGTTTTCCATGCCTGGGTGCCGGCTTTAAAGGATGAGGGTTGCGTCGGATTAGGGATTTACAAAAGACTAGGTTTATCATTTGGTGTTAGGGTTAGGCTTAGGGCTAGCTAGGTTAAGGTTGGTTTTGCACCCTGCAACTCGGCGATGGCTTCTTCGGCCTATGCGGGTTCCTGCATAGGTACCGATAGCGCCGCGAATTGCCCAACAACGTCATCAAGACATTTGTTTGTGATAGGAGGGATGGGCAGCTTGGTGCTGCTGGTGTTGACGGGCTTGGCGATTCTATGGCGGTCTCATTGTCTGTATAGGCAGTCATTAGACAGGAGCCAAAGGCAGCAGCGCCGACAACAGCAGGAACAACGACTGCAAGTGCCGGCACAGTTGCAAGAAGAGAGAGCTGCATCGACGTCGGTGATGTCGCCGTTCCCGCACGAGCCACCTCGCAGTTGTGTGATCGTCATGCTTCCCGGTGAGAAAGGCTACCTTGCAATTGCGCAGCCCTGCCACCCCTGCTATTCTGCTAATAATAATTAAGCCCGATGAATTTACGTACCTTTCCAGCCATTTTTTAAATAATGCAACTGACGACTAATTCTATTATTTTTAATCCTATAGTTATTCTAATTAGAACGTAGACTCTAGAGCAAGGCTCAAGGAAAGAATCTTCCTTAAAAGGGGCCCAGGCGCCTCTAGGTATGACTTTCCCTTTCGCCTCTAGGTATGACTTTCCCTTTCCTTACATGTTTTGTTTTGATAACTCTTTCCTTTTAACAAGTGCCAATTTCCTCTACTTAAAGTGATCCCTCTTGTAAGTTGTCAACATGAACCAAAATTCAAAGATTATGCTTGTTATATTTAATCCTTTTCCCCGTCTTGACTCTATACCGAATGTCACTTTAACTTTAGTTAACCATTTCTACTTATCAACGATTTGACAAGACTATGACTCATAGCCTCCCTAAAGGGAGAAGGGGCATCACACTTTGGCAATAAAGTAGCTACATTAAGTATTTGTGTGTGTGTGCACGTGAGTGCATGCGTGTTTCTTCTTTTTTTGGAAAAGAAAAGAAGAAAAGGGGGAGGGGGGGTTTATATATTTTATATATATATACATACACACACATATATATGCATGTGTGTGTGTGTGCTGTGTGTATACACATATATATAATATATACGTATGTGTGTGTGTGTGTGTGTATGTACACATACACACACACATATGTATATAAATATACACTAAGTTATATCATACGTTATTCGAGTATTCGTTTATTGTAAATAATATCCATTTAATACATTTAACATATTTATATGGACGTATTATACGGTGACACATCAATTATAATGGATTACATGTTTTAGTTATTACACTTAAATCGAAAGCTTTTTGATTGGAAGCTTTCGAAAAGTTTCCAATCGAAAGGCTTTCACTATAAAAGAGGTTATTTTATCATTGTTTTGTACTTTGTTCTCGGTTTATACATTTCAAACCTTGAGAACATAAAATAAATTTAATATCTTTAATATTAAAATTGGATTTTTAATTTAAATAGAGTAATATATATGTAAATGTTAAGAACATATATATATATATATATATATATATTGAGTAGTCTTGTATTTTATTTAAATAGCATATTATATTGATAAAAATATTTCGTATTGATTTAGATCTAGTGCATATTATTTTTGTGTTCATAAAAGAAATAATGTTTAAATATTATATTGATTTGTGTTAAAAGTTAGCTTTTCATTGTTAACTTGTTTAGGATAGAGTAGAAGTAACTTGGCATATGTTGGAAGCTTTTACTTCACACTTGCTAGTTGCTTGCAAAAGAGTAAAAGTAACTTGACATAAACCATATACTTTTGTAGTTAATATAAAATAACATCGATCTCATCTAAGATGTGTCCATACACACTGAAATACATAATAAGTGAGTGAGGGTGGTTTTAGCAAATAAAGCACTCAGAAAGCGAATGATCAAAATTTTTTAGACTTTTTTCGATGAAAAATATTAGCCCTATGTATACTTAAAGTATGTGCTTCGAATCATGGATTTAAGCATACATGATGTACAAGGCGCTTGACTCTATTAAACAAAGCACTCATGATTGTCTCAATCTGAATGTATGTATTATTTTTGGTGAGAAACAATTATTATATACATAATCAAAAGAAGTTTCAAATCATGGCATTAAGCATATGGGATAAGGGTTAGAGTGTTTATAATTAGCCCATATACGCGACTAGAGTGCACACAACTAGCTCAATAGCAAATGGGATAAGACTAGAGTGTTCACAACTAGCTCATATATGTAACTAGTGTACTAGTCTTAAAAATAAATGGGAAAGACTAGAGTGTTCATAAAGACCCACATGCATGATCAGAGTGCCCATTCTAGTCAAAGTAAAACAAATTGATAGAATTAGAGTGTTCATAAATGGTCCACATGCATGATCAGAGTGCCCATTCTAGTCAAAGTAAAACAAATTGATAGAATTAGAGTGTTCATAAATGGTCCACATATGAGACAAAGTGCTCACAACTAACTCAAAGAAAACATAAACATAGCTAGAGTGGTCACATAAACATAGCTAGAGTGGTCACAATTGATCCTCCACATCAATCTGAACACAACTAGCTTAAACACAAATCTATAACAATCAAACGAGTTAGTGTGTTCACAACTTCCCCATAAGGGTGCTAGTGTACGAACAACTAACTTATTTACATGTACATTTTAAAAATTTGAATATCTTACATTAAAATGAAATTTAAATTTAAAGATATTTTTTTCTAAACATGATATTTAAAAATTAAGCAAATAAAAAATAAAAGCATATCAACAAATTTTCATGGCATTATCATTATAAACAACTAAAATTTTAATAGAAACTTATCTTAAAAAATTTACAATAAAATAATTAAATATATAACACACATACATATACACAAGGTTCAAAACACACACATGGCCCACATAGGTGTGACCAAGACAGAGAACCATGGCATAGGGTATTCATAGAGAACCGCAACACATACATATACACATGCATACACACAAGGTTCAGAGGGCACATACCTAGTCTACATATGTGATCGGGGTGGTCATAGAGAACCACAACACATACACACACAAGTCCTAAGTGCATACACTTGGTCCACATATGTGACCAGGGTGGTCACAAAGAACCACAACACATACATACATAAGGTTCTAAGTACAGACACCTAGTCCACATACGTGACCAACGTGGTCACCTATGTGGACTACCCTAGTCAAGTACACACACCTAGTCCATATACGTGACGAGGGTGGTCATAGTAGAGAACCACACAGTCATAGGTTTATGTACACGCACACATATACATATATGTACACACACATGAACATAGTTAAAATGTAGTAGTCTACCACCCATGCACATAAACACACCACACCTCCTACAGAGTTGGGCACTTATTGTGCTTTCCATGTTTTAAAGCAATTTTGAAACTCTAAGTTCACAAGCACATGCATTCGATTAATTACTTATTTCCCTCTACTATCCATGATAAGCGACCCATCCACATCTATGCTATATGGTAACTTGCATGGAACATGTGGTGTGATCGCTCTCCTCTCAAGGATGGCTCATAAGTGTGGGATGATGAACCCCCCTCTCCTCTGTATATGAAAATGATCACTACAACAGTAGAATGAGGGTTTAGCAGCAGCAGTGAAAATAGTAGTGCTTTTATAACTAGAAGGGTGTGGAGATGTTGGGCCTATATCACTGCTATTTTCGCTTGGCAACAGGTTTGCTGCTCGGCAGCAAAACTACCAACGCTTTTTTTGTTACTCAGCAGTAATATTTTGCTGCTCAGCAGCATTAGTTTTGCTACTGAGGAGCGAATGTATTGTAGAATAAAAAAAAGTTGGGGCAGATAGGGGAGTCTACACAGAACTCCCAGTCTGCCCTAGCTCTCTTTTTTCTAATGTAGACATAATGAAACTAACATAAGTTCACATCATCATGAACGAGTGTAATGTAAAACTTACAAATACCAAAAGCAAAAGACATTTGCAAACCATGGTTTTAGGAATGTCAAAATTCAATTACAATACTTAGTAGATTACATAAGTGTGTGTTTCCAAAAAACTCATATACAAGATAAAGCATAATAAAAACCTACAGAGTTAGGGCTATTTAGATCTCATGCTGTGCGATTGGTATTGTTCCTTGCGGCTCTAGTCCCTTCGCTTCTCACATTTCCATTGCTGTCGGTAGCTACGTTTACACCATCGTTTCGACTTTTATGATCCTAAAACACAATAAAACTAACACAAGTGAGAATCAGTTTTGTAAAAACAAAGAGGTTTAGGAATGTACTTACTTGCCATGCTTACCAAGCATGGCAAGTAAAAACAAAGAGGTTTAGGGTTTAGGATTGTACTTACTTGCCATGCTTACCAAGCATCTCCTCTAGTAATAACAATCCATCCTTCTCATCTTGCACCCTATCAAATAGAGTTTGCAAACCCTATTGTAATGAAAAATCATATTCCTCTTGCGTAGGGGAGCAGTCTAGTGCTTCAAGCTGCAGTTGTACAAACAAGTGAACATTTTAGAAAGTTTTTATTTAAGATGACCTTCTTTAATTAAAAGATAAGATACAATGTGAGGTTAATATATACTTATAAAACTCTTATACGTAGGAAGCTACCAACATGCGTTGGTTGCTATACCGGCATGCATAGGAAGCTACCGACATGCGTAGATTGCTACCGACATGCATAGATTGCTACCGACATGCATAGGAAGCTACCGGCATGTGTTGGTTGCTACCGGCATGCATCGGTAGCACCCTACGCATGCCAGTAGCTTCCTTCCCATGTCGGTAGTAACCTACACATGCCGGTAGCTTCCTATGCACGCCGGTAGCAACCAACGCATGCTGGTAGCTTCTTACGCATGCCGATAGCTATCGGCATGCGTAGGGAGCTATCGGCATGCGTTGGAAGCTATTGGCATGCGTAAGCTACCGGCATGCGTAGGTTGCTATCGGCATGTGTAGGAAGAAGCTATCGGCATGCATTGGTTGCTACCAGAATGTGTAGGAAGCTACCGGCATGTGTTGGTTGCTACCGGCATGCGAAGAAAGCTACCCATATGCATAGGTTGCTACCGATGCATGCGTAGGGTGCTACCGACGCATACGAAGGGTGCTACCGAGGTGCGCCGATAGCTTCCTATGCATGCCGGTATCTTTCTATACATGTCGGTAGCTACCGGCATGCGTAGGTTGCTACCGGCATGCGGCGTAGGAAGCAACCGACATGCGTAGGTTGCTACCAGCATGCATAGAAAGCTACTGGCATGCGTGGATTGCTATCGGCATGCGTAGGAAGCAACCGGCATGCGTAGGTTGCTAGCGGTGTGCGTAGGAAGCTACCGGCGTGCGTAGGTTGCTACCGGTGTGCGTTGGTTGCTACTGGCATGCATAGGAAGCTGTTATATGTACATTATGTGTGCTATGTTATATACACATTATGTGTGCATATACTAGGAGGCTAACCCACATTAGGCTTGTGAGCATGGGAGCATGGAAACAAGCTCTAGTGGAGCATGGGTTAGGACTAACCTTAAGGGTTAAGGTTAGGGTCAGGCATCCAAGGGTCACACATGGGAAATAGAGAGTCAAAAGTCACTTGAGGGCCCTCCTATATAATAGGGGCATGGGGCACACTCAAGGGGGATTACAGGCTCAGGCTTATGAGGCCAAGGCTATGTTATGCTCTCTTGTGTAGAGGTTCATATCTACTCATCTATCATTTCACACTATAGCTACGTGCTATTAGATTAGAGTTATACCTCTTGATGGTATGGGACATCAAGGTAGAGGTATGATGTATTTCATTTATGATTCATGTGTGCATCCCTTGGACTCGGGGGTGGTTGAGTTTAGGCATGTTTATGCATAACAATTATCTAGAGAGATCTTAGGGTTTTAACAGTGGTATCAGAGTAATCTCTATTTAATTCTTGTTGATTTTTTTAGTAAATTTTAATATTTACTAATAAAATATTATTTTGTTGATTTGTGTTAATGAATTGCACGTGAATCATTGATATGGTGATTGGAACGTGTGTTACTACAATTCAATGGTGGACGAATCGACGTCGCTGGGGAATTCCGTGAGTTGATGCTATTTTTCTCTATTTTTTATGGTTAAAATCAAGCATTAATGGAATTTTTTACAAAAATACCATAAATTTTATGGTGAATATTTTTAATAGAATGGATTCCCTGAATTTCTAAAAAATTTTAGAAATTTTTTCTAATTTTTTAGGAATTTTTTGAGCATTCTTATGATTAAAAATGTATTTTTATACATTTTTGCAGGTTTTTTTCGCGAGAATGCGATCAAATTTCTGTCAATTTTCTACTGAAATTCAGTAGGGGACAGTGTGTTGATGCATGAAATGCTCTCCCATGTGTGTGGGGTTCGCTACGCCTCTCAAATCTGATTTTTCCTTCTTTTTTCCGTGAAATTTCTCTTAAAAAGGAATTTTTTAAATTAAACATTAATCATAATTAATGTTAATTATAATTAGGGGTTTAATTAAAAATCTTAATGAAATATTAAGTTAATCTCTCTGATTAACAGAGAGGGGAGGAAAGAGAATGGAAGGAAGAAGAGGGAGAGGAAAGAGGGAAGAAGAAGGTGAAACTCCCTCCATCTCTCAGTTTTTCTGCGCACAGAGGGGGGGGCTGCGCGCTCGGCCGGGCGAAAAATCGTCCCTCCCTAAAAAATCAAAACCTTATTAAGCTTAAAAAAAAGCTTATTATTTTTTTAAAGAGTTTTTTATTATTTCAAAAAAAACTTTTGAATTTATTTCAAAAAAAAGCTTGGGAAAAGCCTAAAAAATAGAGAAAATTTGGAATTTGAGAAAAAAAATCTCTAAAAATTTCCCGGAAATTTCTTCTTGAAAATTTTTGGCTTTTCATCTTCGGGAAAACCTTTGGCTTTCTGTTTTCCCGAAATCTTTTTGCTTTCTGAATTTCGGAAAAACTTTTGACCTTCCGTATTCCGAAAACTTTTTACCTTTCACATTCCGATTTTTTTTGTCTTTTCATTTTTCCAAAACTTTTGGCTTTCCGTATTCCGAAAAAACCGTTGGAATTTCGAAATTTTTTGACCGTTCATATTCTAAATGCGTTCAGGGTAATTTAAAATTTTTAAAAAATTCTTAAAAATTAGTGAAAATTAGACAAAGATTATTTTAAATTTCGAAAAAATGTGGGGTTGGTGTTTGGCATGTGGTGTGTCCATTCGGGCGCCCGTGACCATTCAAATTCCTTTAAAAATATATTTTTTGACCCAAAAAATTAGAAAAAACCATTAAAATTATAAATTTTTATTGGATTTGAGAATTGTCGGGCGGAATTAGAAATTTCGTGAACGATGGGATTCTCAGGAAAAATTAGGAATATTCTAGATATTATTTTTAGAAATCCTAAAAATTGGTATTTTTAAAATATCAATGGTATTTTGGCAAATTAAATTGCTAAAAATTTTCTAGAAAATATAGGTTTGGAATGCCATAAGATAGGTTTGGTGGAATTCAAAATTATCATATTTTGAGGCCCTATAAAATTAGAAAAAATTAGGAAAAAATCATGATAATTATTTTTCTCAAGAATTTAATATTTTCAAGGGTTATTTAATGTTGAAGTACGTTTTCTCGTGCTGACATTAGATAGATGCGGGTTATTCGCATATTATTAATACGATTATACCTCGTATTAATGGATATTTATGTTTGGATTAATTCTAAACGATGTATTCATGATTTTTTACCATTGTTTAGCTATTCTTTTTGGACATGTTTCTTAATTTTTTTAAATGGCTATAATTTGCGTTCAAAGTGTGTTTCACCTTTGACACTTTTCCATGATAACTTTTTTTTGCACTTGTTTAAGTATGGATTGTGCTTAAATTCTTAAGTCTAAGATAAATTCTATCATGGGTTAGTTGATCGGTTTGTTTTGGTGGATTTTTATTGGATGTTTTCCAAGTTTTATATGGACTCATGTCAGGTTCTGCCTAGATCACTTGTGTCTAGGGGTTTTTTTATTGAGTGCTACACATATGTGTTTCACTTCGGAGTTTTGCTTGAACGACACAATGTTTATATACTCCGAATTGATGAGTTGGCCACCAATTTTAATGCTTCTTTTGGCATGATTAATGTCCATTAGATGGTATGCATTGATTTTTATGATCAACTATGGTCTTTATGGATTCGAGGAGCTTCTATGCTTTTATCCATGGTTTTATAAGGATCTTTTGATCTTTTGGATAATATCATGTGCTTTGAAGGTAGCATTTGCCTTCATTTTTTGCACGTAATTTTGGAGTATATTTTTTGTACTCTTGTACATATTCCAACTCGGATACCTAGTTGCTTATATATCTAGGCGAGTTATTTTTCTACCCTAACTTTATTGTGTTTTGGGTAGTTATCATTAGAAAGGCACCAATAATTCAATTTCTTTTCTAATGATGTACTCAGAAGGAGTTATTCCTTGATGTAGTCTCAAGTATATAGAGACAGGTTTAGTATGTGAAAGTCTAGATAAGGCCATCTTATTCATTTTATACAGGATTTTATTCATATTTCCTAGACGACATACTAGGGAGTTTCAAATTGTTAAGGTATGTATGGGTGGTATCATGGTGGAATGGGATGCTAGTGATCCCTCACATATATTATCTTATGGGATAATTTGGGCTCAAGATTGTTGCTTTGCTTACATCACTTAGCATGTTGACCTCAACATTCAAAAACAATCTTATTTTCTAAATTCACTAGAAGTTATACTGTGGGCATTCTCTAGATAAACTTCTTTTATCTATAACCTGCATGTTTTGATGAGGGAAATCTCGTTGGCATTTTCACTTGTTGAAATCTCTTTCTTTAGAGTTCAAATAAGTTTATCTTGTTGTGTTCGGATAAGGAAATTTGGATTCTTCCTTTGTTGGCATTTCTTTCTCTACACTACAAGAATGGTCTATACATAGCGACCCTCATATAAATATGAAGAAAATAGTGGGAGTCACTTTCGTGGATGCTTATGCGACCTTTAAAATGCAGTTGTATATGCCACCGTAGTAGCAACCATAGCAAACTGGAAATGAGTGGCATAAGCATCAAAATTGCAATGCATAACCCACGTTTTTTTTGGGTCGTTTATGAGACCAAATCTTTAAAAAAACTTCAACGTGTATTCAATTTCCTTTCGCGTTTCGCGGGCACTGTAGCAACTTCAAACAATCGCTTCCTCTCACAATCCCAAGCTCACGGCGGCCAGCACAGGTAATGTGTGTGTGTGTGTGTTGGGGTATCGATGCTCTGTGTGGTGTGTGTTGGGGTATTGATGCTCTGTGTGGTGTGTGGTGTGTGTGGTGTGTGTGTGTAGTGTGTGTGTGTGTGTAATTTTTTGCCCTTTCCTTGTTCATCCCCTACTGGTCCTTTGCCCGTTGCTCTGTGTGTGTGTTGCCAGTGTTATTTCCTGTTTTATACCCCTTGCCTTCCTTTTCTTGTTCTCTTCTCCCTCATCATGGCGTCAGATGCAACCTTGTTAACCTCTTATGTGCGCAAGGAGCGCACTCAGGAGGTCAAAAGACGATGTGCTGATTTGATTTCAGATGCAAGTATGGATGCAGAGGCTCAATATGTTTTTGATACTCTGAAGAGGACTTCCATCAATCTCGCCCAGGATTGGAGCAAGCCTGTTCCTCAAGTTACTTATAAATTGCAGCTACCATCTCTGGTACAACCGCTTAAGAAGCTTGCACAAACTGCAGTCATTATCTTCTTTTCGGGAAAGATACCATCTGCCAATGAAGTTGCGCAATGGATTCAGTCTATCCTTGGTGGCTCTTTTGTGGAGGGGGTGTACTTTGCCTCCCGTGGGTTTTATGAAGTTCACCTCACCGATGCCTTGCAGCAGAAGCAGCGTGTGCTTGAATTTTCTCCTTTATTTTATGGCAGGCAAATGGTACATGCTATGCCATGGTCCCCCAATAAGGACTATCAAAGTGTCATACGACATCATTGTCCTGTCTGGGTGGAGGTGGTTAATTTCCCAGACTATATGCGAGAAGAATTGCCAGGATTGGCCGCTGCACTGGGCCAAGTTATCTGCCCCCCTCACCCTGCTAGGAATCGTAATAGATTCTGTATTTTGTGGGACACAGATACCCCTACCCTCCCCTCCATTACAGTCGAGGTTGAAGGTTTGCCAATGGGCCAAAAGTACTTTGAATTGAAATGGGGAATTTTTGTAGGTGCTTGTTTTTCATGCCATAAGTACGGGCATCTGGCCTCTAAATGCCCTACTATCTTGCATCCCCCTCCAGCCACTGCTATACCTTCTCCCCTGGTTCAGCCCACTCATAAGCAAGAGACTATTGGGTCCAAGAATTTGGATAAAAATGCCTCCAAAGTTGGGAAAGTGGCTTCGCAAATGCTAGCCATAGCTAAAGGCAAGGACAAAGGTAAAGAGAAAGAGAAGGCCCCTGATAATGATGGTTTTTTATAGCAGCCCAAGAGGGTGTTGAGGCAAAGACCCTTTCAATCTCGCCACATCTACTCCTACTCCAGGCCAAGCCTCTGCCTCAGCCACTCCCCCGGTTCTTCTCAATTGGGTTGGAGTTCTCAAAAAACACATTCCTATTTGTGAGTCTGAGGAAGGGCTATCCTTTGACCCAGGGAAGGAAGTGCTGCAACCCATGATGGCTGATGCTTAAGCACTCTTTGGTTGTATATTCTTGGTCTCCTCCTTTGTATATATCCTCATGCTTGACAAACTCCATTCTGTCACTCTTAATGTACAGGGCCTCTGCAATCCTTCTAAGTGGAGGCTAGTGTGGAATTATGTTTTAACCAGGCAGCCGGACATTCTCTGTTTGCAAGAACATAACCAACATTCTATGGCTGGCCAGGCTGGCTATTTTGGGGGCTATGATATCCACTATGCACGTACTAAGCACTTCTTGGGTCTTTGCATATTGGTCAGACATGAACTGCAGCCCCAGCTTGCCTTCAATGATTGTGATGGTGGCAGATGGATGGTGATTCAATGTGATGTCAATGGTGATATTTGGGAATTTGCCTCTGTTTATGCCTCGCAAACTTCTGCTTCCAGAGCTTACATGTGGCATGCCATTGCTTCTTACCCATGGTGATCTTGTGCTCTTCTTGGTGGAGACTTTAATAACTCTCCCATGCCATCAGACAACACTACTCATAGATCTCATATGATCCCTTCTGAAAAGCGATCATGGGAGGAGTTACTTACCACGACACATGCACAAGATTTATGGACAGCCATGCACACTGGAATAGTGGGCTACACCTATCATCATAATGCCTTTACTAACTATTGGGCTCGCTTGGATAGATGGTATTTACTGCATGCTCAACAATATACAGATTTCAGTCTTCATATTGAGGTTGATCACTCTCTTGGTCTCTCTGACCATGCTCCTTTATGGCTGAATATTCAGTTTGGTCAGCCCTGGGATGACATGCCTTTACATTCCATTCGGATGAAACATATCAATAAAGGATACTTGCAGCATGCACAATTTCAACAATTGATCCGATATGCCATAATTCCTCTTGCAGCCCATGTCCATTATGACTGTAATTTTGCATGGCAACGCCTTGTGGACAGGCTTCAGCATGCTATTCATGAATATGGGAGTAATTTCATGCCTGACTGGAGAGCTAAAGTTCAGCATGCCAGAGCAGTAGTTCAGTCCTTGACTGCACATTCCCAATTGCAGCCCCTCTCCTCTCAACAAATGGACACTCTCTCTCAGTCAACAGCTCTCTTGCAAGCTAATGACCGATGAAAATTGGCCAAGTGGCAGGTTCGGGCAAGGATGACGCAATTCATGGATAAAGGCTGCTCTTCAAAATCTTTCTTTCAAGGGTTACATGCTTCTAGGAGGAAGACCTCTTGCCTCAGAGTCCATAAACTGGATGGTGAATGAACTCGGTCTTTCTCACAGCTCCAACATGAATGCTTTTCTTATTTTCAGAAACTGTTTGCACCCCCTACTACCACTTCTTTGCACGAATTACAAGCTCAGGATACTCTTTTACAGCATGTTCTTCCCATTCTCAACCCACAGGAAGCTCTCAAACTTGATATGCCTTTCACTGATGTTGTGGAGCTTGATGATACCTTGTCCCATCTCAGCACTCGTAAGGCACCAGGATATGATGGCCTCACGGTGGAATTTTTCTTACACTTTTGGGAAGACCTTAAAGGTGTTATCCTGCAAATGATTAATGAGGCTTGGCATACAGGAGTACTGCCCCAATCATGGAAGCATGGCATAGTTAAACTCATCCCCAAGTGGAATTTGTGTGAGCATCTCATGGATTGGAAGCCCATCACATTGATGCCTGTTGTTTACAAACTCTTTGCTAAAATGCTGGTGCACCGTCTTCACCAAGTGCTTTATGAGGGTCTGCATCCCTTGCAATATGGCTTTGTTCCTAGGCGACAGATCCATGATAATATTGGCAATGCTCTCATGGCTATTGAATATGCAAAATATTCTGACCAGGATGTTTTTATTATGCAAGTGGACTTTGCTAAAGCTTTTGACATGGTCAACTGGGATTTTATCTCACAGACAATGGCTCAGATGGGATTCGGGCCAAAAATGGCTAATGGCATCTACTGCTTGTATGCTGACTCTATAGCCCAATGCATCCTTGGCAATCATCTTTCTCAATCTTGGTCCTTGGGTCGTTCGGGCAGACAAGGGTGTCCACTCAGTGCCCTCTTATATGCCATTGCCACTCACCCACTTCTCAGATACTTCAATCATCTTACCGCGCAGGACCTTCTCATTGGTCTTCAGATTCCTGGAGCCCCTCCCTTTATGGCTCAGGCATATGCAGATGACTCCTTCTTTATGCAGCATAATTCTCCACAGCAGTTGAAGACTCTTATGGACACTCTCTCTATATATGGCATGGCTGCTGGCTTGCATGTCAATTTTGACAAATCCAGCCTCATACCTCTGCATTTATATGATTGGTATGTTCTTTTATGGCCCGGACACATTATGTAACCCTATGATGTGGTCTGCCATCTTGGTTACCCTATTGGCTAGTACATCACAAGGAAACAACAGTTAAAGTGGATTTTTGACAAACTTCATGCCAAGCTCCACTACTAGAAGCTCTCCACTTGGCCACTCTATGCTAGGCTCCGGATTGTCCAGTCGATTATCATGGCCTATGTTCAGTACTATTTGCCTTTGATACATTGGACCTCTCAGGACACTTCTGCTTTCATGTCTCAGGCTATGGAGCTGTTATGGAAAACAAAGTCTTTTGCTAAAGCTTTAAGACTTATGCGGATGGCAAAAGTTTGTTCCCCGAGGATGCATGGCGGATTGAATGTGCTGAATATTGTGAATCATGTCTTGGCAAGGAAAAATCCTCTCCTACTCACCTTTTTTCGTCAGACGCAGCCATGGACTCATATTCTTGCAACCATGTGCACGGCCTTACGCACTTCTGCACGTGGCGCATGGATCACTGATCTCACTGGGAGGTCATTTTAGGCAGATTTGTAGGTTCTATCTTGGGCTGCCCTTTTGCCACTTCACATATTTGCGATTGGAAATAGGTCCTTTCGCATGCTCATTGGGCACCCTTCCTTTTATCTCATGCCAATTCCCTTTGGCAGGAAAGCATTTACTAGAGTGCTGTTTTTGATTCTCCATTGGCCCTGCAAGAGCAGATTCGGGCATACAATCTCAGCAAATTGGGGATTAGGTGCATAAATGATGTTGTTGATGCTACTGGTCAAATGCTTTCCTTCCCTCAGGCTATGGCTTCCTATCCACTAGCCATGCATCACAAGTTCATTTGGAGAAAAATTGCTGACTTGCTGCAGCCTTTTCTTCCCATCCCTCCTTTATCTAACAGGGACAAATTATAGGATTGGCAGTTACACCCAGTGGGCTCAAATTCTCATCCTGTTATTCTTTCTGACTAACGGCGGTTAGGACGACATACTCTTTCCTCCAGCCATCACCATGGATTCATTCACATGCTAATTCTCTTTGGCATATGACAAAATCACTTACTTGGTGGCGAAAGAATCTTTGCCAATTTATGGAGGAGTAAATTGCCTCTCAAAAGCAAAAGCTTTTCCTATGGCGTTGTCTTACAGGTTCTTTATCTGTGGGGGTCACTCTTGCTAAACAAAGGATTGCATCTGCTTCTTGTCTTCGATGCATGGCCCCTTCTGAAACAGTGCCTCATTTGTTTTGGACGTGCTCCAGCACTAAGGCCTTCATCCGCAAAATTTCCATGTTACTTCGCCTTCGTTTCCCTAACTCTTTTTTTGGGAAACACTTTTGGCTTTTTGGCAGACTCCCTACAACCACGGTCCATTACTCTTTACTTTTGTACTGGGTCAGATATTGGGCTTTCTGGACCATATGGCAGGATCACAACATGAGATATTTTGGGAAACCGTTTTTGCAATCTTATCAGTATTTTAGAAGCTCCTTACGGCAATCTGTTTATGATGCTTGTCACCAAGGAGATCTTCATCAGTCATGCCTGGAAATAGTTTCTCTTTGCTTCTAATTTCCCGTTGAGGCTCTCCGTTTTGGAGACTCTCATGTAAATTTCATTGATAATATAGTGTTCATGGATTTACCAAAAAAAAGTGTGTGGTGTGTGTGTGTGTGTGTGTGTAGGTGGCGCGTGGATCTTGGACTGTGTCGACCCTGCTTTCTAGACTGTGTCGGCCCTACAGCCCTCAGTTGCGACCTTCTGGGGGTCCCCTCTATGCGCACAGATACTCTGTTTTCTCATCGTCAATTTGCCCCTCTTCCTCTCTTCCGTGACCTGTGTGTGTGTGTGTGCGGGTGTGTGTGTGTGTGTGTGCGCGCGCGCGCGCGCGCCTCGCTACAGGTCTCTGTTTTCCCTTCTGTGTAAGATAGTATTCCTGCAAGCCTCCTATCACAACAAGTTTTGGGCTTTTCCATCTCTATTCAATGCCTTGTTGAAATAGCGCTGCCCCCCCTTTTTTCTGATCTGTCTCTTCCTGCTGAATCGACTAGTCTCGATGGCATAAACAAGCAAGTATTATGTCAAGAGAGCACTTTCTCCTCAACCTAAAAGACAATCAAGGGAAACTCTGCCCCCCATAGCTCTTGCAGACACACAACATCTGGATGAGTATTATTTATATAATGCCATAGGAGCCTCCATTTATGCTGATTGCAGAGGCCCTGTATGTTATAAGAAAAATATTTAAGAGAAGTACGCATGAAAATATGTACAAGAGATGAGCAGTCCTCAAAGAGAAAGGGAGGCATCAGGCCTCTGCCATTGCCACAGGGTCTTGCTGACCCTCAGAATCCAATTCCCTGACTAGATCATCTTCTTCACAAAGTGGAATACCCTTCTTGACTGCATTGACCCATGCCTTTGAGATGGGGCTGTCCGAAGAGGTAGAAGGTTGACCAGGAGATGGAGCAGAAGCATCCCAATTACGAGATTGAAGAGGTCTTTGTTTGAGAGGCACCGTCTTCTTTGCATTCTGCCAACCCTCGTGAGAAGATGAATTATTTTCCACTAGCTTGTTTTTTCCTTTATCCTTGTTTTGAGCTGAATTGGCTTGGCTCCCTGTATGAACTAAAGGCTTTTCTCCTTTAGCTTTGATCTTTTCCACATATGTCTTCTGACCTCCTTTATTAGATGGCGGAGGAATGGCAGCTGGAGGAGGTGGATGAAGGATAGAGGGACACTCATAAGCTAGGTGCCTGAACTTGTGACAAGAGAAACAAGCTCCAGCAAAAATGCCCCATTTCAAAGTGAAATATTTCTTTCCCAAATTAAAACCCTCAATCTCAACTGCAATAGCAGAGGGGGTTGGTCTATCAGTATCCCATGAGATGCAAAAATTATTTTTATTACCTGTGGGATGAGGGGGACAGATCACTTGTCCCAATGTCATCGCTAAGCCTAGAAGCTCTGTTCACATGTAATCTGGAAAATCAACGACCATGTAGGGCAGTGATGTTTGATGAGATTCTGATATCCCTTATTAGGAGACCAAGGCATGATGTGCACCATTTGATGACCAAAAAAATAAAGGGGACATTTCCAGCATATTCTTTTGTTTTGTCAATGCATCCAAGAGATGAACTTCATAAAATCCTTGGGAGGCAAAATAGACTCCTTCTACATAGCATCCACCTAGGAGAGAATTCACCCATTGTCCCACATAATTAGCCGAGGGTATTTTGCCTGGAAAAAAGATGATGACTGCAGTTTGAGAGAGCTTCTTCAGAGGATGCACAAGAGAAGGCAACTTCATCTTGTAAGTGAGTTCCGGAGCAGGTAGTATCCATTCTCTTCTACTTTGTTGAAAATCCTCATTCAACATGTCAAACACATAGGAAGCATCTTCAGATGAAGGATCAGCATTCTTTTGTTGGCCAACATGGGTTCTTTTCAGGATATGATATATTTTATGCATGATCTGAACAATTCTCTGGGCTGTGCATTTTAGCCAGACATGATCTGCAGCCCTGCGTAGCATATAATGATCTTTGTGGCAACCGATGGATGATTATCCAATGTATGATCAATGGAGAGATTTTTGAAATAGGCTCCTTGTATGCCTCTCAAATTTCATCTTCCAGAGCTCAAATGTGGGACTCCATAAAGCAATATCCTTGGTCCTCAAATGTGGGACTCCATAAAGCAATATCCTTGGTCCTCAAATGCTCTACTTTGTGGTGACTTTAATAATTCTCCTCACTGGAGGGACAATACCACACATAAATCCCATATGCTACCCTCTGAAATCCAGCAATGGGAACATATGACTTCATCACTTCATACTGCAGATTTATGGATAGCAACTCACCCTTCAATTTTGGGATTTACATATCATCATAATGCTTTTACAAAATATTGGGCCAGGCTTGATAGATGGTATCTTATTCATGCTCAGCAATATGATGATTATACATGTCAAATGTGGACTGATTATTCTCAACAACTATCTGATCACACTCCACTTTGGCTCAACCTTTCATTTGGTATGCCTCTGGTGGATGATATGCAGCTCTCTTTAGTCAGACACTTGCAGGTCAATCAATTATATCTTTCTCATGAAAAATTCCAGCAAATGATCAGATTGGCTTGCAGGCCATTGTTATCCCATGCTCAGGAGGATCTGGATTTTGCCTGGAATTCTTTTGTACATCGTATTCAAAATGTCATTAAGGAATATGGAAGATGGTACATGGTAGAAACCAGACACCATATCCAGTGGGCAAAATCATACAAGCAGTCCTTGGTATAGATTAGCCATCAAAGGTCTCTTTCTGCTTCTGAGCAGAATTCATTGTCTTGTGCTTCTTCCATAATTGATGCTAATGATAAACGCAAGCTTTCCAAATGGCAGACAAGGGCTAGAGTTAAACCTATGCTAGATAAGGGTTGTTCCTCGAAATCTTTCTTTTGAAATTTACATGCATATAGACAAAGTCAATCTATCATGAGAGTCAGGAAACCCGATGGTCTTTGGACTGAGACTTCATCTCAACTAGAAAAACAATGTCTGGATCATTTTCAGCTTCTTTTCTCTCTACCATCTTCTTCTACACCTCAGGTTGCATTGGCTCGGAGCAGATTTATTGAGCTTGTTTCTCCTATTGTTTCTTTGCAAAAAGCTTCAATGCTGGAAATGTCCTTTTCAGATACTGAATTGGATGAAGCCCTCAAGCATTTGGGTAAACATAAATCCCCTGGCTGGGATGGTTTGACAGTTGAATTTTTTGTAGCCTTCTAGGCTGAATTGAAGGGTCCAATGTTGAAGCTCATTAATGTAGCCTGGCAGCATCAACATCTTCCCTCAGCTTGGAAGCATGGTCTGGTTAAGCTTGTGCCCAAAAAACCTCTATGTGAGACAATGGATGACTGGAGGCCTCACTTTGATGCCTGTTATATATAAACTTATTGCTAAAATGTTGGTACATCATCGGATAAAGGATATCCTTCATGATGGACTTCATCCCAGGCAATATGGTTTTGTTCCAAGAAGGCATATACATGATAATATCTCCAATACTCTCATCACAATGGAATATGCAAAATATTCTGCTCAAGATGTCTTGGTCATGCAGGTGGATGTGGTAAAGGCATTTAATACGGTACAGTGGGATTATGTTTCTCAAATCATGTCTAAACTTGGTTTTGGGCCAAAGCTAGTTAATTTCATATATTGGCTTTACTCAGATTCCACTGCTCAATGCTTTATAGGGAAACATTTGTCTGAGTCTTGGACTCTAGAACGATCAGTTCGACAGGGATGCCCTCTCAGTGCTTTGTTCTATGCTATTGCTTCACATCCTTTGCTTCTTTATATGGATCATCTGGTTGATACTAGACAGTTAGAGGGGCTTCAGATTTTTGGTTCACGGCCTTTTATTGCACAGGCTTATGCAGATGATACATTCTTCATGCCAATGAACAGTCCTCTGGAGCTTCGCCTATTGATGGATACTCTTTCAGATTTCGGGTTGGCAGCTCATCTAAAAATTAATTTTCAGAAATCAAAACTCTTACCTCTCAAGCATTGTGACTGGCATGCTATCCCGTGGCCCGGCCAGATTATTTATCCGGAAAACATAGTAAGACATTTGGGTTATCCCATTGGCTGGAAAATCAGAAATAAGCAACAAATATCTTGGGTACTAAACAAAATTCAGGACAAATTAGAATATTGGAAGATCTCCAGTTGGCCGTTGCACGTACGGCTTCGAATTGTTCAGTCCATTGTTCTAGCTTATGTCCAGTTCTACCTTCCTCTATTACATTGGTCATCTCGAGATCTTTCTTCTTTTATGTCTCAAGCCATGGAGATTTTTTGGAAAACTAAGCTTCATAAAAAAGCTTTAAGGTTGCTCAAAATGGACCTGCTTTGCTCACCAAGAATGCATGGTGGTTTGAATATTATAAACATCAAATTTCATGTGTTGGGGCAAGAAAGATCACTATGCTCAAAACCTTTTTTCAACAAGAGCAGCCTTGGTCTATCATGTTGGCAATTTTGTTGGTCAGATGCGCACAAATGCTTATGGTCATTGGCTAGTTGATCCATCGGAAGTAGTACTTGGCAAATTTCAAGGTAAAATCCCTGGTTGTCCATTTTCTACTTCCTTGATTCAGGATTGGATAATACTTCTGGACATTCTCACATGCTTCAGGTCGAACGACAAGCCTGGGAGCTTTTTTTGCAGACAAGTGAGGGAATAGATTTGTGGCCCCTTCTGCATGCAAATAATCCAGGGTTCACGTTTCAACACAATGCTCTTTCGTCTTATCGGGCCCGTCTGGACAGATGGTATCTCTTTCGAATGCAGCAATATGATAATTTTGCGTGTGACATGAGTATAGATTACTCGTTGCTGGGACTCTCGGACCATGCTCCGATTGCTTTGAAGTTGAATTTGTCCTCGGGTTATGTTGATGATCCCTTGTGTGCAAGGCGGCTCTTACATGTTAATAATGGATATCTTAAACATGAGGTATACAGAAAGATGGTGGTGGAGGTTATTTCGCCATTGACTTCTCAAATGTGTATGGATATGGACACGGCTTGGGTTCCGCTTTGTTATGCGTATTCAATGTGTGATTCAAGATTATGGCACGCACTACTTGAAGCATTTGAGACAACGAGTTAAAGAGGCTAAAGACAAAGTTCAAGATTTAATTCACCTTGCTAACATCTCTCCTCTTAATGATTCCCAGATGGGAGAGCTCTTTTTTGCTCGAGTGTTGTTACAGCATAATGACAAGAGAAAATTGGATAAATGGCAAATTCGTGCACGAGAACATGCTTTGGCAGATAAAGGATGTGCTTCTAAGCAATTCTTCCGACATCTGCATTATTCCAACAAGCAGACTCAAGCCATTAAACGAATTAGACTCTTGGGTGGTGACTGGACAAAATCTCGTAACGAGCTAGTGAGGGCGATGGAAAATCATTATGGCAAAATATTTCAAGCTCTGCTGGTTCTCTCACAGGAGTCGCAGGAGGGCCGACAGGCTCGTTACTTGTTCCTATCGCATGTTACTCCGATTTTATCGGTTTAGCAGGTTGAATGTCTAGAAGAGAACTTCACAGAAATAGAGTTGTACTCCAGTCTCTGTGATTTGGTACGATGGAAATTCCCTGGTTAGGATGGCCTTACTGTGGAATTCTTTCGCTCTTTTTGGGAATATCTAGAACAACCCTTGCTTTTCATGATAAACACTGCATGGGCAAAACAAGCTTTGCCGGCATCCTGGAAAGAAGGATTGCTCAAGTTGCTCCCTAAGCACGTGCTTTGTGAAGAATTCTCACAATGGCGACCGATTACTCTTATGCCTGTTGTCTACAAATTGCTTGCTAAAATGATGGCTAATACAATTAAAAAATCATTGCATGACGGTTTGCATCCTTCTCAGTATGGATTCATTCCACGTAGACAAATTATGGACAATCTCGCAAATGTCAGCATTGGCATGGAGTATGTCAAGTATACTAAGCAAGATGCCTTGGTCGTACAAGATGACATTGAGAAGGCATTTGATTCGGTCCTTTGGGATTACATTGAGGAGACCATGTGTTGCCTGGGCTTTGGCCCGAAGCTCTCCCGAGTCGTTCACTTTTTATATGCTGATAGTACCTGTGTCGGATTACTTGATGGTTTTCTCACCGAGCCATGGCTGTTGGGTCGCTCGGTAAGGCAAGGTTGCCCGTTGAGTGCGTTCCTTTATGCAATTGCTACTCATCCCCTCCTATTGCATTTGGAGTCCTTGACCTCCTCTCGAAGTTTACAGGGTTTGAGACTGCCTTCAGGCAAGCAATTTATTGGCCAAGCATATGCAGATGATACTTTGCTTATGCCTCTTAATAACCGGAATGATGTCGAACTTATTATGCACGTTCTTCATTTGTTTGGCCTGGCAGAGCAGGCCTAAAGGTGAATTTCTTGAAATCAAAGTTATTGGTTTTGACTGAATATGACTGGCATAAGCTGCTTTGGCCGGGTGAAATTGTTCCCTCGCACATCATGGTCCGTCATTTGGGTTATCCAGTGGGCTGGACAGTTTTTCCTTCAATGTACAAGGTCTTTGTAATGCCAATAGGTGGAGGCTTTTTTGGCACTATGTACATACATTGCATCCGGATGTGGTGTGTTTGCAAGAGCATAATCAGCACTCCCTTGCTGGTTAGCAAGCTTCTTTTGCCGGATATGACATATTCTATGCAAGCATGGCAAAATTCTTTGGAGTATGCATACTGGTCAAACATGACTTGCATCCACTTTTGACTTTCAACGATCCTAATGGCAGATGGATGGTGCTCCAAACCATGATTAATGGGGAGATCTATGAGTTTGCTTCCGTATATGCATCGCAGACCTCAGCTCTCAGGGCTCGTATGTGGGACTCTCTGGCTAAATACCCCTGGCTGTCAAATGCCTTTATATGTGGGACTCTCTGGCTAAATACCCCTGGCTGTCAAATGCCTTTATATGTGGGGATTTTAATAATTCCCCTCAGCCACAAGATAATACTTCTCATAAAAGTCACATGCTCCCTTCTGAAAAGCAATCTTGGGAGGACATGTTATCCTCCTTACATGCAAGAGATCTCTGGATATCCATACATAACACAATACCAAGATACACTTTTCATCATAATGCTCTCTGTGAATATTGGGCCAGGTTAGATCGATGGTACTTACTAAATGCATGCCAGTTTAATGGATTCACGTGTCATCCCATACATCTGAATGCACAATATCTAGTGCATTTCTGCTCACATATCTGTTACGTGGAAACACATGCTTTGTTTGCTTCCCAAATTGGCATGCTTCACATATTTTTGCATACCTTCCACTTTAAATTTTGGCAGCCCTGTCACAATTCCTTTAGTCTGCATAGACTTCAATCTCTGCACATTCACATGTCCAATCCTTTTATGCCAAATGTCTGTGTCTGCAACAATTCCTGAACCATTTGCAAACATCGCAGCACTCATTTCAGGCATGTCTACATTTAATGTAAACATTCTGCCCACTCTGTTGCCTTTTGCAACCAATCTGCACTTGTCTTTAAAATCTTCAACATAACATCCATCAGGGTTAAACCGAACCTGCAAACCCTGCTCAATCATCTGGCCAACTGAAACCAGATTCTTTGTTATGTTCGGAACGTGAAATACATCTACAAGGTACTTCACTTTGCCATCCTGTATAGACAATGGCACATCTCCAACATGGGCAATTGGATGAGCAGTGTCATCCCCTGTTTCCACAAAACCTGGTCTTTCTGGGTTTTTCATCTCCTTGAACCACTCTCCATATGGTTCAAAGCACCTGAATCCACATACCATACATCATCTTTTTGTGCTGCGTCAACATTTTCAGACATGGCATTCACGACATGCTGCATAACAAACAACCTTTCATTATCCTGATTCCTACAAAGACCATATCTATGGGAGGCTGTAGGTATTATGTGACGTTTATTGATGACCACACAAGGGAAGTGTGGGTATATTTCATGAAGGAGAAGAGTGAGGTGTTCACTCACTTTCAGAATTTCAGAGTTTTGGTTGAAAAGCAAATAGGGAAATATGTAAAGTGCCTAAGGTCAGATGGAGGGGGAGAGTACTTCTCCAATGAGTGCTCTGAATTTTTGAAGAAGAATGGTATTCGGAGACAGTTTACATGCAGATACACTCCGCAGCAAAATGGAGTTGCTGAGCGGAAAAACAGGCACATTGCTGAGATTGCACGAGCATTGATGGAAGAGAAAAATATGCCACATAGCTATTGGGCTGAGGCTGTTTCTACAGCAGTATACATCATGAACAGGACTCCAACTGCAGCCATACATGATGTAACTCTAGAGGAGAGGTTTACTGGCAGAAAACCAAATTTGTCTCATCTGAAAGTCTTTGGATGCATTGCATATGTGCATGTGCCAGATGAGCTGAGAACTAAGCTGGATCTGAAAGCTGAAAAATGTGTGTTTATTGGATATTCTCTTGAGTAAAAGGGATACAGGTGTTATAACCCTACTACACGTGAGTTGAGGGTAAGCAGGGATGTTGTCTTTGATGAGATGAGCAGCTGGTATGCTGCTGAAAAAGAAGCTGTTGGGGCTGATGTGAGTGGAAGTGTGGTTGCACAGAATGCAGGTCAGCAATCACAGTCTTTGAGTGGACCAGGAGAGTCCTCATCTAGTGGGTCTATTGATAGACCATGGAGTGGCAGGCTGCATCATAATACCAGTCCTGCAAATGTGATTAGTACATCACGTAAAGGAAAAGAGAAAGTGGTTGAGCCCCTTGGTATGCCTGACATTTCTGCAGGGCATTCTCATGTTGATGGAGAGTCTAGTGGCTCAGATATGAGCCTTGATGAGGAACTTGGGATCCCAGCTATGAGAACACCTGGTGTAAAGAAGGCTATGGAAGCCATGAATGAAAAGTTGCAAAGATCTGGGAGAGTGAAAAATCCTGTGCAGAGATTTACCTATGATGGTTATGTGGCACATCACTATGCATATATGGCAAAGGTTGTGCAGGTTGTTGAGCCCACATGCATTGATGAGGCTGTTGGAAATGTGTGTTGGGAGAAAGCTATGGATGAGGAGATGGATGCACTATATGGAAATGAGACTTGGGATTTAGTGCAATTGCCTGAAGGCAAGAAAGCCATTGGATGCAAGTGGGTGTACAAAGTAAAACATAACAGTGATGAAAGCATAAACAGGTACAAGGCTAGATTGGTAGCCAAAGGATATGTGCAGACATATGGCATTGATTATGAGAAAACTTTCAGCCCAATTGCCAAGATGGCAACAGTGAGAGTTGTGATAGCAGTGGCTACGTCAAAGCAATGGTCTTTACATCAGATGGATGTAAAGAATGCATTCTTGCATGGGGATTTGCAAGAAGAGGTGTATATGTTGCAGCCACCTGGTTGTTATGAGGATGTGAGCACCCCGAGCATGTTTGCAGGTTGAAGAAAGCCTTATATGGCTTAAAGCAAGCACCAAGAGCATGGTCTGACAAGATTTCTGAATATCTTGTTACTATTGGCTTTCATGTAGCCAATGCAGATTTCTCGCTGTATGTGAGACATAGTGATAGAGGGGTTATGCTTGTTGTCATCTATGTAGATGACTTGATCATTACGGGGGACCATGATGCAGAGATCTTTGATGTAAAGATCTTGCTAAGACAGAAGTTTGAGATGAAGGATCTGGGGGAGCTCAGATATTTCTTGGGCATTGAGGTGATTAGGTCACCACATGGTATTGGATTACTGCAGAGACAGTATGGCCTGGACATGTTGTCCAAGTATGGTATGAAAGGCTGTAAGCCTATTTCTGTGCCATTGGATTAGAATGGCAAGTTGAGTGTAGATTCAGGAGAGATCTTGGAGGACCCTACTATGTATAGGCGCATAGTAGGAAGTTTGATCTACATGACGATCACCAGACCAGATTTGAGCTATGCTGTTGGGTTGGTGAGTTAGTTTATGCAGGTTCCACGAAAACCACATTTGGATGCAGTGAGACGCATACTGAGGTATGTGAGGTCTACTTTGCATTGTGGACTATTCTATAAGACTGGGACAGAGATATGTGTACATGGGTACAGAGATGCTGATTGGGCTGGTAGTATCTCAGACAGAAGATCTACCAGTGGCTTCATGTTTTCTTTGGGGAGTGCTGCTGTGACTTGGAGCAGCAAGAAGCAGCCTACGGTTGCTCTATCAAGTACAGAGGCCGAGTACAGAGGAGCTGCTATGGTAGCATGTGAGGTAGCTTGGTTGAGGTAGCTACTTGCAGATTTGGGTCTATCAGTGGATAGACAAGTTGTCATTTTCTGTGACAACATTAGCAGTATACAGTTGGCCAGGAACCCAGTATTTCATGCTCGTACTACAAAGCATATAGAGGTCCACTACCACTTCGTCTCAAAGAGGTCTTGGCAGGAGATCTTGACCTTGTTTATGTTAGCACAGAGGATCAGGTAGCTGACATCTTCACCAAAGCATTGGGTACAGAGAAGCTCCGTAGATTCAGGGCTTCGCTTGGTGTACATGAGATGGAGTTGAGCTCGAGGGGGAGTGTTGAGATATCGAGCTCGTCTAGTGAGGCGGTGGCTACTGATGACCCGCCTGGGGGATAGGCCCCACACTTACACCACTGGCATGGTTGGTGAGATCATGGGAGATATGCGGCCAGTGGGATGGCAGGCTGTGTGACAGCCATTCTAGAGACTGTCATAGTTATAGCGCCAGCTCATTTAGTCGGGTTCACACTATAGAGAACCCGTGTATGTATTTGGTTGAGTACCCTTCATATTGTGTGTACTCTTATCTTGTATATGGTGTGTTGAGTGTTGAGTAGAGAAGAAGAAGATTTCAGCCCCTTACCTTGTGTGTTCTCTATTAGGGTTTTGTGAGTGTGTGTGTGTGCTTGCAAGAGCTCAAGCTCTCTTCCCCCCTGCATCTTTTCACAGAAGGAGGCATACATGGTGAAGGGACTGGTGATGGTGATGGCTGACTACTATTACTGCACAAAAAACACATATAATTTTTAAGATTCATTTTGGATGGTTTCATGATAATTACACCTAGACACGGAGTAGATTAATGCATACCTCGAACGGTGCCTTTGTGCCAAGGGAGTGCCCTCGGCCTGTGTCAAAACACTGGGGCCCGACGTCTGCTGCACCTGCGTCTGCACCAAAAGCGTATGCACGGGTTCGGGTGTGCCGCCACCTCTGGGAATAGGATCCCTCAAAGAGCCCTCCCCAAAGGCTACTGGCTATACTAGTGTCGAGAGGTGAGTGATGATTGACTCAAGCTGGGGTACAGTCATGGCAGCGTACTCAATCATATCCTCCTGGATGGACTCTCTGTCTACCGCCATTTGTCTCAAGATCCTCTTTATGACCATCAAGAGGGGAGCCTTTTCTTGCTCAGCCATAGGTATTTCAAGGAAAAAAATTGTAGTCAACTCATGAGAAAGAGAGAGCCAATAGAGATCATGTGTAAAGGACAACACAGTTATGTGCTTGGGCAAGAACCAAGGAAGTGCTGAAAAAGCCAGCAAGTACACGTCAACTTTTTTCTCGGAGGAAAAGTCATGAAACCAAGGTGCACAGAGGCTAACCAAAAGCTACTCTGCCCCCAGGTGATGGGTGGACTGCCCCTTTTATGTTCCCCTGCTACTCTTGCTTTTATTTACAATATGCTCTAAAAATAACAAGCATGTATTCTTAAAAAAACGCAGCTCTTTAGATCCCCACGCCTCAGCTGTCATGGTTGAGCCTGATGCTCATCATGTACATGATGTACATAGACTTCATGTTTACCATGTGTCCAAGAAGCACATGGTCTTCTTCCTCGCTCTCCAGCACTATAGCTGCTCTAGGTTCCAATTGTGCAAGATGCACCATGTGTACATGCTCTCTCTAAGTTCCATGTGTGCTGGGCCTTCATCCTGTATAAAAGATGTCACCAACTTGTATTAATCAAATTTAATACATACATTAAGGACAATTACCAGAAGAACCATGGATGGACACTAGAAGCTCCTAAGCTATTTAGTGAGAGGTAGTCCTAAAGATATTGTAAGGCTCTATGAGCACAAGTACAACGAGATGGTATGGCTACAAGTAGCTAGTGAAGGATAGATAAGTTCAATACCAGCCAGCTATGGATTGCTGTGGATTAACTCCTCGCAGCTTGCTGTGGATTAACTCTTCTACAATTTCCTAAGTATGGAAACCTAAAGGCCACTAGGGCAGTCCATGTCCCTAAGGCATATGATAGAGAGAGAGAGAGAGAGAGAGAGAGAGAGAGAGCGTAAGGGCTGGGGGTGCGTGTTCGAGCCAGATCTAGCCTACAAAGGAAATCGCACACCAAAACTGGCTAAGGTCATTTATATCAGCAGAAAGGCATATGCCAAAAGTGAATCGCAGCTCTAAAAGTGAGGAGAAAGGCTCCTTTTGCTCAGCGCAAAAGGAAGGAGGCCAGCAAAGCTGAGAATCGCCTTTAGACAAAGGCACTTTACTGGATAAAGAGGGCAGCTCTTTGGTATGCGTAGCTTTACTAGCAAAAAGGTGAAGCTCTTCTTCTAGCTTACGCAACCTAGCTGAGCATAAAGTCAACATGGCTGGTTGTCTGGGTTTAGCAGCTAAAAGAAATCGCAGATCTGAAAAAGCTAATTTTTCCACTCTTGCCTGAATCTTCCATTTTTGGAGTTTTCGATGATCATTTAATTTGAGTAGAGAGTGAGCATGAGAGAGGGAATCCATCTCTTGAAAAGAGAGCTGCCTGCAATGACTAAATTCAGTGAGTGATCATTGTTTTTGCCCAAGAAACTTGGGTTCTCCATTCAGCCATGTACCAAACACCATAGTCCTATATGGCTAAATTCAGTGAGTGATCATTGTTTTTGCCCAAGAAACTTGGGTTCTCCATTCAGCCATGTACCAAACACCATAGTCCTATATGGCTACCTGAATTCTGCACACAAAGCTTTCCCGTGCATAATTAATATCCTCCTATGCATGAGAGAAGAGAGGGTGTATGGCAGCCCGGATCATGTGTTGGAACTGCTGATGTAGAAGATAAGCATTATTGACATGTAGCAGCCTGCTACTTCGAGAATTCAGGTCATCACAAGGCATACCAAATGTCAGAGACAACCAAAGATGAGCATGGTCGGACATCCTGAGAGAATGATCAATAAATAGATGATACGTGAATCCATCAAACTGGCATGCATAAACAGTAAGTACCATCGATCTAACCTTGCCCAATATTCACAGAGAGCATTATGATGGCTGCCTGAATTCTGCACACAAAGCTTTCCCATGCATATATTAATATCCTCCTGTGCATGAGAGAAGAGAGGGTGTATGGCAGCCCGGATCATGTGCTGGAACTGTTGATGTAGAAGATAAGCATTATTGACATGTAGCAGCCTGCTACTTCGAGAATTCAGGTCATCACAAGGCATACCAAATGTCAGAGACAACCAAAGAGGAGCATGGTCGAACATCCTGAGAGAATGATCAACAAATAGATGACACGTGAATCCATTAAATTGGCATGCATTTTGTAAGTACCATCGATCTAACCTGGCCCAATATTCACAGAGAGCATTATGATGAAAAGTGTATCCCGGTATTGTGTTATGTATGGATATCCAGAGATCTCTTACATGTAAGGAGGATAACATGTCCTCCCAAGATTGCTTTTAAGAAGGGAGCATGTGACTTTTATGAGAAGTATTATCTTGTGGCTGAGGGGAATTATTAAAATCCCCACATATAAAGGCATTTGACAGCCAGGGGTATTTAGCTAGAGAGTCCCACATACGAGCCCTGAGAGTTGAGGTCTGCGATGCATATACCGAAGCAAACTCATAGATCTCCCCATTAATCATGGTTTGGAGCACCATCCATCTGCCATTAGGATCGTTGAAAGTCAAAAGTGGATGTAAGTCATGTTTGACCAGTATGCATACTCCAGAGAATTTTGCCATGCCTGCATAGAATATGTCATATCCGGCAAAAGAAGCTTGCTGACCAGCAAGGGAGTGCTGATTATGCTCTTGCAAACACACCACATCCGGATGCAATGTATGTACATAGTGCCAAAAAAGCCTCCACCTATTGGCATTACAAAGACCTTGTACATTGAAGGAAAAACTGTCCAGCCCACTGGATAACCCAAATGACGGACCATGATGTGCGAGGGAACAATTTCACCCGGCCAAAGCAGCTTATGCCAGTCATATTCAGTCAAAACCAATAACTTTGATTTCAAGAAATTCACCTTTAGGCCTGCTGCCAGGCCAAACAAATGAAGAACGTGCATAATAAGTTCGACATCATTCCGGTTATTAAGAGGCATAAGCAAAGTATCATCTGCATATGCTTGGCCAATAAATTGCTTGCCTGAAGGCAGTCTCAAACCCTATAAACTTCGAGAGGAGGTCAAGGACTCCAAATGCAATAGGAGGGGATGAGTAGCAATTGCATAAAGCAACGCACTCAATGGGCAACCTTGCCTTACCGAGCGACCCAATAGCCATGGCTCGGTGAGAAAACCATCAAGTAATCCAACACAGGTACTATCAGCATATAAAAAGTGAACGACTCGGGAGAGCTTCGGCGGACCAAAGCCCAGGCGACACATGGTCTCCTTAATGTAATCCCAAAGGACCGAATCAAATGCCTTCTCAATGTCATCTTGTACGACCAAGACATCTTACTTAGTATACTTGGCATACTCCATGCCAATGCTGACATTTGCGAGATTGTCCATAATTTGTCTACGTGGAATGAATCCATACTGAGAAGGATGAAAACCGTCATCCAATGATTTCTTAATTGTATTAGCCATCATTTTAGCAAGCAATTTGTAGACAACAGGCATAAGAGTAATCGGTCGCCATTGTGAGAATTCTTCACAAAGCACGTGCTTAGGGAGCAACTTGAGCAATCCTTCTTTCCAGGATGTCGGCAAAGCTTGTTTTTCCCATGCAGTGTTTATCATGAAAAGCAAGGGTTGTTCTAGATATTCCCAAAAAGAGCAAAAGAATTCCACAGTAAGGCCATCCCAACCAGGGGATTTCCATCTTCCCAAATCACAGAGACTGGAGTACAACTCTATTTCTGTGAAGTTCTCTTCTAGACATTCAACTTGCTGAACCGATAAAATTGGAGTAACATGCGATAGGAACAAGCAGCGAGCCTATCGGCCCTCCTGCGACTCCTGTGAGAGAACCGGGGCGGAGCTTGATATATTTTACCATAATGATTTTCCATCGCCCTCGCTAGCTCGATATACGAGATTTTGTCCAGTCACCACCCAAGAGTCTAATTCATTTAATGGCTTGAGTCTGCTTGTTGCAATAATGCAGATGTCAGAAGAATTGCTTAGAAGCACATCCTTTATCTGCCAAAGCATGTTCTCGTGCACGAATTTGCCATTTATCCAATTTTCTCTCGTCATTATGCTGTAACAACACTCGAGCAAAAAAGAGCTCTCCCATCTGGGAATCATTAAGAGGAGAGATGTTAGCAAGGTGCATTAAATCTTGAACTTTGTCTTTAGCCTCTTTAACTCGTTGTCTCAAATGCTTCAAGTAGTGCGTGCCATAATCTTGAATCACACATTGAATATGCATAACAAAGCGAACCCAAGCCGTGTCCATATCCATACACATTGAATATGCATAACAAAGCGAACCCAAGCCGTGTCCATATCCATACACATTTGAGAAGTCAATGGCGAAATAACCTCCACCACCATCTTTCTGTATACCTCATGTTTAAGATATCCATTTTTAACATGTAAGAGCCGCTTTGCACACAAGGGATCATCAACATAACCCGAGGACAAATGTAACTTCAAAGCAATCGGAGCATGGTCCGAGAATCCCAGCGAGTAATCTATACTCATGTCACACGTAAAATTATCATATTGCTGCATTCGAAAGAGATACCATCTGTCCAGACGGGCCCGATAAGACGAAAGAGCATTGTGTTGAAACGTGAACCCTGGATTATTTGCATACAGAAGGGGCCACAAATCTATTCCCTCACTTGTCTGCAAAAAAAGCTCCCAGGCTTGTCGTTCGACCTGAAGCATGTGAGAATGTCCATAAGTATTATCCAATCCTGAATCAAGGAAGTAGAAAATGGACAACCAAGGATTTTACCTTGAAATTTGCCAAGTACTACTTCCGATGGATCAACTAGCCAATGACCATAAGCATTTGTGCGCAGCTGACCACACAAAATCGCCAACATGATAGACGAAGGCTGCTCTTGTTGAAAAAAGGTTTTGAGCATAGTGATCTTTCTTGCCAACACATGAAATTTGATGTTTATAATATTCAAACCACCATGCATTCTTGGTGAGCAAAGCAGGTCCATTTTGAGCAACCTTAAAGCTTTTTTATGAAGCTTAGTTTTCCAAAAAATCTCCATGGCTTGAGACATAAAAGAAGAAAGATCTCAAGATGACCAATGTTATAGAGGAAGGTAGAACTGGACATAAGCTCGAACAATGGACTGAACAATTCAAAGCCGTACGTGTAATGGCCAACTGGAGATCTTCCAATATTCTAATTTGTCCTGAATTTTGTTTAGTACCCAAGATATTTGTTGCTTATTTCTGATTTTCCAGCCAATGGGATAACCCAAATGTCTTACTATGTTTTCCGGATAAATAATCTGGCCGGGCCACGGGATAGCATGCCAGTCACAATGCTTGAGAGGTAAGAGTTTTGATTTCTGAAAATTAATTTTTAGATGAGCTGCCAACCCGAAATCTGAAAGAGTATCCATCAATAGGCGAAGCTCCAGAGGACTGTTCATTGGCATGAAGAATGTATCATCTGCATAAGCCTGTGCAATGAAAGGCCGTGAACCAAAAATCTGAAGCCCCTCTAACTGTCTAGTATCAACCAGCAGATGATCCATATAAAGAAGCAAAGGATGTGAAGCAATAGCATAGAACAAAGCACTGAGAGGGCATCCCTGTCGAACTGATCGTTCTAGAGTCCAAGACTCAGACAAATGTTTCCCTATAAAGCATTGAGCAGTGGAATCTGAGTAAAGCCAATATATGACATTAACTAGCTTTGGCCCAAAACCAAGTTTAGACATGATTTGAGAAACATAATCCCACTGTACCGTATCAAATGCCTTTGCCACATCCACCTGCATGACCAAGACATCTTGAGCAGAATATTTTGCATATTCCATTGTGATGAGAGTATTGGAGATATTATCATGTATATGCCTTCTTGGAACAAAACCATATTGCCTGGGATGAAGTCCATCATGAAGGATATCCTTTATCCGATGTACCAACATTTAAGTTTATATATAACAGGCATCAAAGTGATAGGCCGTCATCCATTGTCTCACATAGAGGTTTTTTGGGCACAAGCTTAACCAGACCATGCTTCCAAGCTGAGGGAAGATGTTGATGCTGCCAGGCTACATTAATGAGCTTCAAGATTGGACCCTTCAATTCAGCCCAAAAGGCTACAAAAAATTCAACCGTCAAACCATCCCAGCCAGGGGATTTATGTTTACTCAAATGCTTGAGGGGTTTATCCAATTCAGTATCTAAAAAGGACATTTCCAGCATTGAAGCTTTTTGCAAAGAAACAATAGGAGAAACAAGCTCAATAAATCTGCTCCGAGCCAATGCAACCTGAGGTGTAGAAGAAGATGGTAGAGAAAAAAGAAGCTGAAAATGATCCAGACATTGTTTTTCTAGCTGAGATAAAGTCTCGGTCCAAAGACCATCGGGTTTCCTGACTCTCATGATAGATTGACTTTGTCTATACGCATGTAAATTTCAAAAGAAAGATTTCAAGGAACAACCCTTATCTAGCATAGGTTTAACTCTAGCCCTTGTCTGCCATTTGGAAAGCTTGCGTATATCATTAGCATCAATTATGGAAGAAGCACAAGACAATGAATTCTGCTCAGAAGCAGAAAGAGACCTTTGATGGCTAATCTGTACCAAGGACTGCTTGTATGATTTTGCCCACTGGATATGCTGTCTGGTTTTTGCCATGTACCATCTTCCATATTCCTTAATGACATTTTGAATACGATGTACAAAAGAGTTCCAGGCAAAATCCAGATCCTCCTGAGCATGGGATAAAATAGGCCTGCAAGCCAATCTGATCATTTGCTGGAATTTTTCATGAGAAAGATATAATTGATTGACCTGCAAGTGTTTGACTAAAGAGAGCTCAGAGGCATACCAAATGAAAGGTTGAGCCAAAGTGGAGTGTGATCAGATAGTTGTTGAGAATAATCAGTCCACATTTGACATGTATAATCATCATATTGCTGAGCATGAATAAGATACCATCTATCAAGCCTGGCCCAATATTTTGTAAAAGCATTATGATGATATGTAAATCCCAAAACTAAAGGGTGAGTTGCTGTCCATAAATCTGCAGTATGAAGTGATGAAGTCATATGTTCCCATTGCTGGATTTCAGAGGGTAGCATATGGGATTTATGTGTGGTATTGTCCTTCCAGTGAGGAGAATTTACCACAAAGTAGAGCATTTGAGGACCAAGGATATTGCTTTATGGAGTCCCACATTTGAGCTCTGGAAGCTGAAATTTGAGAGGCATACAAGGAGCCTATTTCAAAAATCTCTCCATTGATCATACATTGGATAATCATCCATCGGTCGCCACAAAGATCATTATATGCTACGCAGGGCTGCAGATCATGTCTGGCTAAAATGCACAGCCCAGAGAATTGTTCAGATCCTGCATAAAATATATCATATCCTGAAAAGAACCCATGCTGGCCAAGAATGCTGATCCTTCATCTAAAGATGCTTCCTATGTGTTTGACATGTTGAATGAAGATTTTCAACAAAGTAGAAGAGAATGGATACTACCTGCTCCGAAACTCACTTACAAGATGAAGTTGCCTTCTCTTGTGCATCCTCTGAAGAAGCTCTCTCAAACTGCAGTCATCATCTTTTTTCTAGGCAAAATACCCTCGGCTAATGATGTGGGACAATGGGTGAATTCTCTCCTAGGTGGATGCTATGTAGAAGGAGTCTATTTTGCCTCCCGAGGATTTTATGAAGTTCATCTCTTGGATGCATTGACAAAACAAAAGATGCTGGAAATGTCCCCTTTATTTTTTGGTCGTCAAATGGTGCACATCATGCCTTGGTCTCCTAATAAGGATTATCAAAATCTCATCAAACATCACTGCCCTGTATGGGTTGAAGTCGTTGATTTTCCAGATTACATGAGAACAGAGCTTCCAGGCTTAGCGATGACATTGGGACAAGTGATCTGTCCCCCTCGTCCCACATTGGGACAAGTGATCTGTCCCCCTCGTCCCACAGGTAATAAAAATCGTTTTTGCATCTTATGGGATACTGATAGACCAACCCCCTCTGTTATTGCAGTTGAGATTGAGGGTTTTAATTTGGGAAAGAAATATTTCACTTTGAAATGGGGCATTTTTGCTGGAGCTTGTTTCTCTTGTCACAAGTTCGGGCACCTAGCTTCTGAGTGCCTCTATCCTTCATCCGCCTCCTCCAGCTGTCATTCCTCCGCCATCTAATAAAGGAGGTCAGAAGACATATGTGGAAAAGACCGAAGCTAAAGGAGAAAAGCCTTCCGTTCATACAGGGAGCCAAGCCAATTCAGCTCAAAACAAGGATAAAGGAAAAAACAAGCTAGTGGAAAATAATTCATCTTCTCACGAGGGTTGGCAGAATGCAAAGAAGACGGTGCCTCTCAAACAAAGACCTCTCCAATCTCGTAATTGGGATGCTTCTGCTCCATCTCCTGGTCAACCTTCTACCTCTTCGGACAGCCCCATCTCAAAGGCATGGGTCAATGTAGTCATCAAGAAGGGTATTCCACTTTGTGAAGAAGATGATCTAGTCAGGGAATTGGATTCTGAGGGTCAGCAAGACCCTGCGGCAATGGCAGAGGCCTGATGCCTCCCTTTCTCTTTGAGGATTGCTCATCTCTTGTACATATTTTCATGCGTACTTCTCTTAAATGTTTTTCTTATAACATACAGGGCCTCTACAATTAGCATTTATTGGAGGCTCCTATGGCATTATATAAATAATACTCATCCAGATGTTGTGTGTCTGCAAGAGCTATGGGGGGCAGAGTTTCCCTTGATTGTCTTTTAGGTTGAGGAGAAAGTGCTCTCTTGACATAATACTTGCTTGTTTATGCCATCGAGACTAGTCGATTCAGCAGGAAGAGACAGATCAGAAAAAAGGGGGGGCAGCGCTATTTCGACAAGGCACTGAATAGAGATGGAAAAGCCCAAAACTTGTTGTGATAGGAGGCTTGCAGGAATGCTATCTTACACAGAAGGGAAAACAGAGACCTGTAGCGAGGCGCACACACACACACACACACCCGCACACACACACACCCCTAAACACACACACAGGTCACGGAAGAGAGGAAGAGGGGCAGATTGACGATGAGAAAACAGAGTATCTGTGCGCATAGAGGGGACCTCCAGAAGGTCGCAACTGAGGGCTGCAAGGCCGACACAGTCCAGGAAGCAGGGTCGACACAGTCCAAGATCCACACGCCACCTACACACACACACCACACACACTTTTTTTTTGGTAAATCCATGAACAATATATTATCAATGAAATTTACATGAGAGTCTCCAAAACAGAGAGCCTCAACGGGAAATCAAGCAAAGAGAAACTATTTCCAGGCATGACTGATGAAGATCTCCTTGGTGACAAGCATCATAAACAGATTGCCGTAAGGAGCTTCTAAAATACTGATAAGATTGCAAAAAGGGTTTCCCAAAATATCTCATGTTGTGATCCTGCCATATGGTCCAGAAAGCCCAATATCTGACCCAATATCTGACCCAGTACAAAGTAAAGAGTAATGGACCATGGTTGTAGGGAGTCTGCCAAAAAGCCAAAAGTGTTTCCCAAAAAAAGAGTTAGGGAACCGAAGGCGAAGTAACATGGAAATTTTACGGATGAAGGCCTTAGTGCTGGAGCATGTTCAAAACAAATGAGGCACCGTTTCAGAAGGGGCCATGCATCGAAGACAAGAAGCAGATGCAATCCTTTGTTTAGCAAGAATGACCCCCACAGATAAAGAACCTGTAAGACAACGCCATAGGAAAAGCTTTTGCTTGAGAGGCAATTTACTCCTCCATAAATTGCGAAGATTCTTTCGCCACCACCAAGTAAGTGATTTTGTCATATGCCAAAGAGAATTAGCATGTGAATGAATCCATGGTGATGGCTGGAGGAAAGAGTATGTCGTCCTAACCGTTAGGTCAGAAAGAATAACAGGACGAGAATTTGAGCCCACTGGGTGTAACTGCCAATTTTGTAATCTGTTCCTGTTAGATAAAGGAGGGATGGGAAGAAAAGGCTACAGCAAGTCAACAATTTTCCTCCAAATGAACCTGTGATGCATGGCTAGTGGATAGGAAGCCATAGCCTGAGGGAAGGAAAGCATTTTTGACCAGTAGCATCAACAACATCATTTACGCACCTAATCCCCAATTTGTTGAGATTGTATGCCCGAATCGGCTCTTGCAGGGCCAATGGAGAATGAAAAATAGCACTCCAGTAAATGCTTTCCTGCCGAAAGAAATTGGCATGAGACAAAAGGAAGGGTGCCCAATGAGCATGCGAAGGACCCGTTTCCAATCGCAAATATGTGAAGTGGCAAAAGGGCAGCCCGGGATAGAACCTACAAATCTGCCTAAAATGACCTCCCAGTGAGATCAGTGATCCATGCACCATGTGCAGAAGTGCGTAAGGCCGTGCACATGGTTGCAAGAATATGAGTCCATGGCTGCGTCTGACGAAAAAAGGTGAGTAGGAGAGGAATTTTCCTTGCCAAGACATGATGCGCAATATTCAGCACATTCAATCCTCCATGCATCCTCGGGGAACAAACTTTTGCCATCCACATAAGTCTTAAAGCTTTAGCGGAAGACTTTGTTTTCCATAACAGCTCCATAGCCTGAGACATGAAAGCAGAAGTGTCCTGAGAGGTCCAATGTATCAAAGGTAAATAGTACTGAACATAGGCCATGATAATCGACTGGATAATCTGGAGCCTAACATGGAGTGGCCAAGTGGAGAGCTTCCAGTAGTGGAGCTTGGCATGAAGTTTGTCAAAAATCCACTTTAACTGTTGTTTCCTTGTGATGTACCAACCCAATGGGGTAACCAAGATGGCGGACCACATCATAGGGTTGCATAATGTGTCCGGGCCATAAAAGAACATACCAATCATATAAATGCAGAGGTATGAGGCTGGATTTGTCAAAATTGACATGCAAGCCAGCAGCCATGCCATATATAGAGAGAGTGTCCATAAGAGTCTTCAACTGCTGTTGAGAATTATGCTGCATAAAGAAGGAGTCATCTGCATATGCTTGAGCCATAAAGGGAGGGGCTCCAGGAATCTGAAGACCAATGAGAAGGTCCTGCGCAGTAAGATGATCAAAGTATCTGAGAAGTGGGTGAGTGGCAATGGCATATAAGAGGGCACTGAGTGGACACCCTTGTCTGACCGAACGACCCAAGGACCAAGATTGAGAAAGATGATTGCCAAGGATGCATTGGGCTATAGAGTCAGCATACAAGCAGTAGATGCTATTAGCCATTTTTGGCCTGAATCCCATCTGAGCCATTGTCTGTGAGATAAAATCCCAGTTGACCATGTCAAAAGCTTTAGCAAAGTCCACTTACATAATAAAAACATCCTGGTCAGAATATTTTGCATATTCAATAGCCATGAGAGCATTGCCAATATGATCATGGATCTGTCGCCTAGGAACAAAGCCATATTGCAAGGGATGCAGACCCTCATAAAGCACTTGGTGAAGACGGTGCACCAGCATTTTAGCAAAGAGTTTGTAAACAACAGGCATCAATGTGATGGGCTTCCAATCCATGAGATGCTCACACAAATTCCACTTGGGGATGAGTTTAACTATGCCATGCTTCCATGATTGGGGGAGTACTCCTGTATGTGCCAAGCCTCATTAATCATGTGCAGGATAACATCAGGTAGCTGACATCTTCACCAAAGAATTGGGTACAAAGAAGCTCTGCAGATTCAGGGCTTTGCTTGGTGTACATGAGATGGATTTGAGATCGAGGGGGAGTGTTGAGATATCGAGCTCATCTAGTGAGGCGGTGGCCCACTGATGACCCGCCTGGGGGATAGGCCCCACACTTACACCACTGGCATGGTTGGTGAGATCATGGGAGATATGCGGCCAGTGGGATGACAGGCTGTGTGACAGCCATTCTAGAGACTGGCATAGTTATAGCGCCAGCTCATTTAGTCGGGTTCACACTATAGAGAACCCGTGTATGTATTTGGTTGAGTACCTTTCATATTGTGTGTACTCTTATCTTGTATATGGTGTGTTGAGTGTTGAGTAGAGAAGAAGAAGATTTTAGCCTCTCACCTTGTGTGTTCTCTATTAGGGTTTTGTGAGTGTGTGTGTGTGCTTGCAAGAGCTCAAGCTCTCTTCCCCCCTGCATCTTTTCACAGAAGGAGGCACACATGGTGAAGGGTCTGGTGATGGTGATGGCTGACTACTACTACTGCACAAAAAACACATAAAATTTTTAAGATTCATTTTGGATGGTTTCATGATAATTACACCTAGACACGGAGTAGATTAATGCATACCTCGAACAGTGCCTTTGTGCCAAGGGAGTGCCCTCGGCCTGTGTCAAAACACTGGGGCCCGACGTCTGCTGCACCTACGTCTGCACCAAATTGTATGCATGGGTTAGGGTGTGCCGCCACCTCTGGGAATAGGATCCCTCAAAGAGCCCTCCCCAAAGGCTACTGGCTATACTAGTGTCGAGAGGTGAGTGATGATTGACTCAAGCTGGGGTACAGTCATGGCAGCGTACTCAATCATATCCTCCTGGATGGACTCTCTGTCTACCGCCATTTGTCTCAAGATCCTCTTTATGACCATCAAGAGGGGAGCCTTTTCTTGCTCAGCCATAGGTATTTCAAGGAAAAAAATTGTAGTCAACTCATGAGAAAGAGAGAGCCAATAGAGATCACGTGTAAAGGACAACACAGTTATGTGCTTGGGCAAGAACCAAGGAAGTGCTGAAAAAGCCAGCAAGTACACGTCAACTTTTTTCTCGGAGGAAAAGTCATGAAACCAAGGTGCACAGAGGCTAACCAAAAGCTACTCGGCCCCCCAAGTTATGCTCAAGTGATGCGTGGACTGCCCCTTTTATGTTCCCCTGCTACTCTCGCTTTTATTTACAATATGCTCTAAAAATAACAAGCATGTATTCTTAAAAAAACGCAGCTCTTTAGATCCCCACGCCTCAGCTGCCATGGTTGAGCCTGATGCTCATCATGTACATGATGTACATAGACTTCATGTTTACCATGTCCAAGAAGTACATGGTCTTCTTCCTCGTGCTCCAGCACTATAGCTGCTCTAGGTTCCAATTGTGCAAGATGCACCATGTGTACATGCTCTCTCTCAGTTCCATGTGTGCTGGCCCTTCATCCTGTATAAAAGATGTCACCAACTTGTATTAATCAAATTTAATACATACATTAAGGACAATTACCAGAAGAACCATGGATGGACACCAAAAGCTCCTAAGCTATTTAGTGAGAGGTAGTCCTAAAGATATTGTAAGGCTCTGATATGAGCACAAGTACAGCGAGATGGTATGGCTACAAGTAGCTAGTGAAGGATAGATAAGTTCAATACCAGCCAGCTATGGATTGCTGTGAATTAACTCCTCGCAGCTTGCTGTGGATTAACTCTTCTACAATTTCCTAAGTATGGAAACCTAAAGGCCACTAGGGCAGCCCATGTCCCTAAGGCATATGATAGAGAGAGAGAGAGAGAGAGAGAGAGAGAGAGAGAGAGAGAGCATAAGGGCTGGGGGTGCGTGTTAGAGCTAGATCTAGCCTACAAAGGAAATCGCATACGAAAACTGGCTAAGGTCATTTATATCAGCAGAAAGGCATATGCCAAAAGTGAATCGCAGCTCTAAAAGTGAGGAGAAAGGCTCCTTTTGCTCAGTGCAAAAGGAAGGAGGCCAGCAAAGCTGAGAATCGCCTTTAGACAAAGGCACTTTACTGGATAAAGAGAGCAGCTCTTTGGTATGCGCAGCTTTACTGGCAAAAAGGTGAAGCTCTTCTTCTAGCTTGCGCAACCTAGCTGAGCATAAAGTCAACATGGCTGGTCGTCTGGGTTTAGCAGCTAAAAGAAATTGCAGATCTGAAAAAGCTAATTTTTCCACTCTTGCCCGAATCTTCCATTTTTGGAGTTTTCGATGATCATTTAATTTGAGTAGAGAGTGAGCATGAGAGAGGGAATCCATCTCTTGAAAAGAGAGCTGCCAATGACTAAATTCAGTGAGTGATTGAGTCATTGTTTTTGCCCAAGAAACTTGGGTTCTCCATTCAGCCATGTACCAAACACCATAGTCCTATATGGCTGCCTGAATTCTACACACAAAGCTTTCCCATGCATAATTAATATCCTCCTGTGCATGAGAGAAGAGAGGGTGTATGGCAGCCCGGATCATGTGTTGGAACTGCTGATCTAGAAGATAAGCATTATTGACATGTAGCAGCCTGCTACTTCGAGAATTCAGGTCATCACAAGGCATACCAAATGTCGGAGACAACCAAAGACGAGCATGGTCGGACATCCTGAGAGAATGATTACAAATAGATGACACGTGAATCCATCAAACTGGCATGCATAAACAGTGAGTACCATCGATCAAACCTGGCCCAATTTTCACAGAGAGCATTATGATGGCTACCTGAATTCTACACACAAAGCTTTCCCATGCATAATTAATATCCTCCTGTGCATGAGAGAAGAGAGGGTGTATGGCAACCCGGATCATGTGCTGGAACTGTTGATGTAGAAGATAAGCATTATTGACATGTAGCAGCCTGCTACTTCGAGAATTCAGGTCATCACAAGGCATACCAAATGTCAGAGACAACCAAAGAGAAGCATGGTCGGACATCCTGAGAGAATGATCAACAAATAGATGACACGTGAATCCATTAAACTGGCATGCATTTAGTAAGTACCATCGATCTAACCTGGCTCAATATTCACAAAGTGCATTATGATGAAAAGTGTATCCTGGTATTGTGTTATGTATGGATATCCAGAGTGATAGAAAACAGAAGCAGGAGACAGCACACACAAGAGAAGCAAACCCTAATCCATATCCATCAATCATAAAGAAGGAGAGAAGCAATAGTCACCATCTCTCTCACACACACAAAAGGGAACACAACATAGTGTTATGTCCACACTACAAAGTAAACCTAATGTAATGTCCACACCACACAGAGTTGCCTAAAGGCACGGAGGATACAAAAGGTGTGGGGAAGGACAGAGCTGCGGAGGAGACACCTGATGCAACGCCCTTAGAAACAGGTGATAGCAATGATTCAGCCACCCTCTTCGAGCTCTTCGCTATGAAATGTAGAAAGCGCCCCGTTGGTGGTGGTCTCAAGCCGCAAGGCTGTAAAAATTAGCTGATGTTACAGCATTTTGTACTTGCTTCTGGACTAATTTGAAATACCAACCCATTTTGCTTTTCTCAATGCGTTTTGTGTCATGTCGCTCTACTCTTGAAAGGTGTCAATGCGTTTTGTGTCATGCCGCTCTACTCTTGAAAGGTGTCAATGTGTTTGTAAACTGTCATGTCCTACTGTCACTGTTTTGTAACCTTTTATTGGTACCCAATGTCTAACTTTGCTTTTGCGAAAAGGCTGTGTTCTTCTACTCATATAGTTTAGTGGTACTACAACAAGGGACCATTGGTGGCTACATGAACAACCACCGGATACATCAATGCTGATACATGTAATGGCAAGCAATAGGCGCCTTGTTGTTTTGGATGTCAATGGAGTGCTACTGAAGGATTATGTTGAAGCACCCAAGGATTTGTGGCAGCTCCCGTTTCCAAATGGAATTAGGCCCCAAGGTGTGCAAGTGTCTCAATACAATATTATGTCGTCAGACCTGATGTGGAGGACTTCATCATCAACTTGAGGAAGCGATGCGACGTGATGCTATGGTAGTTTGAAACTGTGTTTTTTACTTTGTACACAATTTGGTACTGTTTGGTGCTTTGATACTATGGTACTTGGTTCTGTGCTTGGTAACATTTGTGTACACAATTTTATAATGTTTGGTACTTTGGTTATTTGGTACTTTGGTACTGTGTTGTACCAAGTTTGGTACCTTTTCACTGTTATGTACTATTTGTTAGCTTTGGTACTCTTATTTGTGCTGCTATTCTAATTGCTTGGTTTACCAGATATTTTTGACCAGTCTCATTGTGAGAGGTGGGCTACCAAACTCAGAGATGTGCCAGTCCTTGCGAAGGAGTTCGGTAACAAGCCTATTTTTCTGAAGCTCCTAAGAAAAGTGTGGCACAAGTATCCGCAATTCAATGAAACGAACACCCTCCTTGTGGACAACACGAGATACAAGTCCTTGAAGAATGATTACGACTCGTGCTGCTGCATCCGGTCATATGAGCCTAAGTATTATGACCCCGACAAGCCGAAGTATCTTATGGATGTCATTTTCCCGTGGATCTCCGGCTGGCTAGCTGATAAGTTCCCCACTGCTTACAGCCACCGGAATCCCTTGTTTGATGTTGAGGATGACATTTCCTCGTTCGTTGTCAACTACTTTGTATCTATGGAGGGGTATTCGTACCGCTTTGACCCCCTGATGTGTAAAAGATTCTGTATGCTTGTACATTGCCTTTGGCATTTAATGATAATTATCTTTTTGTACATGTACTTTTTTTGGCTACTGCTTTTGTACTTTTTTGTTACTACTTGGTGAAAACAAAAAGGAACAGTACCAAAATTTGGTACTGCAAAAACACAGCAGAGCTAAAAACAATAAAGCACAGTACCAAATTGATAACACAGCAATAGCATTAGACAGTACTGATCACAAGTAAGATTCTAATCAAGAGAATTAGACAGTACTGATCACAAGCAAGATTCTATTCAAGAGAATTACAACTGTTGCCAGTGGTTAGAATTGTAGTTGGGGTAAACACTGTATGGCTCCCGTCCTGGTCACTTCCGTCTTCATATGGCATACTGTTGTAGATATTTTCATATATCTCTGAGGATAGTTTAAAGTGGATGGAGGCCAGAGATAGCCTCCATGGGGAACCGTATGGCTCTAACAAGATGCGAATAGATCATCACCGGTGGTGTCTGATCTAATAGGGTATAGGTATCAACTTTGCCCTCAACCTGGGCATAGTACAAGCCCTCAACTAGCAATCCACCTCTTACGATCTTGTTATGCCAAAGGTCCTTCAGTACTCTTGGTGCTAATAAACGGTTTTTGTGCACTTAAGAAGGTAGAAGTCCTCCTTCTCCTCGGCTGCGTTCACTGCAAAGTTATCCCCAATGGATAATAATTGGCTCAACACCTCAAGGTCTCCTTCATACATAGGCATGCTTAAATCCTCACTCACATGGGAGGAAAACAAATCATTGTAGTTCTCCTCATCATCGTCATCCTTATCACTATTTGTAGGTTGTACTGACTCTATCAATGGCTCGATGGAGACATATTTCCATTCTTCAATGTGCTGTTTATTATTGCATCTCCTCCACTACCCATTCACACATGGATCACAGAAGCATGACAGCGTACAAAAACGCACATCACATGGATTGTGCGTTGAGTAGTCATCAACACAATGGAATGAGCGAGAGCCTGCAATTGGTTTACAGTCCCACAACGGAAAATGTAGCACATCATTCGGTGAAACCAACCAGAACACCCTCCTTGTGCTGGCACTTCCACCTTCCGTTGTTGGCTGAAACCTCGCGTTCAAAAAATTGACCACATCAGCCGCACACTTCATGGGCCAGCCATTGGGTTTTAGCTCTTCGTGTGTCAGGGTTCTCTTGATAATAGCACCTGCACCATCATGCTCTCCTTTTCCATGCCCTGAAGCAAAGAAGTTATGCATCATAAGCAATCCTGTCAACTGATAATACCTGGCTACGAAATAGTGTGGTCTTCGTGCCTTGAACTGTGAAGCGGCACCATCTGACCATACCCAATGATAACGCAAACGGTGTCCTTGCTGTTTCATCCAGTTGTTGTCATGCAGCATAAAACAATGCTGAACAAAGAGCGTGTCGTGGAGCTTATCATCTAATATGTAAAAATGCACAGTCTTCTCAATAGCTCCTACTGAATTTCTGATATAAGAGATGTGTACCAGTATTGTTACCTGTGTTGACCACCAATGCATGGACTGGATCTCATTTTGCACTTTAAAGCTGTAATTCTCTACAAAATCAACAACAGATACCACAACATCTCTGGGAAACTTAAGCAAGCAGTCTTTGAATTGTTGGGCCTGCCACCTAAACATAAAGCTGTGCTTAACAAAGCTTTTCAGATGATCTGAAAAGAGATGAATGAAAGTTGGACTTTTCATCCTTTCCACGACCAAGTCCTTTCGCTTCTTCTCTTTTCCATCACCATTAACCTGCCCAGTGCCCACATCCTGGAATATCTTAACAGTCACCTCCTTGCTATCTGTTGCAATCTCGGCTGGGCAGAATGACAACTTTCGTATACCGCATTTGGGGCACTCTCCAAGCAAGCATCTCTTTGCATGATATTCACCCTCCTTAGGGCGAGGGCACAATATAAAATCCAGCAAGTTACTTATGTGTTGAAAAACAGCCTAGTTTGCAGAACATTGGCCTGCCTCACTATGTGTACCACAAATGGAGCATGTACATGGATGTTCTTTGCCGTGATGCCCAAACTTGTTCTGGCGCATTTGATTGAAAGCATCCTTGAAGTATACCATCTGGATATGGTAAATACAGCAGCAAGTATAGCGCTCTTTCAATCTTCGGACAAAAAAAGGCTTGAGTGTCTCAAGGGACCTAAGTGACAACTTCACCGCAGGATACATGCTCTTGAATCTTTTGTAGAGCTCCACCTTTAAACGAAAAATGAACCACGTTAGAGCTCAGAATACTATCAAACAAGAGTAAAGCACCAAAGCTGTTTACAGTACAAAATTTGGTACTGTAAACCACCAACTCATTCTAAAGTACCAAATTTGGCACTGTAGTGCCAGATAACAGACTATAGTGCCAAATTTGATGTAGAAAAGCACCATATTAGGCTCTATTTATTACCAGGCGGACCATAATACCCAATTGGATACTTTTCTACATTAAGCATGATACCAAATTGGATCATAGTAACAGAATACAAAAGCACCAAATTTGGTTCTATGTACCAAGCTGGAACCATAGTATCCAATTTGGTACTGTTTTACATACTGCATATTACCAAAATGGATCCATAGTGGCAAATTGGGTACTTTTTTGGATACAGAAAAGCTTTAAAATTGGTACTATGCATCCAGTTTGGTACTTTTCTGTATTCACTAAAAGCACCCAATCTGTTTCCAAAACCCAATTTGGTATAATACTACCAAGTGTGAGTGGTGCCCAAAAACACCAAATTGGATTTGTGGAACCCCTTAGGTACTATGCAGGCACACTTAAAGCACCCTGCATAGTACCAAACTTGATCCATAGTACCAAATTGGCTATTTCTCTGTATACTTCATAGTACCATAATTGGAAGCTTAGTACAAAATTGGATACTTTTTTGGATACAAAGAGCGCCATAATTGGTACTATGCATCTAGTTTGGTACTTTTCAGTATCCTCTAAAAGCACCAAATCTGTTTCCAAAACCCATTTTGGTATTATACTAAGACAGATAGAGGAATCATGTTATTATTCATCTATGTGGATGACTTGATTATCACTGGTGATAGTGATGTAGACATACATGATGTCAGGATGGTTTTGAAGCAGAAGTTTGAGATGAAGGATTTGGGTGAGCTGCTGTATTTCTTGGGCATAGAGGTGGTGAGATCACCTCATGGCATTTTGCTATTACAGAGGTAGTATATGGCTTGGACATGTTGTCCAAGTATGGTATGACAGGCTGTAAGCCTATTGCAGTGCCATTGGAGTAGAACATGAAGCTTTCCGTAGATACATGTGAGATTTTGGAGGACCCCACTTCATACAGGCGCATAGTGAGTAGTTTGATCTACATCCAGGCCAGACTTGAGCTATGTTGTTGGACTTGTGAGTCAGTTTATGCAGGCCCCTAGGAAGCCATACTTGGATGCGGCTAGATGGATCCTCAAGTATATAAAGTCCACATTTGATTATGGACTTTTCTATGAGGTTGGTACAGAGATAGAGTTGCATGGGTACATAGATGCTAATTGGGCTGGTAGTATTACAGACAAGAGATCTACCAGTGGTTTTATGTTCTCATTTGGGAGTGCTACTGTGAGTTGGAGTAGTAAGAAGTAGCCAACAGTTGCCTTGCCAAGTACAGAGGCAGAGTACAGGTGCTGCTATGGCAGCTTATGAGCTAGCTTGGTTTTAGAAGCTACTTGGTGACATGTGAGAGCCCGTGGATAGGGCAGTTGTTATATATTGTGACAACATGAGTAGCATATAGTTGTATAGTAACCCAGTATATCATGCTAGAACGAAGCACATTAAGGTGCATTATCACTTTGTGAAGGAGAAGGTTCTAGCATGAGATGTAGATCTAGCATGAGATGTAGATCTAGTATATGTCATCACAAAGGATTAGGTCTGACATCTTCATGAAGGCATTGGGCACAGAGAAGCTTCACAGGTTTAGGAGCTTAATTGGAGTGCAGTGTGTGGAGTTGAGCTCGAGGGGGAGTGTTAAGATATCGAGTTCAACAACGGATATTGATGACCCACCTGGGTGATAGCTTCTGCATCTACACCACTGGCATGGTTGGTGAGATTATGGGTGATATGCGGCCAGTGGGATGACAGGCTGTGTGACAGCCATTTTGGATTACTAGAGACTGGCATAGTTATAGCGCCAGCTCATTTAGTCGAGTTCACATTATGGACCGACCCTTGTATGTTTTAGTAGTTGAGTATACTAACCCATATAGTGTGTACTCTTATCTTTATGTTATGTTGGTTGAGTGGAGAAGAAGAAGGTAGAAGAAAATTCAGTTATCCATCTCTCTCTTTGTGTCTTGCTCTCGTGTGTGCGTGTGTGTTTTTGCTGCTAGGGTTTGAAGCTCTCCCTCTCCTCCACATTCTCTTTATATAAGCATAGCATGGAGGCAAAGTTATACATATAAACTATATGCCATTGTCACCAACATTACTAATTTGATGTTGACCTTGATACCACAACTTTTGAAGCATGCCAAGTCTAAATAACTAATATGATTTAACATACTAGCTCAATGATTTAACATACTACCAATAGCTTTTGAAGCATGCCAAGTTCTAAAGAACTACGATCAGATGAGGAATCAGACAAGGATTCAAAACCTTAAGAATCAGTTTGCAACAAAAAAGCATTCTGATGGAGAATCAACATAGCAATTCATATTATCTGAAATATAGAATTTGCAAGATCAAATGATGGTGGTGGGGATCACTAAGGCCAACAAAGAGTTGGCACGTAAGTGCATCAGAGTGTTGTACAATGTTGGTGGAGAAGGAGATATGTTACAAAGCAAGATATGATAGCGATTTTGAATTCTCCACAAATGCAAAGAAAGGCAAGGGGAAGGGCTCCAGTAACTCCAATACTTCTAAAAAGAAGAAGAAATCTAAGGCAAAATGTTTCTACTTCTTGTAGGACAAACCTACTCATGTGGTTATGATCATTATTCTATATGTGGAGGACCTTATTAGACAGAGAACCATGATCCGATTGACATATGAGATATTGAGTTTAGAGTTTGACATGACAGATCTTGGGCTTATGTATTTCTTTTAGGGATAGAGCTGGTCTGGCAAGAGTCATGGAATGTTCATTTCTTAGCAAAAGTATGCAGGATAAATGTTGAAGGCATTTGGTATGGTTGAGTGCAAGATACGAAGCTATCTGTGGAAGATGCTTCTCCACTTATGGATATGAAGATACTTCTCCACTTGTGGATATGAAGGAGTATAGGAAGTTGGTGGGGAGTTTCATATTTATGTGTAATACACGGCATGACATCACCATAGTCCTTTGGCAAGCTCTCAAATCAGCCCTGAGAGAACCATTGAAAGGATGTGATGCAGGTGTTCAAAGGTACCATTGGGTATAACATCAATTACAAATCAGACAATTCCTTGACTAGATTTTATGAGAAAGAGATTGTGATAGTAGGAAATTTGTTTCTAGTTTTTTCTTGGTCCAGAATCACATCCTGGATCAGCAAGAAAGAAGCCTATAGTTGCACTTTCTTCTACAGATGCTGAGTAGAGGGCAACACGCTTAGCTTCATGTGAAGTAGTCTAGTTGAGAATGATCTTAGGAGACATGGGTGTTGCTCAAAAGGGAGCAATAGTAGTATTATTGTGTGACAATTAGAGTAAGAACTCAATGCTTTTTCACGCTAACATGAAGCACATCAAGATAAAGTATCATTATGTACATGATCTTATTATGGATAGAGGTGGAGCCTGTCTACTACCCAACGACAAAGAACTCATTGGAGAAATATTCTCCCCCACCATCTGATCTTAGGCATTTTATTTGCATGCCTTTTTCCTTCTCGACCAAGGCTTTAAATCTCTGAAAGTGAACAAACACCTCACTTTTCTCCTTCATGAAATAAACCCACACTTTTCTAGTGTGGCCATCAATGAATGTAACATAGTACCTGCAACCTATAATTGTTTATAGTCTTGGTCGGTACCCATACATCTGAATGTATGACATCCAATGGCCTTGCACTGACATGCTTTTCATGTGGGAAAGCATGTTTGGCTTGCTTACCAAGTTGGCATGCTTCACATACCTTATGCATACCGTCAACCTTAAACTTTGGCAAACCTGCAACAAAAATATTTTGGGTCTGCATACACTTTAGTCGCTGTACATTCACATGACCAATGTGTTTATGCCATATGTCAATATCTACAATGACACCTGTTCCATGCACAAACATGGCTGCCTTTATCTCATGCATGTTCACATCCAGAGTAAACATCTTGCCTTTTTTGTTACCCTTTGCAACCAAGTGACACTTATTTTTAAGGTCTTCCACAAAACATTCTTAAGGAATTAAACCTCACTTGTAGACCCTGCTCAACCATCTATCCAAAGTAAACATCATGCGCCATTTCTGTTACCCTTCGTAACCAAGCGACACTTATTTTTGAAGTCTTTCACACAAAACATCCTTGAGGATTAAACCTCACTTGTAGACCCTGCTCAACCATCTGTCCAAAAGAAATCATGTTCTTTGTAATATTTGGAACATGAAGTATATCAGCCAAATACTTCATTTTACCATCCTGCATAGACAATGGCACTTTACTAGCATGCACAATGGAATGTGCAGTATCATCACCTATTTCTACATAACTAGTTTTTCCATTTTCTACATATCTCTAAACCACTCAGCATGACTAGTCATATGGTTAGAGGTGCCAAAATCCACATACCATATATCTTGAGATCTTGACACATCCCTTGTTATGGAACTAAGCATATGCTGCATCACAAATAGCTGGTCACTTCTTTCATCACCTCCATGTTTGCTAGATGATGCATAGTTGCCTTGCTGCAACTTCCCACTTTTAATGTCATTTTGCTTTTTGTAGCAGTCCTTAGCCATGTGTCCTAGTTTGCCACAATAATAGCACTCTATGCTATTTGCATTTTAATTTCTTTGTTGCCAACCACCTCGGCCTATTTGGCTCCCCCTGCCTCTAGAGACTGGCCTCTTCTGCCTATGTATGATTGCTGATGTGAATCATTGGACTGTTGTTGTCCAAAAATCTGATTTCCTTATCGGCCACCACCTTGGCCTCGACCACGGCCTCTACCTAAATTAGAGTAGAAGGCATGTTCCGATGTGTTCTTGCTTTGTGAAGAAGAATCCTCACCTAAAGCCTTTTCTTCTATGATCAGCATAAATATCAAGTCCCAAAAGTTGGGAATATTCTCCCTAATTGCAATGGAGGTCTTGAATGGCTTGTACTCTTTGCCAAGCCCATTCAGATAGACACTCACCAAATCATCATCCTCCACACTGATACATTGATAGACCCAAGGGATTTAACAATTCCTTTGATATCATTGATGGACATGCTTTTCTTTTCCACAATATGCAACTCTTGCTTTAACTGCAACTTCCTTGCCTTTGTGTTAGTCTGGAATATCTGAACCAGATTCTGCCATCATGCAACTGCTGGAGTGTTTGCATCATGTATGTGTCCTATCATAGTATCTTTGACACTAATTGAAAGCCAGTACATGACTTTTCTTGCACCCTGATTCCAATTCTTGAATGCCTTTATATCTGCAGGAGTGGCATTCTCCTCAGATAACTCTAGAGGCTCCTCATTGTCTCCTTCTACATAATCCCAAAATCCTTCTTTACCCATTAGGAAATTGGTCTTTCTGAACTTCTAGGCATGGAAGTTATTCTTATCCAGCTTCTCACTAACAATCTGATTAATTCCATAAGACATGTTTTCTTACAGCAATCAAATAACTTGCAAACAGACAACTTCTATATGTAACCTGTAATACAGAAGTATCTCCTGTAAACTGCTGCTGCAGGTAGCGGTACTTTAGCACAGTCTCTGTGTGTCACCAAATGTGACTAGAGTACATGTACATACACCCAATATCAATAATACATGTGCAAACTCTTTTTGCACTTCCAAAATGCACTGTTGCACTGTAATAACCAGATTTCGAGCAGAAACAGTTCTTTACCAGAACTTTCAAAAAACTGTCGAAAATACCCTACAACGAAACGGAGCCTGTAATGTGCCCGAAACGCAAATCTGGCCGAACAAATCCATCCAATAGGATAGTATACCTGCCCTATAGCTCCGCTCCCACGTGCGAAGACATCTCCTCAATCGGAGATGTGTAGCTCCCATAGCTACTAAAAGGGGGTGATGTACCTAAACCAAGAAGGGGAAAGAGATGATGGTGCTCTTACCCCCGTGTAGTACCGCTTCCTTCCTTGCTTGTTCTTGCCTCTTGCTTGTCTTCTTAGCTCTCACATGAACCAGGATCTGATACCATAAAGAGAATGTGGGGGAGAGGGAGAGCTTCAGACCCTAGCAACAAGCAAACACACACACACAAGAGAGAGCAAGACACAAGAGAGAGATGGATAGCTGAATTTTCTTCTATCTTCTTCTTCTCCACTCAACCAACATAACATAAAGATAAGAGTACACACTATATGGGTTAGTACTCAACTACTACAACATACAAGGGCTGGTCCATAATGTGAACTCGACTAAATGAGCTGGCACTATAACTATGCCAATCTCTAGTAATCCAAAATGGCTGTCACATAGCCTGTCATCCCACTAGCCGCATATCACCCATAATCTCACCAACCATGCCAGTGGTGTAGATAAGAAAGCTATCACCCAGGCAGGTCATCAATGTCTGTTGTAGCACTAGTTGAGCTCAATATCTCAACATTATAATGCATAATTCCAAGCCCTTGGTGCGTCATATTTGCTCTTGTCTTTTGCTTAAACATTTCCCCTCTCAAACATTGCCTCTCTCAAAAATCTAAGCCGTAAATATCTCTCTCTCTCTCTCTCTCTCTCTCTCTCTCTCTCTCTCTCTCTCTCTCTCTCTCTCTCTCTCTCTCTCATATTCATTTTTGATGCACAAAAAGCAACAAGGGTAGGGGTTTGTACTAACACCTACCCTATTTTTTTATGCACAAAAGCAACGAGGGTAGGGATTTACACTAACTCCTATCCCATTTTTTGATGCACAAAGTAAGGGGATAGAAAGGAGTTTATCTAAGATGTCTCTTTATATGGTACATCAACCTCCCCAATTTGCATGTTATAAAACCCTCCCCCCCCCTACCTATACAACAACACAAGCCAAACACTTGAATAAAACCAAAACAAAGAAACCCAATTCATAAATCATTTATGATCAAGAGGTGAGGATGAGGATGAGGATGAGAGAGAGAGAGAGAGAGAGAGAGAGAGAGAGAGAGAGAGAGAGAGAATATATTTCCTTTATGAAGATGGAAAGATATACTACCTATATGTATACATGCTTCTTGCATGATGAGAGAGAGAGAGAAGAAGAAGAAGAACAAGCACAAGAAGAATAAGAAGTCATTAACTTCTATCAAAATTCTCCTCTTTATCTCATCAACATTTGGAATGCACATCCGATTGTTGTGATACAGACATCCTTGTTCCATCTTGTACCCTTGAAGTTTCCTTAATTCAAGTGGAGTCTTACTCTCCTACTAATGATAGGTTAGAAGAAATTATCATGTCTAATCCTTTCCTTTACTTCACCTGTGCATTTACAACCACATTCTTCTTTCTAGATCTAAATTTGATTACTTGCATCATCACCTTCTTTATTGCATCCACCTTCTTTATTGCATATTGAGATCAACTTAGGAGAAGATCCACTTCAAGCTCTTATGATCAGTTGTAAGACTGAACCTTTGCCCTAAGAGATAGTATCTCCATAGCTTTAATGCATGAAATGTTTCAAGTAACTCTATGTCATCATGGATAGCATAGTTCCTCTCATATGGCCTGAGTTTACTGGTTTCAAAGGCTACCATGTGACCATCTTACATGAGAACACCACCTATAGTAGCAAACCCACTTACATCAGTGATGACTACCTCAAATGTCTTATTGAAATCAGGTAGTTGTAATATTAGGCTAGTTTACTAAAGCATCTTCAACTTGTCAAAGGAACTTTGACACATTGGGGTCCATTGGAATGGAATGTTCTTATTTAGTAGAGCCGTCTAAGCATATTGGGTTATTAAGATATGGTGTTGGATCCGGTTTATACCCAAGACAAGACAACGCTACTCTGCAAGTAAATTTCAACTTTGTGAGGAACGGCAAGACATCTAGGTTATATAAAAACAACGATCTAATGGCAAGACATCTAGCTCATGATAGTATGATTGTAGGACATCCAGATTATATAAAATCTTACGTGATAGATAAAAGGAGTTTCTTTTGGCATGGACTCAAAAAGGATGTATTGTGCCATGTGTGCCAATGCTTAATAGAGTCAAAGCCAAGATAGTCAAGATGCCTAGGAAGTTATATCGATTAGATGTACCTCAGGTGAAATGGAAATGTATAAGCATGGATTTTATTACCGAGTTAGTGTGACAACTCAAGATATAACTCCATCTTTGTGGTGGTGGACATATTTACCAAGGTTGCTCATCTTCTAATTTCCACTAAAAAGACTTATATTGCTTTAGATGTTGCTATAGTATTTTTGAAAGAAATATTCAAATTTCATGAGTTTCCCAAAAGAATTGTAAAAAGTGCTACTTCAAGGTTTTAGACCACTTTCTTCGAAGTAGTCTCAGTACTATCAGCTGAAGACTAATGGCCAAATTGAGAGTCTCAGCTGAAGACTAATGGCCAAATTGAGAGGGTTAATCAAGTAATTGAAGACATTCTTTGACCTACTGTGGGGCAGGGGAAAACCCAAGAGATTCTTTGACCTACTGTGGGGCAGGGGAAAATCCAAGAGATGGATGAAACTTACATTTGGTGGAATTGGATTATAATGCAAACTATTAGCATAGGAAGGAGCCCTCTTAAAGCACTTTATGGTGGTCAGGATTGCCTCACACCATTAACTTGGTCATAGCTAATAATCAAGGTAAAGGTATCAAAACAAATTTTGGATGAAATGGACCACCAAATGGAGATCATTAAGAAGGATATAAAAGCCTTACACTAGACCTGACAAAAGCAATACACATACCAAAGGAGAAGGTCTAACATAATATTTGAAGAAGGGGATATGGTAATTCTCTGAATGAAACCAAAAAGAAGTTCTTTATCTTTGGGGAAGTACAGGAAACTCTCCCCTAGATACCATGGACCCCATGTGATCACCAGGAGAATAGGAGATTAGGCATATAAGCTTCTGTTACCCATGTTTTACATCACCTTGCTCGTGACAAGAAATATGTACCAAATTCTAGTCATGTCCTAGATGACGCGGGCAAGTCTTCCCCAACACAAGGGCAATTAGAGTTAGAACCCGAGATAATTTTAGATGTCTGCGAGTGAAACCTCTTAGAAACAAGACCTTAAGAGAATGTCTAGTCAAGTGGAAATGTTTCCCAATTGAAGATATCACTTGAGAGAAAAAAGAAGATCTACAAAGAAATTATCCCCAGTTTTTGAGATGAGGACATCTTGATTCTTTAAGTGGGGGGATGTAAGATCCTTCCCTAATGTAAAGTGGTAAGATCCCTCCATAAGTTAAGGCGGTAAGATCCCTAAGATAAGATCCTAATCCTAGGGGGGATGTAAGATCTCGCCCTAAGGTAAGGCGGTAATCCTATATTAAGTCAACATTTAATGTTTTTTCTTAAGAGAGTGCTAATTCCCATAGAAATAATTAAGTGACAGTTATTTTGGATTCAAGATCTCATAATAAGGGGAAGCAGCACATGGAAAATTGGAGTGTCAATTTTATAATCACTTAGTAAATATGGGTATTCTAAGATTTTTTGGTTGTGAACATACCTTTTTTGAAACATCTAAGTTAATGAAATATTCCATCTAAGTATTCCATTAATTTTGGAAGCGTTCTCATGAAACATGGGTAAATATGGGTATTCTAAGATTTTTTGGTTGTGAACATACCTTTTTTGAAACATCTAAGTTAATGAAATATTCCATCTAAGTATTCCATTAATTTTGGAAGCGATCGTTCTCGTGAAATTGATCAAATATCAAAAACTGATCATTTGAAACCCAAAGTAGGTCATGTAAATTATCAAAATCTATCTCCCAAAATTTTTAAGAATTATGGGACAATCTAATTAATCAAGAAAAAGAAAAGAAATAAAGCCTTGTTGCTACATAAATGCTTGTGACACTCATGTCACATCATAAATGCTTGTGGAAGCTCTAGAAAATTAGTTGTAGATGGCTCAATCAAAAGAATAAAGGTATTAACACTTTCACTACAGTTTTTTAATAAAATGAGTTACAAGGTTTGAACCTTAGGTCAAATTAACATATGGTGAATGAGGCCTATAGCATTTATTTTTCTAATATTTGAGAAAAATATGTGAAATTGCAATCTCTTCATCTCCTTGCTTCTTCAAGCTTGTTTTGAACATTCTAGTGTGTTTTTTGAACCTATAATTGATAAAGAAAATATTAGTGTGACAAATGTTGAGCCCATAAGATTGATTTTGACATTTCTTTCTCCCCTTGGTGCTTATTTCTTCTCTCTCTCTTGGTGCCATTTGATAAGACTAGGATCTTGTATAAGCATGTTGGACATTCTCAAGTCTTATATATAATATGGATTAGAGGTTTAATGCTTGGACAAGTCCAAAAGAATGAGAATAGATCCTATCAAAATGGCCTCCTCTCTTGAGAAGCAAAAAAAAATCAGGTTTGCATAATATGCTTTCAACTCATAGTAGGTGCTTGTATGCTTATGAGAGCTTACATAAGATAGTTTAATCTTGTTATTACTAACTCAACTAAGAGTTGATTTCCCTTCATAATCCACATAAATCTAGTTAGTAATGGCTTATGGAAGCTCTCAATTCATGTTAAGTTTTAATGCACTTAAGAAGTGTTAAGAGTTATGAAACAGGTCTATGTCTTGAGTATGTTGGCTTGCCTATGGTTTAATCCACAACTTGCTTTAATCTCTAAATGATTTATAAATTGAATTATTCAAAAAGTAAGTTGATTTCTTAGAATAGACTTTTATCACCCATAGCACTAAGCTTGATTTGGTTACTTGAAGTTATACTCATATGATAGCTGAAAAGCAGACATGAAAACATGTGAAGTGCCTAAGGTCAGATGGAGGGGGAGAATACTTCTCCAATGAGTTCTCTGATTTTTTATGGAAGAGAATGGCATTCAGAGACAGTTTACATATAGATAAGCTCTGCAACAAAATGGAGTTGGTGAGCGGAAAAACATGCTTGCTATGTAGATTTGTCATTGTGGATTGTCAAACTATATGTGAAGAAGTTTTTTTATCAATATCTTACTAATTAATTTATGAGAATAATTGCTTCATCTATGGTATCCATAGTTTAAGTTACTCTTATATAAGCATGTCTCTAATAAGGTTTAGCCTAATGAATCTCAAAAATTATACTTAAAGGTCTTCGAGATGCTACATGAATCAACATCTACCTTATCTTAATGATACTTAATAAAGTGTCTCAAGCATGTTTAAGAATTCTAATGTGATGCCTTCAGGGTTTTTAATGGTTAGGTTTTGTGATACTAAGAGACGTCTCAATACTGATGGTTATGTCTAATGATGCCTTGGCAATGCCTAATAGTAGGTCATAGCAATGCTACTAGTAGGCCTAGAAATGTTTGTGTCGTTATAATGTTAGTAAGAATGCTTAAATCTTAATAATGGTGATGCTACATGTTGCTTATGGTTTTTAAAAAAATGTTAAATGATACTTGATGTGATAAGTAATATCTCCAAAAATGATGTAAGAAAAATACTAGTAATCATTATAGTTAACTAGGCAAGGAGCTTCTTTTTATGCTAAATCCATTTTTGTCAAATCTCATTTAGTAAAAGTATATATTATGGTAATTCTTCTTTTCTAAAGCCTTGAAATTCTCACATTGGTAGGGTTAATAGGAAAAGGATGTCAAAAGCTCTAATGGTCACACTTAACAACAAATGTTAGGGTCCAATTCCCATGTTTCGAAATGATACTAGGTCAATGTAAGAGTACTTTATTAATGCAGCATTCTTACTAGGAAGAAAATGGGTGATTAGTCCTTGTAGAAACTTACATTATGGTGAAAAGATGTATGTAAGTAAACACATGTATCAAATAAACCCTAAATCCAAATCTATCGTAATGGTTATCATGCTTACCTCTTTGATCTCATGTAAGTATGTGATATTGTTGATACAAGGTTATCCGTGGTCAATAAACATTTATGAAGAAAAGTTAAGTATAGCTAATGACTTAAAGAAGAATCGAACGAAGGAAAGGTGAATCTAGAAGACCTATAGGATGAAGCTTGGAGTCTAACTGAAAAAAATTCATAACTTGTAATATTTTTTTGGGACCTCAGATATATAATATAAACTTTTACAAAAACAGATTTTTTTAAAATAGAGCTCATTCTACTAAAAATACAAAATTCTCTAAACATATGTATTTTCCATAATATGGTGTAAGGTTAAGCATTTTATTTGGAACAACAAGCTCATCACCTTCCAACATTTAGCCAATGATGAGCGCAACCTACTAGAGCATTACTTCAATTTCCTCGATCATTACTTCTTCCATATGCAGGCCTCAATGTGGACCCATGAGTGGGACTTCTGTGAGAAGAATTTCACCATTCACTTTTCACCTTGTTAAAACCAAAATCTAAAAATGGCCATGATAATGGGAAAGCTAAATCTAGTAAAAGCATATAGAGTCACTAGCATTTTGTGGATTTTCTCTAGGATAATTTGTCTCTATACTAAATTACCTTAGTCTATACCCCATACTAGGTTTATATATCCCATCGCATCTACTATCTTAAACTATTCCGATCCTTGTAAATTCCTCTTCTATTCGAAAAGTTTATTTTTTTAACTCCCTGACATAAGTTCGAGATCTATCTTTTTTAATGCATGACTATGGATTTCTAAGCAAGTTGAATAATAAATTGATTTTAAAAATTTACAGATGCTATGAATTAGGCAAGATGCCACCCTAGACTAGTGGAAGAACCCCTTATAATGATGCTAGCAAAGCCCTTCACAAGGCATAACCAAGTCCATTTAAGGGTGAAGGAAAGAACTTAGGAAAGCTAAGAGAGTCATGGATCAAATCAATGGAAAATAATTTTGATGGGGCAAGCTATAATGAGAGAAGTAAGATGGCCTTGGCTCGCCTGAATATTGTCGATGTAGCTAGGACATAATGGAGAAATCATTGTGAGTCCAATGGATTAGATAAAAACCCGTTAAGATGGGGAGATGTAAAGCAAATTCTTTGTCGGGGATTATGTCCTCTCAAATTTCAAGAGGATTGAATGGATGAATTTCTTTATCAAAGATTGTGTCCTCTCAAATTTTAAGAGATCGAATGAATGAGTTTCTAGAGTTAGGAATAGAAGGGGAGAACCACTAAAGAATATAATTAAGCGTTTGCCAAGTTGGTTTTCTTTTCTCTAGCCATGCACGAGCTAACACTTCTGAACAAATTCATTCAAAAGCTTGATGAACCAAAATGCCAAACCTCAACCATTTTTGGGGTCATCAATGTCTGTAACACTAATAAAGCTTGATATCTCAACAATCTCCCTTAAGATCAACTCCACACACTACACTTGAAGTAAGCTCCTAAATATTCTCTATATCTAATGTCTTTGTGAAGATGTCAACCACCTGATCCTCTATGCTAACATATACCAAATCCACATCACCTGTTAAAACCTTCTCCCTCATAAAGTGATAATGCACCTCAATGTACTTCATCCTATGTTCATAGATTGGCCATGTTGTTATAATAAATGACAACGGACCTATCCACAAGCTCAGCTATATCACTAATAAGTGGCTTCTGTACTCAACAAGGCAATTGTCAGACGTTTCTTGCTTCTCCAACTCATAGTACTAGCACTCCCAAGATAAAGCATAAAGCCATTGGGAGATCTCCTATTTGAGACCTTACCATTAGGAAAAAATTAGACTCAAAAAGGGCCCTCTAAGCAATGTCATGTCAACTTTTTCTTTAAAAAATGGACTTATGGTTAAAGTTTTACAAATCAAACCAAAATTTGTCGAGATTGTAGATTGAGAATCTACTCTTCAAGCTCTTTCCAATGATATATAGCATGATACGAAATTTTGCATATTCAAGAAGTTTCTAAATTAGTGATGATGTGGCATGATGTTACATGCCACATCATCACCAATTTGGGAATTTATCGAATATGCAAAATTGCCCATCATGATATATATCATTGGAAAGATCTCAAAGAGTCGATTTTCAATCTACAATCTCTGACAAAGTTTGTTTTAATTTGTAAAAATTTTGTTGAAATTTGAGCATAATGATGAGCTAGGGTGGATCATACACTAGAATCAACATGATTAACAAAGTGATTAAGAAATGATTAAGACATAATTAGTGAATAATTAGCAGATAAATTAATGTAGGCATGGATACTCAAAAACCAGCAAATTCTCATTAGGGCTATGCCTCAATTTATAGAGTTTACATCAAGCATCAAATCCCATTGATTTCTCCATGATTCACTCCCAGAATATCTCCACCTCTTGCCTGATTCTCTCCACCTCTTCTCTTTTCCCTGATTATCTCCCAGAATATCTCCACACTCCTAAATTCCCTCATGCTACCCATTATTCTCTCCCAGTAGATTCTTTCAACCTTTTCACAGGTTCTTTCACAATTACATCTCCTCTTTTACAGCCTCTATCCAAGAGCTTGTTCCCACACACACCCTATTCACTTGTATATTTCAACACCTCCCCTCAAGTGAATACTCCTAGTACACCTAGACCCTATACCAAGTTTGCCTCCCTTTACTTGATAGTCCGCGACCAGTGTCTACTCCTCCCCTCAAGTTATCTCAGCACACCTGGACCCTGTATCAAGTTTCTCTCTTACTTGACAGTCCGCGACCAGTGCCTCAAGTCCCTAAACTCCATAGTCCTTGACACTCTCTCTCTCTATGTGTCCAAGGCTACTATAAGTGCCCGCGACCTTGACTAAAGTGCTCACACATACATCTACCACTTGGCCTACATCATCGGTGGCTCAGAGGTGGTTTTACTTTATTGGGGCAGGTTACATTGGGTTGTGGGCTCTCTCTCTCTCTCTCTCTCTCAGAGATTTTCACATGGCTCCTCACTCTTTGGAGCCTCACATCTTCTCTTTTCTTCAGTCTTCTTCTCGTGGCAGCATCTCTTCTCGTGTCCGTCTCTTTTTTCAGTCTTCTCGGGGCAGCTTCTCTTCTTGTGGCAGCTTCTCTTCTCGTATCCATGTCTTCCTTCAGATCTTCTTCTCGGTGTGGATCCTCTTCTTGGAAAGAGATATTCTTCTTCTTTCATGGTTGGGGCCATGAGCTCGTCCGTCAGGTCATTTTGCTCCATGTGAGCAACATATTCAAATGATTTGCTGACAGTTCCTTTGGGTTTTTTATGTTTATCTTTTGTCATTATGCAATGCAAACCCAAATTTATGCGGGAGGTCTTACCTCTTGCCTTAATCTGGACAAGGGCAGTGTCTGTTCCCATTTTTACACTGATAAAATGTGCCCAATACATAATGCGTATAGCATTCATTCTCATGCACATTCCAAATGCAATTCTGGCTGTGAATAATCTTGAATTTGAGTGAGATTTACAGGCATTAACCAAGGGTTAAATGCAAAATGATGATTTTCACAATTTTATCAGCACAATTTTCCCAGAAATTACACTAAATTGAGAGTAACCAATTTGTACGGGATGGTTGGAGTATCAAACCAACTCCGATTTGAAATCTGAAGTTATAGGGATCTGTATCAGATACCTAATGGTTAATTTGAACCCTCAATTGCACCAAAGTACAGTGATTAGCACTGATTAATCACTGATTAGCAAATTAATGCTCTGGTTTGTGTGCAGAAAACAGAGTATGCAGGGAGCCCAGATCTGATGCCTTCCACTTCAAATGAGTTCAAATGCTTTCAAAGGCATCAATAGCAATGAGTCTAGTAGAGGATTAAGCCAAGAAACACAAGATTTGACCAAATAATGAAAGCTTAATCTCTGTTTTACCAAAGTCACCTGCAGATTTGATGAAGAGCTTTGATCTCAATGTAGACTTGATGAAATTGATTTCTGTCTTCACCAGCTTGTAGAGAATGCTTGATTACCCCTTGGGCTAGGAGGAATTAGCTCAATTTGATTGGAGGAGCTCAAGATCTGCAGAATACCCAGAAAATGCAGCGCTGAAAAAAACGCGTAGATCTCCTGAATGCGCCGGCGGTTTGCTACGATTTCTTGATAGGCTTGAAGCCAAAGACCTTAGCTAGCTTGTGTAAGAATCTTATGCCCTAATTTTGAGTGTGCTAGATGCTAGAGACCCTCCACTGGCTGGGGGGTGAAGGGGAAGAGTGAAAACTCACTAAAAACTGATTTTTTTGCTAATTATCTTACTAATCCTGATTAATTCACTAATGGGCTCATAAATCTGGTTGATTCTAGGCATGGCTCTGATACCATGTTGAAATTTGAGCATAATGATGAGCTAGGGTGGATCATACACTAGAATCAACATGATTAACAAAGTGATTAAGAAATGATTAAGACATAATTAGTGAATAATTAGCAGATAAATTAATGTAGGCATGGATACTCAAAAACCAGCAAATTCTCATTAGGGCTATGCCTCAATTTATAGAGTTTACATCAAGCATCAAATCCCATTGATTTCTCCATGATTCACTCCCAGAATATCTCCACCTCTTGCCTGATTCTCTCCACCTCTTCTCTTTTCCCTGATTATCTCCCAGAATATCTCCACACTCCTAAATTCCCTCATGCTACCCATTATTCTCTCCCAGTAGATTCTTTCAACCTTTTCACAGGTTCTTTCACAATTACATCTCCTCTTTTACAGCCTCTATCCAAGAGCTTGTTCCCACACACACCCTATTCACTTGTATATTTCAACAAATTTAACAATCAATCCATTTTTTCAAAAAAGCTAGCATGGAATTTCTTAGAGGGCCCTTTTTTAGTCCAAATTTTGCCTAATATAGCCTAATTAGCATATCTGTATACCCATGTATCTTTGTCAGCCTTATAGAAAAGTTCATCAATCAATGGACTTTATGTAATCCATCAAGCCACATCTAAGTGTGACTTCCTTGGGGGGGCTGTATAAACTAACTCACAAGTCTAACAACATAACTCAAATCTGGCCTAGTTATAGTCATGTAGATCAAGCTACCCACACCACCACTATATACATGCACATAGTGGGGTCCTCTAAAATCTCACATGTATCTATGGAAAGCTTAGTGTTCTACTCTAATAGCACTTAAATAGGATTACAACTTGCCATAATGGGGTCCTCTAAAAGCTCACGTGTATTTGTGGAAAGCTTAGCTTAGTGTTTTGCTCCAATGGCACTAAAATAGGCTTATAGTTTGTTTGTCATACCACACTTGGATAACATGTCTAAGCCATACTACCCATACTACCTTTATAATAGCAAAATGCCAATAGGTGATCTCACCACCTCTATACTAAGAAAATACCATAGCTCACCCAAGTCTTTCATCTCAAACTTCTTCTTCACAAAAGATCTTAACCTCATGTATGTTAACATCACTATCACTAGTGATAATCAAACCATCCACATAAATGACTAACTGCATGGCATCTCAAACTTCTTCTTCAAAAGCATCCTAATATCATGTATGCCAACATCATTTGTCACTAGTGATAATCAAGCCAGGCATATAAAATGACTAACTATATGATCCCTCTATCTATCTTTTTTACATAAAGTGAAAAATGTGCATTAGATATCTAGAATCCAATGGTAACAAGATACTTCCTAATCTTGTTTGACCATGCTCTAAGTGCATGCTTCAAGCTATATAAGCCTTTGCGTAACTTGCACACAAAATCTAGATATGTATCACTCTCATAACCTAGTGGCTGCACTATGTAAACTTCTTCTTATAAATCACTATGCAAGAAAGCATTCTTTATATCCATCTAATGTAAAGACCAACCCTTTGAAAACCATAGCAAATGATATCCATTCTTTATATCCATCTAATGTAAAGACCAACCCTTTGAAAACCATAGCAAATGATAGCTCTCACAATTTCCATTCTCTCAACGGAGCTAAATGTCTCTTGTAAGTTGATGGCATATATCTATGCATAACCCTTAGTAACCAGTCCTATCTTATGCAAACCCACATTCTTTGGAGGATAATTTACAAGATCCCAAGTGTGGTTTTTAAGAATGGAGTAATATTCTTCTTGCATGGCTATCATTCAGATTCCCTTGTGCTTCAACAACGTGGTAGGCTCTTGAATCTTAAGTGCTTCCACCCATAAGAGAAAAATTCACAAGATTCTCTTGAGCTCTATTTTTCTCCTCTAATCTTTTGGAGATGTATGAACATTGTTGAGGTGCATCCTTAATGGCTTGGAGGTTTTGCTCTATCCAAAAGTTGCATGTACCATTTAGGGAATGGCTTATCTTTTTGGGGCACATCTTGCTCTTGCTCTTCACCTTCATAATCCATGTCCATAGGAAATGGTATGGGATACCCTCCACCTTTTAGGGAATGGCTTATCTTTTTGTGGCACCTTGCTCTTGCTCTTCACCTTCATAATCCATGTCCATAGGAAATGGTACGGGATACCCTCCATCAGAATGCAAGGAAGCACGTGATGCATGTGGAGGAAGGTTGTATTGCTTTTGTGATCTCCTTGTTGCATAATGAATAAGAAGCTTCTCCTCCATCCAACACAGAATCTTTGATGAAGAAATTTCTTTACATCTCCCCATCTTAATTGGTTCTGGTCTAATCCATTGAACTCACAATGATTTCTCCATTCTATCTTAGCTACACTAACAATTTTCAAGCATACCAAGGCCATCTTACTTCTCTCCTTATAGCTTACCACATCAAAACATTCATTCATTGATTTTATCCATGCCTCTATTTGATTTCCTAAGTTCTTTCCTTCACCCTTAAATGGACCTTGTTGTGCCTTGTATGAAGGACTTCCCTGACATTATTATCAAGGGGTTCTTTCATTGGTCTAGGGTGGCATCTTGCCTGATTCATAACATCTGTAAATTTTTAAAATCAATTTATTATTCAACTTGATTAGAAACCCATAGTCATGCATTAAATAAAAAAGATAGATCTAGGGAGTTTTTTAAAAAAAAGTTTTCCAATAAAAGATGAATTATAAGGATATACTTCTAAGCTTGGGATTGGAATAGTTTAAGATAGTAGTATGGGGAAGATAGACTAAGGTGATTTAGTCTGGAGACAAATTCTCCTAAAGAAAATATGCACATGCCAATGATTCTATATTCTTTTACTAAATTTAACTTTTCTATTATCATGGCCAATTTACTGATTTCGGACCAACTCAACGTGAATGGTGAACTTCCTCTCATAGAAGTCCCACTCATGGGTCCACATCGAGGGGCCTACATATGGAAGAAATAATGATCGTGAAAATTGAAGTAATATTGTAGTAGGTTGCACTCATCATTGGCCAAATGTTGGAAGGTTCCAAAGCAAACACTTGAGCCTATGCCACATTTTGTAAAACACGTATGTTTATAGAATTTTGTATTCAATGTAAAGAGCTCTATTTTTTAAAAATCTATTTTCATAAAAAAAATATTATATATCTAAGGTCCCAAAAATTATATATTACAAGTTATTAAAAAGTTTTCCATTAGACCCCAAGCTTCATCTAAGTTCCTCAAGACTTTTATTTCCTTGTGTATAGCCAATACTACTTGTAGACTAGTTGCAACTATTTTGAGGTATAAAAATGAATTTAGCATAAAAAGAAGATCCTTTTCTAGTTAACTTTAATGATTATTGGCCTTTTTCTCACATCATTTTGGAAGAGACTTCTTATCATCAAGTATCATTTAACATTTATTTTTAAACCATAAGAAATGCGTAACATTATCATTATTAAGATTTAAGTATTTTTTCAAACATTATCAAGACATTAACATTTCTAAGCCCACCATTAGCATTGATCTACAACCTACAACCTACTAACTAAGGCATCATGACATAACCATCATAAAAGTACAATATTGACATCTCTTAGTATCACAAAAACCTAACCATTAAACACCCTTAAGGCATCACATTGGCATTCCTAAACATGTTTTGAGACCCTTTATTAAGCATCATTAAGATAAGGTAGACGTTGATTCATGTAGCATCTTGACAACATTCAAGTACAATTTTTAAGATTCATTAGGTATCATACAATTTTTAAGATTCATTAGGTATCATATCTTAACGACCTTTAAGTACAATTTTTAAGATTCATTAGGTATCATATCTTATACTAAGCTAGCAATATGTAAGGTGCAAAAAGTGTAGAGAAAGGGGGAGAGTATGCACATTAGAAAGGAAGAATAAAGGCATGGGGTCCTAACTCAAAATTGATTTGTATGGTTGCATGTAAAAGGTGAATTCAATGTCAAAAAGGTAGCACATGAAAATCACAAGGTGACACATGGAGTGTGAGACTTTATTGACACATGGATAGCACAAGGGCGCACATAGCTTATGATTTGGGAGCTCCATGAGAGCTATCAAAGGATGTACTTAGATTAATGTAATATGATTATTGTTTCTTTTGCCTTGAGTTAATCCATTGATAAATACATCTTTTATCAAGGCATCTAGTCCTCTAAATCACTTGGCTATGGGGTTAATTAGTTTTGATCCTCCATAGCCTAGCCTAGATCCATGCTTTCCAAAAAAAGTATTAGAGGCTAGGATGTGGTGGATATAGTTTACTCTAGGATAGTTTAGGGAGTGCTTTTGTTGGAAGAGCATTTCATTCCGTTTGAGTAATTATCAAAACATTAGTGTTAATCTTGCTAAATAATGGATTGAATCACTCTATTGCAACCTATGTGGTACATCATAGCATTATTTCAATGCTCTCCAAGCAAGCAATGTTCTAAAAGCAACCTATGTGGTACATCATAGCATTATTTCAATGCTCTCCAAGCAAGCAATGTTCTAAAAGCAACAAAAAAATAGATTTACACTTGGTTCCAAGCTTCTGATTTTCAATAGAATAGAGACATGCATTCAATCTGACTCATTCATAGCAAGGTGCCCTCTGCAGTTCTAACTCAGTTCTAACTATTTCGTTCAATATAGCTGCTCTACCTCTATTACCTTAGTAGCGCGAAAACCCTTACATCTTAATATAACCAAACTCATGAACTCTTTAGCATAGCAAGGGCAATCATCTTGTCCTCACAGGAAAGGACCAAAACTACGTGCTAAGCCATCTGGTCAAGAAAAGATCCATTTGATTAGTGTGTGATGATTATATATGATTAATAAGTTTCTTTAGTTTTTCGAAAAAAACTAGACCAAGCTCTAATACTAGGTGTAAAACCCCTACCCTCTATATACAATTATAGTGAAAGACTCAACGAGGGTAGAGAAAATTACTTGGGGCCTCATAGTTAATATCCTAATGCTTGGTTCTCTATAGTAGCTTCCTCCCTAGTAATTCTAGAATAGACCTTACATTAGGCACTGGGTATGATTCCACCAATATACATATCCTTCATAATTCTCACAAGAAAGAGGCGATTGGTGGCTCCAAGGCTCAACCAACATGTACTCGATATGAAAGTAGCAGTCTCTACTTATTCTACCAAAATTCCTACTAGCTAAAATATAATCTACATTTCTCCAATTTTCTAAATTTTTCACGCAAATTCGATCTCATTTAATAGCATCCAAATACACTGTAAGATCCTTGTCTTTTCTTATTGAGACATAATGGCCAATTCTACCAGTGGGAGATTAAACTCTTGGGGACGATCGATCTCTTGATGATTTTTGTGCTTCTTAGGGGTCGTTTTTAGTAATTTACTGATTCCAACATTTAAGCCTAACCCCATCCAATCCCACGGGTTATCCGACCCACCCAACCACTCAATCAAAGAAATCTAGTGTGTCCTTTTTATTTTGGGTTTGGGGGGCTTAGGGGTTTGTGCCTGAGTACAAAGGAGACTAATCCAATTCCCCCTAGCCGACACTGTTTATAAGGTTGCATGCATATATAGAAACAAACACATCGAACAACAATTACTTTACTTCAACTTAATTTCATAATCATCATGAATACAATCATTTCCATGTATCAAAAGAAAACAAAATGCTTATTTCCATTATGCATCGGACTAGGTCCTTTAGGTATAGGACCAATTACTTTAGGTCCTAGACTTCAATTTCACGATCAATGTTGTTGACCTCTTAAGCATTGCCCTATCCAATTTGGGACTAAAAGTAAGCAGATCAATGAGGAATTAAAGACTTTATTTACTACATTCACAAGATTATAACGACCATTTTTTGGTGTGGCTCATACCTTCGACCATTTAAAGAGTGGCTCACTCTATCGACCATTATTAGATGCAACTCACACCACCAATCTCCTCAAAACATGCTTATGATCATCAAATTCCACGTGAGCTAGTCCATCTCTGGGTTGCTTTGGTTAGCCAGGCCTGACTTAGGGAGCATAGTACACCCATGAGGCTGTTTCGATGCTCTATCACTCAGTTATGTCCAAAGCACACCCTTACACCCTTATTGAGGAGGGTCATAACCTTGGAAGTTGGCATGCCCACATGAGAATCACTCGTGGACCCACATGACGGTAAGTCAAGTGGCTTTTACCACACTAGTACACTGGTCAACATATTCTAGGATCCCCTAATATGCTTCACATAAAGGCCTGTAGAGCCACATTGCTTCCTAAGTGGTCACATCGATCAATCTTTTGTAAACAATAGAATACAGCATTCCCACATTCCTAACAATAACCAATTGCATTGTGATAATAGAATTATCCTTAGATTTTCAAGTGATAAAGTCAAAACTTAATCCCACTTCGACTTTGTGAGACCTTTAAAAGGAGGGAAATTACATTTCTGATCTTAAACAATTATGTCAACCCGTTTTTCTCTTGAGAACTTTTGATTATCATTATAACTAGCTTGGCAATCATTCTAACCATCAACTTGATTAGCTTGCTGGATTTGATTCCTTAGCAATTTCCAAAACATAAGAGAAGCCCCAACCCAATTTTAAGTGTTCATAACTTGTCGAGGCTTGAGACGGTTGTGGAGTCTAATTTTGTCAATTTCATGGCGTCACCTAGATTATGTGATTCTATATTTTAGTCTCACAAGAGGAATCACACACCACTTTATTGTTACATTCACAAAAGTACTCCTCAATTCTATATTCACAAGGAATGGCGCTAGAGTCATTCCGACTTGCAAGAAGACAATAAATCATTAGTACAAATAGGCTCTAAACAGGTTAAATGTGTTAGACCCGAACCCTTTGATGTAAATCATATGCTTAAGTCCAGTCCTTTGCATGGATTTGGTCATTATGTAGGTGTAATTAACACCATCCCTTCATTCTTGTTGGGTGGGGAATCCTATTGTCTTGGATTCACCTTTACTTAGTTTGATTCTTCTTTAAGTCATTAGCCTAACAAGGTTCTTACTGGCATTGATATATGACTATTCATTAGAGTTGAAAGGGACTTTATCCATGGCAAGTCTCTAAGGTCTATTCAAGGCCATTTAAGGAAAAACTTAATCTCTTAGTGAGACATCAAAAAGCTCTTAACTTAAGTCTCAAGCTATGCAACTTTAAAGATGATATTCATGGAGAGTTTGGAACTCTAGTCAATATTAGTTATGTGGGTTGCATTGGTGCACCCAACGTGATTGACCAAGAATTTTTATGTTTCCTACCCTTACAAAGGTTGAGGAAATCATGTCCTAACATTTATAAAGTACTTTGATATTAGCAAAATAAAGAAAACCCTAAAATAACCATATTATGGGTTTAAGTTGCAAGCTATACTTAACTTTTCTTCATAAAGGTTTTATTGATGGGACCACAAATAACCTTGTATCAACAACATACTTACATGAATCAAAGTGGTAAGCATGATTAACATTCTTCTATTATAGGCTAGATTCACATTTGGGATTCATTTAATACATCTCTTTACTTAGATTGTTCACTATAATGTAAGCTTCTACAAGAACTAATCACATGTTTTCTTCCTTGTATCATTTCAAAACATGGGCATTAGACCGTAACATTTTTTGTTAAGTGTGGCCATTAGAGTTTTTTGACATCCTTTTACTATTAACCCTGTAGATGACTCCGCCGGTCCTTGCTAGTAGTAGGGAACTCGAGGACTACCGACACAAACACTAGCGTTAGGGAAAAGGGAGTGTGGATCCTCTCAGGGAAGTATACCCGCCAAGGATGAGTCAACCTCACTAGCTAGGCATGCAAGACCTATGCTCTACACTATCTACCGTGCTCTCCAACCACCACCTATTACCGTAGTATCCCTACAGGCTGCTCACTCACCTCGCTCACATAGAGAGATAGACCAAACACCACAAGAGCGCAACACTATAGACAAGAATGATAAAAGGGAGACTGTGCTCCAACACAAAGAATGTCATACACCAAAGAATGTGCTCTTCACCAAATGTGCTAAAGTGAAGGTGATACAAGAGAGAGTCCCCTCCCAAAATGTACTACAATGAATTTCCTACAAGAGAGAGTGTCCTGCTCTGCCGAGAGAGTGCTCCCGTGTCCTCCTCCTCAAAGCCCCAACCCTCATCATGTAGTGTATAGGGACAATCTTCCATCAGGACAAGGGAGATGATGCTCAAGAGGATCTCGCCCTCCCTCGAGAAAGGGAGAGGGGTGTTTCCTCCGTGCTCGGAGTTGGCCATGCACATCGGGAGACGTCAGAGGGCATCGGTGGGGTGACGGTGGTCAGAGATGTCGGAGGGCATCAGCGGATGGTGGTCAGAGGGCATCGATGGTGACAGTGCTCGAAGCCGTCGCTCGCAGGGTACCAGAGGTCGAAGATGTCGGAGGTCACTGGCGATGAGACGGAGGTTGGAGGGCATCGATGGTGATGATGGTTGGGGTGGTCAGAGGCGATGGTGGGAGGCTCTTGGTGGAGTGTGGAGGACATGGCTTCCTATCTAGGTTGCCCACTACTACTCAATTCACCATCCCGGTGAATGGCATATAAAAAACACAAGTGGTTCTCTAGCATGGCTCTATTGATGATGTCTATGGAGGCTGGGTTTGGGCATAGCTCATCTAGTGGATGGCTCTCTTGATGATGTCTATGGAGGTTGGGTATGGGAATAGATCATCACAAAAAAAAATTTATTAATCTAGTCCTACTATAAATAATAAAATTGACTATTTATCTTGGGTGACCAAGTGTGGTATAAGAATTGAGAGCAAATCTGATTAATTCTTTAGAGGGTGACCCAAGTTGGTTGTGAGTGAATCCAACTATCTGTGACACGTGTGAAACATACATATTAATCTGATTAATTCTTTTAGAGGGTGACCCAAGTTGGTTGTGAGTGAATCCAACCATTTGTGACACGTGTGAAACATACATATTAATTGATTAATTGATTATGAGTGAATTCAATCAACTCAGACACATGTGACGCGTGTAAAGATTGTGTGAGTTTAATTGAGAGTGAATCCGATTAACTCTAAGACATGTGTGACGCATGTAAAGACATTGTGAGTAAATCTAATATGGGAGTGGATCCGATTAATTATGTGTGATGCCATATGTGAAGTATGTAGATCAGGTCAGTATTTGTGTATGGGATGCACCTTTGTATTTATATCATTTTTTGGGATTAATATGATTAATTAACCGTGTGCACTGGTATGATATAGTCATGATTGATGTATTTAATCGGCTATGTGTGCTGATTAATATTGTTTTGGTGTAGGCGATGATTGAGTGGCAGACTACAAATTAGTCTGCGGGTGGAACATGTGTTGGACCACAAATGAGATACCTTGGAGAAGAATTACTCAAACTCAAACAAAAAAATTAATAGAACATAGACTTTGCACAAATTAAAGACCAAAACCTTACGTAAACAATTCAACAAAATAGCATAACCATGAATGCTTGAAAATAGAGAAGAAGTCACCATCGACACATGGTTGGGGTTCAATCTCCCCTAGGTGAGTGTGACCCATCGTACCGCTCACCCATATTTAAATATATTGATGCTTGCTACTATTTACAACAAGATACTGCAAAAATAAAGCCTAATAGCTTTTTGAGTCCTTGAGTAGTGTACAAGCTCCTTCCAAAAATATAGCAAGCCTAATTATAGAGTCTTGGGCCTATCAAAATCATAAAAAATACTATTTGGTATGTACAAAGGTTTAAGGCTAAGGTCTTTCAAAAATATAAATGCCAAATATGAAAACCTAAGAGGTGATCACATGTCTTCCAAGATATCTCATTGTGGTCCATGTTCCACCCGCGAGACTAATTCATAGTCTGCCACTTAATCATTGCCTCACCAAAATAATATTCGTCAGCACACACAGCTGGTTAAATACATTAATCCTAACTATATTATACCAGCGCACATAGCTGATTAATCATATTAAAAAGGTGCATCCTATACACAAATACTGACCCAATCTACATACTTCACATATGGCATCGCACATAATTAATCGGATCCACTCGCGCATTGGATTCACTCACAATGGCTTTACATGCATTGCACATGTCTTAGAGTTGATCGGATTCACTCACAATCAAGCTCACATAATCTTTGCACGCGTCACACGTGTCTTTGAGTTGATTGTATTTACTCATAATCAATTTATCAATTAATATGCACGTTTCATGTGTCACAACAGACAGCTGGTTGGATTCACTCACAAATAACTTGGGTCACCCTCTAAAGAATTACTTGGATTTTCTCTCAATTCTTATACCACACTTGGTTCACCCAAGATAAATAGTCAATTTTATTATTCATAACATCCCTCTTGTTGTTGAGTAATTCTTCTCTCCAAGGTGTCATAAGATCCAGACAAGTCCCCCTTGTCCAGGTGATTGAAGAAGCTAAGGATGACACAGAACTAGGGTTAAAGGTTAAGGTAGAGCACATGATGACGAAAACAAAATATGGTGGAGGGCTTTAAGAAAGAGATTATGTTTTGGAAGAAGAACATGGAGAGGCTGGTGTGGGAAGAATACAGCACTTTAGAGAGGATTATGTGAAAGGTGGAGGTGTGGGAAGAATACAACACTTTAGAGAGGCTAGTGTGGGAAGAATACATCACTTTAGATAGGATTATGTGAAAGGTGGAGGTGTTGATCTCTTCGTCGTCAATATAGATGTTGTGTTGGAGGAGGTTGAGCTGCTGGAGGCTCCAATGGTATAGCTCAAGAAGGCTAAAGGGTGGTTGGGGAGGGATGGCGAGGTTTGGAATGTTGGTATTGCATCCATCAAGATGTCAACCTTCTTCTCTTTTTCAAGGGGCGACCTACTCTTGTTGTGGCTTGCTGGCTATCATTTTTGTAATCGATTAATCTAGCTGAGCAATGGTTTGATCCATTGCTTTGATGGCCTTTGAAAATCCTCACTGCTTGGACATCATGTTATTGACTTCATCCACAAGTTGTTGCATGTTTCATGCCATTTTTTGGGCATGTGTAGTGCAGTGTTATCTTGGGTGAGTTCCTCCTATGTTTGCTATATCTCTCACTGCTCTAGCTTCCTCGACTTCCATTTTAGCTCTCTTTGGAGGTGAGTGATCCTAGAGTCGGCTTTAAGGGCTTGCACTTATAGCCGGACCTTCCTCTTGGGTACCTAGATTTTCCTTTGCCCTTTATACTAATCTTGTACTCGGGGCATTTCTTTTGGTACCCACCATTTGTGACCCCAAGATGGAAACATTGGTGTTGCTCGAGACTCATGGGTGGCACTTGTGGTTCTAATTATACAAGGTTAGAAATGTTAGCAGTATTGGTGTTAGTTGGGTCAGTTCTTAGAGAGGCCACGTGTCGAGGGGGTACTCAGACGGTGAAGGTTGACCTTTCTTGGGTGAGGCTTTTGATGGATCTTGGTTACTTACCCTTTCCGCTAGCTAAATAAAGGATAGGCCTCTTTTTTATTGGCATGGTCAGAGTGTGGGTTGTCTTTGGAAGCTCTAGCACTTCTTTGATTGGAGAATGGTTCTCTTGTGTTGAGGTTTTGCAAGGAATGGGCTCCTCCTTCTTTGATTGGAGAATGGTTCTCTGGTGTTGAGGTTTTGCAAGGCATGAGCTCCTCCTCTATCATCAAAATAATTACCTTCCCTGAGGCTAGTTGCAAGAAGGTAGCACTTTGTGAGTCCCAAACTATTTGGCATCGGCGATTGTGCCCCATCCATCCTCGTCCAAGAAGAACTTCTTCATGCATGCTACCTAAATGCATGACATAGAACTTTCCTTATAAGGTGTTATTTCTTCCAATGTGGAACATGGCAATGAACGAACCCATGCATGTGGTTTTTAATATGTTTGCTCCTTCCATTTGCACTTTTGTGGGAGCCAACAATAGTTTTTAGCTTTGCATTGGGCATCTCATTTTGTTGCAGCCTCTTTTATTTTTTCTTCTTTCTTTTGGTGAATGGCCTTCAAAGCATTTATAGTTAAAGGGCCATAGCAGCGTCTAAGTTTGCTATCGTTGAGAAGAATCCTTTCATCTCCACACCATCAAGTGTTTTGATGCGTGCAAATCCTTGAGGTGTGAGTTTGCACACTAGGAATGGTCCCATTCCCTTGTACTTTAGCTTGCGCTTTTGGTTCTTTATGTTATAGATAAGAACCATGTCTCCGACTTCTATATCTTTGTCTTTGAGCTTTTCATCGAACCAATGTTTGTGACTTAGCTTTTCAATTATCATTCCATAGACAACACGTAGTCTAGCTTCTCCTAAATATTTGAGCACAAATAAACAGGACATTTCCTATCAACCTTTCCCTTAACGGCAATTCTTAAGCTTGGTACCAAGAATTCTACCAAGAATTCTATGGACATGATGGCATTGATTTTGTATGTCAAGTTCAAAGTGGTAGTGTGAATGGCCACTTTCTAGGCAATTATGTAAGCCCAAAGAGCTGAGATGGTAACTTCTACTCCTAGTAAGCCCAAAGAGCTGAGATGGTAACTTCTACTCCTAGTAAGCCCAAAGAGCAGAGATGGTAACTTCTACTCCTAGTCATTATGGGAGGCTTTAAATATCTTAGTCAGCATAGCACATATAATCTTATTGGTGCTTTCAGCCTGACCATTGGTTTGGGGGTAGTAGGGTGAGGATTTGCGATGTACTACCATTAGTAGGAGCTTGATTACATCATTGATGAAAGGAGTCTCCCTATCGCTTACTAGTTTGAGTGGACACCCAAATCTAGTCATTATATTCTTGTAAAGGAATTCAGATGTTGCTCTGGCATCAACCTTTGTGATAGCCTGGGCCTCAACCCATTTGGTACATAACAGCAATGATAAATCGTGCTTGAGTTCCTTGAGCCACTGGACTAATCTATCAATGCCCCATTTCTCAAATGGTTGTAAAGACAATACTGGGTGAAGGGGCGTTTCGTCTCACTGGTAATGAATTGTTGATATTCAGCGCAACCTTTTAAAAATTTAGACGCATCTCCAAACAAATTCGACCACCATAAGCCTGCTAATAGAACTTTCTTTGCAATGGTGTCTACTGAAAATGTCCACCAACCCCACACTGGAGTGGGCTTGCTCAAAAGACACATCGACTTTTTTGAATTCCTAATAAGGATATTGCCTCATGATCTCGTCTTAGGCTAACTTGTATAATTGTCCCATAATCAACTGGTAAGGGTTGCCTTTTTAATAAGGCATTATGCTCTGTCTCTATTACTATCTCTATTAAGGAGTCTCTCTCTTGGGAAAGACTATTAGCTAAATATTGGATGATCTCTTTGGCCCATTCTAGAACAATACACAGTTTGAACACTGAGACATTCGAAAACTCATCCTCCACTCCAACCTGTGATTCTCCATTAGGGATGTGCAACATGTGAGCCCTGTCACACGATCATCATCATGAAATCAAACTCTAGCAAGATGAAAAGCCATCGGGTTATCCTTCCCATAGTCCAAGGCTTATTACCCAAGTAAAGAAGTGCCTGATGATCTACAAAAAACATGAATTTTTTTGCCAAAAGATAATGGTAGTACTTCTTCACAATATAGTTTGGTTCAGCATCATTTAATTGCAACAGCTGGCAAAGCTAACAGACAAATCCATGTTATGCTTTCTTGGTTGTGCCAATACGTAGCCAATTACAAAAGCCAAGGCATCAATGTTATAAACATGGGTGGTAATCTCCTAGTTAGGAGATCTGAGGATTGGTGCACTTGTTAAGGCTTTCTTAAGAGTATCATAGGTACTCATTCATCCACTTAAAGATAACGAGCAGTCTAGTGCTGCTAGGGCTGAAGATACGATAGGCCTCCAAGTTGTTCCAAGCATTCTAAGGTTTGTGTTTTGAGAGCTCACAGAGCCAAAAGTTATGGACATCACTACTATCTCTATGGCCATTCTAATTGAAGTTCTAGGAAGGATTACTCCTTTCTCTACTAGGTTGGCACTTCTTGTTCCTGAACTAGATTGGTTAGGGTCCATATCAAGAGTAGATGCTTCCATGTTTGGCCTTTCTAGCTGGTGGTCTCTTACTTGCTAGGCAATTTGATGATGCTTTGACTCCCACCTGTCAGTTGGACCTCTTGTGATAATGTCTCTAATCACGTCCACAAAACTCCTTTAAGTGGTCATAGGAGAGCTAGGTACACCAACCTCTTGTTCCATGTAAAGCTCTGAAGAGATAGGCTCCCAGTAACCCAATAAATAGGCCTCGCTCAGGCTTGCATTTCGCTATTGCTTGAATACTGTCACTAGGGTTGCATGCCTAGGGACTGTGAAGCATGTAGTGATTCTTGATAAGGTGCTCTTGATTCTACATCCTCTAAGCAACTCCCTTCTAGTGGGGGTTTGAGTCCAAAAATCCTTCTTGATCTTGTGTACATGAATAAGTGATCAACTTAAAGCACAACCTTCAGTGATACATGAATAAGTGATCAACTTAAAGCACAAACATCAGTGATACAAGTTGTCACAAGTTGAGAACATGTGTACCCACTTCCGAATGTGCGTGTGGAACTATAAATATGCATGGCCAGAGAAGATAGAAACACGTGTGACCAGATGTAAACGTGTATGGCTAAATGTATGTTGGACTTGTGAACGTGCATTCAAAAGTGAGAAGTGCATACTAATTTGGCACGTACGTACGTGGCTAGGTGAGTTGGGAACATGCATGTGGATCTACGAATATACATGGCCATTAAAGATAGGAACGTGCATAACTAGGTCTTGTGAAAGTGTATGGCGAATTGCTCGTGGAGTTAAGAATGTGCGTTCACAAGTGAGAACGTGTATTCCCCTTTGGCACGTGCATATGTAATTTTGACAAGTCGACCACTTGCATTGGTGGAAGTCTAGGCCATGTGATGGTTTCTAGCCGTTTTATCATTACGATCATTCATAGGGAATATTTTTTGACCTTTTCTTAATGAGAATATTGTGTAGACTTTCCCTGTTAGTCTTAGGAACGTATGTTCTTGCTTGTGAAAAAATGCATTCCTACCTAGGAATGTGCACGCCCACTAAAGCATGTACACAGGTAAACTAGAGAGCAATTTTCTATGTTTTGGTCAAAAAATCCTTTAATCCCTCCTTAATAGTGCATGTTTTTTATTTGATAGGATGCTTTATCTTTTCCTAACCTATCTAATGATATGATCAATGCAGCCTAATGGTTTGTCTACAAAGACTAATGGTGATATTAAATCTTGAAATGAAACAAAAACTCAAAAAATTACAAATGCAAGAAGGAAAGAGCATGAATCAAGGGAAATAGAATAGAACACTTACTTATAATCATGTAACTCAAGCTTGAAGGGTTGCTCCCTGCTCCATTGCAAAACAAGGTAACCATGATATGATCAATATAACCTAATGGTTTTTCTACCAATATTAATGATGAGATTAACTCCTAAAATGAACAAAAACTCAGAAATTTACAAATGCAAGAAAGAAAGAGCACGAATAAAAGGAAATGCAGTAGAACACTTACTTCTAATCATGCAACTCGAGCTTGAAGGGTTGATCCCTACTCCAGTGCAAAAGGTAACCAAATAAACCCAAAAACAAACAATAAAACCAAGAGTTAAACACTATCAACTGGTGGATTTGCACTCCAATTGGGATATGTCAATATTCCAAATGCAAAGTATAGCAAGGGAGTCCTAAGCAAAGGCACTTCCCCGCCGTCAGCATCGCCAAAGATGTTCACCGTTTTAAGAACACTTGCACCTTGCAAGATAGAGATAAGGAGAGGAAGAATGTAAGTGTCTTACCATGGTTTACACCTCTAGCCACTCTTCGTAGAAAAATCCACTCTCGTGTGAAGAGCTAGGATCCTCAACCTTGCCTCCTTTGTTGTCACTACAAAATGTCACTACAAAGGAGCTTTGTGGAGAGAGAGAGAGAGCTATGGAAAGCTCAACCTCTACTTCAATGCCACGGTGAGTGGGAGCATAAGAGAGAAGATAACATGCATCAATATCATCACTCACACAATCCCTAAGCATGCATGTAATAATAAAGAAGAAGAGAAAGCATACAAGCAACTTCAATCACACAAGAACAAGAAACTCAAACTCAATTGCGAGAAGAGGATTATGTTCATTCTCATTAGTCGAATTGTCTTCTATATAAGACTATCTTCCAACATTACATAAGTCATAAGCTCATAGATTTCCCATAATCATTTTACATGAAACACATTACGTGGTACAAAAAATATGGCTTGAAGGTGTTGCCACACATTCGAAGTGATGTTAGCCAATGTGGTTAACAGGAAGCTTCCATTTAAGGGTTTACTAATGTAGATTACATTGGAAAAGCTTTGTTAAGATACATTTGTGGCTTGCTGTAGGAGCCAATGTGGTTAACAGGAAGCTTCCATATGAGGGTTCACTAATGTAGTTGCATTGGAAAAGCTTTGTTAAGATACACTTGTGGTTTGCTCTGTGAGCAAGAAAATGTAAATCCTTTGATAGTTGTAGGATGCTTCTTGAAGATCACCCATTCATTCCATGGCTTGCCAAAGAAGTTTGGATGGATTACATATTGTTAAACTCCTCTACCATGTGGTGAAGTCTACCATGAAGGAGGATAAGAGGGTTGACCTTTCAGGTTAACCTCACTTTATAGGGGTTCTATAATGATATACTTGTTATAGAGACAAGTGTGATCTCTTTGAGCCACTAACTCGAGATATGTTTGTTGGCCATATCTACTTCAAAGTACATGGATTTAAAGAACTCAACATGATGCATGGTATATAGATTATTGTACAATGTCTTTTTGTTTTGCATACATCTAAACCAGAGTTATTGTTGTGGGTAACATTATTAGACCACAGCCATGTCACATCATCCACATTTCTTTACGTTTTGGTCTTTGTTGTTGGTGGGTAGCATGATTAAATTGCTAGCATCATGCAAGTTTCTTTACTAGCTAGTCAAAGTTGGGCTACATATATGTAAACTATACATCAAGGTTGTTGAGTGAGCATTGATAGCAAAGCACTGATATTGGTGGCGAAGGCATGTGGATTTAATTGAGCGAGCAAATACAAAATTGACGTAGAGCAATACTATGACTGGTTAATTGTGCACTTTTGTCACTTTCCATGGAGAAAGAAAGAAAAGGAGGGAAGGGAGAGAAAATATGGTGGAGAGAGAGAGAGAGAGAGAGAGAGAGAGAGAGAGAGAGAGAGAGAGAGAGAAGCACCATGATAACAAGAAAGGATTGACCTACATTAGCTATAAAGTGTACCATTCTCTAAGTGTGAAAGAAATGGTTCATATTATATAAGAAATGTATTGTTCGATGTTAACAAGAAAGGATTGACCTACAATAAGTATTAAGTGTACTGTTCTCTAAGTGTGAAAGAAATGGTTCTTATTATAAAAGATGTGCCACAATCTACCAACTCCCAAAGTTCTTGACTACTTTTTACAAGGCAGCCCAAAAATATAGGATGACACTAAGACCTTCCTTCACAACAACAAAAGCTTTAACCTTCAAATAGCTCACATGTTTCCTTGGCCATTGTGAAAAATGTTAGTGAGGGGAACTAAGTGTTTTGGGAGCTTACACTTAAGGCCATGGGAAGCTTTCTTAATTGTCTCATCTTCTTTAAACAAGCCTTTTGGGATATGCAAATGTTTGGGCTTTGCCAAATGAAATTTACAAAATGTTTCTTTTGCTACATGGCACTCACTCTATGTCACACTTGAGCCCATGTTTTGGAAGTGGTGAATAATCATTAGTTCAATATCAGAGGTGCTAGATGTGGGTGGGCATGATACTTGCAATGGTTTACACTGATCGGGATCCATATGAAACACTCCTAAGATGAAGGTACTTTACTTGCGCATGATACAAAAAAAAGGGGCTCTTGGAGTGTGATTGTCTATACAAACACTTGAGTGCACTGTGATAGTAAAAGCATGGAACTAGCTTGAGGTGAAAAACTAGTGTCAAGAGAAAAATGATATGGATTGGGAAAAACAAACGAGTAGAGTTTAAGAGAAAACTCTAGGCTAATAAGGGCCTTTACACACATCCACCTCAAGTTCTTGGCCTTCGCCTACTGAAATTTTGTATATGTATAAGTGGAAGATGGACAAGGGAGACTCTTTAGGCACGAGCTAGGGCCAACGCTATAAAAAAACCGTCTTTAGTGTATTTTACACTGGTTAAAATTAAAAAAAAAATGATTGAATTTCCTCGTATGTACAAAAATTGAGAAAAATTATAAGTTTTTAGTTATAAAAACCGGTTAATAACGAGACTTTGAATAGGGGAAGCCGATTGTACTTCAGCTTGTAGGTGCTGACAAAAAAAGTTTTTCTCTGGCACTGGCTGTGTTGCGGGGATGAAAAAGGTTGTTTGTTTGTGGCAAGTGTGTGGCCGTGCAGGAAAGGTCAGGGGGGGCGCCCATGAGAGTTGAAGGGGGGGCGCCCAAAGAAGAGAGCTTCTGGGCGATGGTGGGTGTGGACGCCGGGGAAGGAGGCATTGAATGGTCGTTGCTTGACCCGTTCTCTGCTACATCGCCATCGCTCATCTGTTTTTGTTTGACTAAGTCCGTGTCCTGTACACAGCATTCTCCATAATCTAGCCACAGCCAGCATTTTCTATACATTTTCCATGCTTTTTCACCATCATGGGCGCTCCCGATTTCACCCTTTTGGGTTTTCCTGACCACAAGAGAGGGGTCACACGCGGGAGCTTTTGTTTCTGCGGCAGGTGGATACGACGAATCCCCCATTGCCGGTGGCCTAACATTATAATATTTCTTGTTGCGCTTGACCGGTGACAGTATAAAAGGCGTGAAGACCGTGCTCTTTACACGAGCTAGCTGCACTGGTTTTGTTTGCCTGCCCACGCGAGCTGCGCAGGACCGGTCGCATGCCCGTTTGCCCCCCCCCCCTCTCTTCACCTTCCTACCCCGATCTCTCCTCTTCAGTATCCGAGTCTCCTTTCCAGCTGCTGCAGTTCCATCTCTGCCTGTTTAGGGCTTGCCGTATACACAGGTGCTTCCCCTCTGCTTCCTTAACCACCTGTATGCCTGCTTAATCTTGAATAATGTTAAGCTTAATTTTTTCTTTTTTCATGTCAATGTCTTGCTTAGATCTGGAGAGCAAGTAGTGAAAATTTCCCCCTGCTTCCTTCTTAAACCTTTGTCTAGGCAGGGTAATTTTGTGCCCTAACATGCTGCAGTTTCCGAGCTATGCATACATAGTTCAAGAGAGGGGATACTTAGACTTAAAGGTATCTGAGAGGGATATCCTTGTCCCAAAATCATCAAATCTGGGTTACAAAAAGGATTGAATTGCCATCGCTCTATGGAGGTGGTTAATAAGACATCTTATTAGGGCTCCAAAACTGCCATAAATCTTTCAAGAACGGGGGATCCAAATTTTGGCAAAAATTAACATGACGTTGAATCACAAGAGAGTAGGGTATCTCATCACATATTACACTACACTTGTGCCGGGTTTGAATCCAAGACTGGTAGTCCACAGGCAGATGGCGGTACTACTCAGGCTAGGGCCCATGGTAGTCCCATTACTTTTTAAACCCATTTTGAGATTCTTTTTATCAGAAATTAATCAGAAAACTTAGTTATCAGGATCCAAAACCTGTCTAGTACCACTCTGGTTTACAAGTTTGAATATTTTTACATACATAGATCTTGTAATGGAACGTTAGTGAAGTGTTTGTTTATTGATCTTTGCCTTTAGTCCGCCAGCATCAGTTCTTGAATGCCACAAGACCTTTGCTCAACTTTGTACTACCTCAGGCTCGTAAATTGCTGGTTGTGCTAATCTCACCTTTTCTTTCTTTTGCATTTTTCCATTTTTGCCAGATAGAAGTCTCGGAGTGGCACATTATGGCTTCAGGACAGCTGTTTTCACGACAAACCCAAGCATTGTTCTACAATTATAAGCAGCTTCCCATTCAGCGCATGCTTGACTTCGATTTCTTGTGTGGTAAGTAATATCACTAATGCTCAACTGTTTATGAACGGTGCACGCTCATATGCATGCATGTGTACATGTATCTATGTAATGCGTGTGTTTGTATGTTTGTATGCATTTGTTTTTGACTGTATGCATGCGTGTATGTATGTATGTATGCATGCATGCATGCATGCATGAATGTTTGGCTGTATGCGTGTATGCATGCATGAATGTTTGGCTGTATGCGTGTATGCATGCAGCATGCATGCATGTATGTATGCATGCATATATGTGTTTATTGTTAATGATCCGAGCAATGTTGGCAAGGCTTTTGCCTAAGCAACTGGTATGTTAGGTTGGGATGCTTTGACGGAAGGCCTTACATCTCTGACTGGTTGAAAACTTACCATTGGGTTGTGTGTTTTGGGACACCTTTAGGTAGGGAGACTCCATCAGTTGCTGGAATTATCAACCCTGGCTCCGAAGGATTCCAAAAACTGTTTTTTGGGCAAGAGGAGATTGCTATTCCGGTGCATTCAAGGTATGCATGCCTCAGTATCTCAGGCAGTGAAGCTGTGCCTTTCTTTTCATTCAGTATGCTGACAAAGAAGAGATGCTTGCAGCATCAAGGACGCATGCAAAGCTCACTCCACGGCTGATGTATTCATCAATTTCGCTTCGTTTCGGAGGTTTGTGCATTTCCCTCTCGTAAGAAAGACTACATAGATTGTTGGCATAGCAGTGGACCACTGCTTCAGTGGTTGTTTGGTTACAAGTGATCTAGGGAGGGCCCAGATCAAGAATATTTGAGTCTAAACTAGTGTTATTTGGCAGTGCTTTTGCCTCTTCTATGGAAGCTCTTAAGCAACCAACCATCAGAGTAATAGCAATTATAGCTGAAGGAGTACCAGAAGGGGACACCAAGAAGCTTATTGCATATGCTAAAGCAAACAACAAGGTAGCCATGGGACTCAAATGTTTTACTGATAGCTCAAATTCTCACATGGGAACGATATGTCTGTGTGTGAAGAGGCTTGACACGTGTGCATTGGCAGGTGATTATTGGCCCAGCTACTGTAGGTGGAATCCAGGCTGGTGCCTTCAAAATCGGTGATACTGCTGGCACGCTCGAGAATATTGTGGAGAGCAAGCTGTATCGCCCTGGGTCTGTGGGGTTTGTGTCCAAATCTGTGAGTCACTGAGCTAAGGCGGATGCCATGTATTTCCCCTATCATTATATAATTCAAATGTAGATGTAAATGTTGATTATTTGAATGGATAGGGTGGTATGTCAAACGAGCTTTATAGAATCATTTCAAGGACCACAGATGGCATCTATGAAGGTGGGTCATTACTCCTTTAACAGCAAACCATAGCTTTAGTTGTTTAATCTTTGTGTGCTTGCTTGTATGATGTGTTACGTTTCAATAGAATGATATGGGATGTGGGATCAATTTGATAAATCCCGACCGTCAAATGCAGGAATCGCAATCGGTGGAGATGTGTTTCCAGGGTCCACACTATCAGATCATGTTCTACGGTATCAGAACATTCCACAGGTTTTGACCCCTTATCCTGTGCCATGGGGTGTATACAGAGACACCTTGGATGGTTTCGCTACAATTCTAAAGTGTGGTGCTATTGCAGATCAAAATGGTGGTGGTACTTGGTGAACTCGGTGGTCGGGATGAGTACTCACTCGTAGAAGCCTTGAAGCAATGCAAGGTAACAAAACCAGTAGTTGCATGGGTCAGTGGCACATGTGCACGTTTGTTCAAATCGGAGGTGCAATTTGGACATGCGGTAAGCTTTCATGGTCTTCTTCTTGAATGCCTTTGATTAGCTCAGTCAAGCAGCTGATTAATTGCTGCTTTTCAAGGACTCTACTAAGGTTTATACAGCTAATGCAACTCCTGCAATTGTAACTGCAGGGTGCCAAAAGTGGTGGTGATATGGAATCTGCCCAGTCAAAGAACAGTGCTCTTCAAGAGACAGGTGCTCTGGTGCCAACCTCTTTTGAGGGCCTGGAGCCTTTAATCAAGGAGACTTATGCTAGCTTGGTTGAGCAAGGAGTGATCACCCCCATCCCAGATTTCCAACCCCCTCCTGTGCCTCAAGACTTAAGCGTGGCTATCAAAGCTGGAAAAGTCCGAGCACCCACACATATCATTTCAACAATATGTGACGATAGAGGTTAGTCTTATTGATGTGAAAGTGCAGCGGCGCACATTTTCTGGTAGCATGACATGGGGTACCATGGAGCGGAACACTGAAGACTCTTTTGCTTTGGCAGGCGACGAAGCTACATATGCAGGGGTTAAGATGTCGACATTGATTGAGAATGATAATGGAGTTGGAGATGTCATCTCTCTCCTTTGGTTCAAGCGTAGTCTACCTCGCTACTGTACCAAGTTCATCGAGGTATACTTCAAGCTCTCTCTCTCTCTCTCTCTCTCTCTCTCTCTCTCTCTCGTGTGCGCAGTAAAAGAAAATCCATATAAAGAATTTCAATCAAATTTTCTATGGTATATTTTACTCTAAAACAATCACAGTAACATATATCCTAACAATTTATCTATGTGTTGGTTGATACTCTCGTGATAAAATCTCAATCATTTTATAAAAAAATTGCATGAGGAGTTAGGGTTGAACTCCCAACTACTTTGGTTGGGTGGATTGTGATGACCTAAACCAGTTGGGCAAGATCCCTTCAAACCATTTTTTCATGAATGAGTCCATGTTTAGCAATGAGCAAATTAATCTATATGTAAATTTTTAGAAATCTTTTATTTTTGGGTGAACTTTATGTCAATCATTAAAAATTGTATTTATGTAATACGCAATAATGAATTAATTATCTAACATCATTCAAATTCGAAAGGCTAGCCCAGTGAGAACCCTTCTTTTGTTTGTATTTGCATATAGATGTGCATCATGCTTTGTGCGGATCATGGGCCGTGTGTGTCGGGTGCACACAATACAATTGTCACGGCTCGTGCTGGAAAGGACCTTGTGTCAAGCTTGGTATCAGGTGGGCACTTGATGTTTGTGCAAGCAATGTTCCACCAAAGGAGGTTTTTGATTTTGCTTAAGGTCTTACCTTTTCTACTTGAGCAGGTCTTCTCACCATTGGACCTCGATTTGGTGGAGCCATAGATGATGCTGCTCGATATTTTAAGGATGCATGTGACAAGGTAAATGTCAAGCATGTTTTGAAGATGATCTTATTCTCATTTTGAAGCCAAAGCTAATGATAGACGGTTAAAGTAGCACAAGCTTTTGGCAATCTGTAGTGTTCATTTGGTTTTCCATGTGGTTTGCCAGGGTCTTACTCCATATGAGTATGTGGAATCAATGAAGAAGAAGGGTATTCGGGTGCCCGGAATCGGTCACAGGTTAGTGTTGCCCCTCAAGTCAGGACCTACCCACCCATCAAAATATTGCCAGAAATCCGATGATGGGTGGGTGCTCTTGGGTTCGGATGAACAAATGTTGCCTGTCCATCCAGGATTCCCGGTGCCCATTCTCTCCCTGACTGTGTAATTGAAGCTTGTTGTGAAGGACCTTTCATTTTTTGTGTTTCTATGCTGTCAACAGAATCAAGAGTGCAGACAACAGGGACAAGAGGGTGGATCTTTTACACAAATATGGTCGAACCTTCTTCCCATCGGTTAAATACTTGGAGTATGCACTGCAAGTGGAGAAGTACACACTTACAAAGGCTAACAACCTCGTCCTAAATGTCGATGGCTGTATTGGTTCCCTCTTTTTGGACTTACTGGTCAGCAGTGCCATGTTCACACAGCAAGAAATAGATGAGATAGTTGAGATTGGCTATCTCAATGGTCTGTTCGTACTTGCCCGGACCATCGGCTTGATAGGGTATGGCTGTTTATCCCATAATGATGGTTGTGATTCTTAACCGCAAAATTGTGTAGGCCTCTCGAGTCTGCACTGCTGACTAACACACAACCAGTCCCCATTAGTTTAAGGATTAATCAAACAGTAATTAGACACGTCTGCTTTTGCTGCACACTAGTCTAAGATTTTTCTTTTGACCAATACTTTATCTGATTTTTGCAGTCATACATTTGATCAGAAGCGTCTGAAGCAGCCACTATACCGGCATCCATGGGAAGATGTCCTTTACACAAAATGAGAAGACACACCTTTGCTTGCCTCCTAGCAGGGAGAATCATCATAGATTGTTTGATTGTTTGGCAGCTTCCAAAACAAGGAGGTTATTTGATTCTTTCGACTTGGCTCGGTTATTTTTTTGATATTATCACTTCTGGTAAGTACCGGAAGCCGATTCTGCACACCAGTCGTGTGATGACATGGCACGGTGTGCAGAGGTTTTGATGTCTCTGTGAATCAAGCCATGGAAAGTGAAGGATTAGGCTTAGTGTTTCCTTCTGCTTTATCATGCCCATCTTTACTGCCATTGCATGGCAGAGTGGGGCAAAAGCATGGTGGATGAGGATGGCTCAACATTTGATTCAATAATGTGATTAGGGAAGATCTGGTATAATATGAGTAGTTTGTGGGCTGTTTTGCCCGCTTTCTCCCACCAAAACAGTATTGCTGTGTGTTGGTACAACGTGCAACTTTATTTGCATTGCTTTGGAAGTGTAAGATGCATCATTTGCTCCTGTTAGTAGTCGCTTGGACACGGATTGAATTAGTCTCTGCCCATCCTTAGCGCCCCATTTTGGCTGCCTCTGTCAGAGATGGCTGTGCGTCCACAGGCAGGGACTGTTCTGTACCCTGCCTTGATGATCAAACAACTGTGTTATGTTCCCTGCGTTTAACCGTTTTCCAAGAGGCTGGATTCACATTATCTTTGGGCTTCTGTGGAAGACATCGTAGGTTTCACATCTTTGTGATAGGTTGGACAACATGCATACACGATTTGATTTTCTTACAGATCATGAAAGATCTGCTAATAGTGCCACATGTCTTGCAATTGATTGTTCGGTTGTACAAAGTGAATTAGAATGCGTGTATGGATTGGAGTCAAAGGCCCAAATGACTAGTAGTCAGAAAGTTTGCATTAACTAAACAAAGGTGTTGTACAGATCAGGTGCATATATCAATACCAATAACAACCTAGGATACCAATCAGTCACCATGGATACAATGGTCACCTAGGTATTCCCAAAACAACCATTATATCCCAAACAACCTTAGAGGGATGAGATCTTAAAACTTTTATATTGTTTGTTTTTGTTGTCTTCTCAACATTCATTCTAGCTCTCTGAGCTACTTCCAGCTTGACTGCTTTTTTTATTTTTTTAAGTTTTCCCAATCTTCGTTTCTTTTTCTTTTTGTTTCTTGTACTCTCCGTGTGCCAGCCTTGCACTAGTTGGGGCTGTTCTTTCATTCCCTGTTCCAAACTTCTAATGCTTCTTGTTTAGTTTTTTTCGACTGTCGCTCACACTTTTTACTTGGATTTTCTTTTCTCTACTTGTTCACTTTCTACTTTAGCTTTTTGTTTTGCAACTTCTCTATCTTTTCAAGCTTAGTCGGTTGTTCCTGACTTCTCCTCTACCAGCTTCTTTGTGCTTCCTCAAATTGATCTCTAGCCCTTTCACCTTCTACCATATTTTGCTCTACCCTCCACTTTTCTTTGAAAGGGCTCTTTTTCAATTAAGCTTCGAATTTCTTGTGATCCTTGACACAATGTTGTTCTTCCATATGTAATCCATCACAATAACCCATTGTAAGAAGACTCTACAATGCGATCCATCACCATAGACTTCACTATCTATATAAACCCATTGTAAGAAGACTCTATAGTGCAATCCATCACAATAGAGTTCACTATATATAAACCCATTGTAAGAAGACTCTATAGTGCAATCCATCACAATAGACTTCACTCTATAAACCCATTGTAATAGGAAAGTGATTAAGTATTAAGAAACATTAAGGGGAGTGATTAGATTATAATTAGCTTACTAGTGGGTATTTTGTTTAGAATTACTCCACCTCTAGGATTGAGTGAATCTCCCTTGTTCATGTCATTCATCATCTATCTTGATCATTTTCATAAGCAATTTTCTCTACATTCATCTTTCCTTTTCAATCTTGTGTTAATTCTTGAATTAGATCCTAGAATTGAATTAATTGAATTGAATTAATTGAGTGTGATTCCATTTGTGATTACTTATACAATAATTGCTTCCAACCCTCATTCTTGTGAACATGGTATCAACTTATGGTTGCATGTAGGATTGGAAGAGTTTTCTTGTTTTAAGGACATTATTGGTGGTTGAGAGTAGTCGAGAGTCCATTTATTGATTTATGAGAGGAAAACAAAGTGGGAGTGTTGAGAGAGCATTACAGACAAGTTATTGTCAAAGAATTTGAAGAGGATTGGAGACCCATTATCAACAAATTAGTGGGACAACAACTATTACTATCAATATTCAAAGTGTGAGAATCAAATAAAAGGTATCGCAAGATCAAATACACAGCTTGGATCTAATGCTAAGTTAAATGGAAGCAAGTATGGCATGTGGAAACATAGAATTGAAAGACATCTTGGTCATAAATGATCGTTGGGATATAACGTAAAGTAGAGAAAGAGGAAGTGTGATTGAATTAAGAATACACAAGTAGGAAAGGAAACAAAAATATACATCATTATGTTGAAGGCATAATTTTGAGCCAATTAAGTGGCTTGAATACACCCAAAGATGTTTGGGAGTACATATGAATCAAGAAGCACATATTGATTAGGTTGAATGTTCGAGACATAATTTGAGCATATGAATCAAGAAGCACATATTGATTAGTCTGAATGTTCAAGACATAATTTGAGCCAACGGGGTGGCTTAAATACACCAAGAGATGTTTGGAAGTACTTAAGAAGCACATATAAATCAAGAAGCAAACATATGCATCATTAGGATGAATATTCAAGACATAATTTAGAGCCAATTGGGTGGCTTAAAAACATCGAGAGATATTTGGGAGTGTACTTGAGAAGCACATATAATCAAGAAGCAAAAATATGCATCATTAGGATGAATGTACAAGACATAATTTTGAGCCAATTGGGTGGCTTGAATACACCGAGACATGTTTGGCAGTACCTGAGAAACACATATGAATCACAAAGCACATCTAGGATACTCACTATCAAAAATTAAATTTAACAAAGCTCTAGGTTAGTGATTGAAAATGGTCATATGCACATATTGAGGTTATTCACTTGTAGCCAAAGGAGAAACAAAGCTCTAGGTCAATGAATGAAAATGGTCATGTGCACATATTGAGGTTGAGAGACTTACATAATTAACTTGCAGCCAAAGAAGAAACAATGGACTTGAGAGAACTTGTGTCGATAGTCTTGAATGGATTAAAGGAAGGTTATGAGAATCTTGGTCAAAGCATTGCAATCCAAAGGGATAAACCAAATATTGATGAGCTTCAAACTCAAAGGATAAACCAAATATTGATGAGCTTCAAAATATATCTTATTGGAAGAAGAGTATAGAACCCAATGCATACAAAGAGAGGAAGGCTAAATTACCAAGCATTCATGTCAAATAGAGGAAGATGTAGAGAAAGAGAAAGAGGTAGATGGAACTCTTCTTATCTTTCAAATCAGCCCCAATAGTTTAGCATCAAAATAATTCAATAACAATAGCCCATCTTCATCCTATGGAAGCAATGGAGGACAATCATGGAGAAATCATCTCGGTGATTCATCAAGAGGAGGCTATAACCAAAGAGACAAGTCACATGGAAGAGACTATATGCAAAGGTGGTATTGTGACTATTATTATCATAAAATGGGTCATTATACCAAAGATTGTAAGAAGAAAGCATGGGAGATATGCAGAATGGAAACCATTCACATTATGTGAGCATAACAATTAAAGCATAGAGAACAAGGATGCTACATTTGTGACTCTTGGTAGTCTTAATGTTGAATTGAAAACTAATAGTGCATACAAAGTGGAAATCTTAAGTGATTGAAGGAATGATCAAGACCCATAGTACATTGATAGTGGTGCTTCCAACCACATGACATCATCACATGGTGAGTGGGTTACAAAAAAAGGAGAACGTCGATAGAGCTAATGTAATTGTGTATATAGCTGACAACACAAGAAATTCCAATAAAGGTCGAGGTTGAGTACCTATCAAGCTGCATAACTCTGAGAAGAGTTGAGTTGACATTGTTTAATATGTGAGAAGAGTTGAGTTGAGTTGAGTACCTATTAAGTTGCATAACTGTGAGAAGAGTTGAGTTGACATTGTTTAATATGTGCCCAATCTCTATCAAAGAATTTGCTATCTGTAGGACAAATGGTGTTGAAAGGTTACAAGGTTGAATTTAAGAATGGACAATGCTTAATTAGAGACAAAAGCAAAGAATATCAAATCATTGATAATGAAATCATGGAAGGTAAGCTCTTTAGGATAATTGTATCAATTCGAAACTTACATTTCATGTTCATCACAAAATGCATGAAACTCATGTGAAAAATCCTCACCATCATTGTTGCTTCTCAAATATCTTCTCAAATATCTGATCCTTTTGGTTGTTCTCTAAACATCTTGAAAATGCCAAACACAATAGATTTTTATTTCAAAAATAAAATCTATATATACCTTGAGTAATCATCAATGAATGTGACGGCCTATATGCATCCTTGAAGAGTTGTGGTTTGAGTAAGTCCCCATACATTAGTGTGAGTAAGATCCAAAGTATCTCATGCTCTTGTAGTTGCATGATACATCTATATGAGTAAGATCCAAAGTACCTCGTTCTCTTGTTGTTGTAAGATTAACCTTTGCCTTGATTGCTTTCCTAAACAACATGCTTCACAACCTTTGTTACAATATTTCAAATGTGGAAAACCATGAACCATACTTATTCTTCTCAACAAAACCAATGAATTAAAGGTTGCATGTTTGTATCTCTTATGTCGTAATTCTAAAGTGGGCATCTCTATGCTCCTACACTCCCCAACAAAATGGTGTAGCTAAGAGAATGAATAAAACACTTGTGGATTAAACTAGAAGCATGTTGTAGGAAAAGCATGTGCCTAATCAATATTGGGTTGAAGCAATGAATAAAACACTTGTGGATTATACTAGAAGCATGTTGTAGGAAAAGCATGTGCCTAATCAATATTGGGTTGAAGCAATGATTACGGCTTGTTATTACTTAAGATAGGTTGCCAACAAAAAGTGTAAGAGGTCAAACACCTTATGAAGCATTCACACATCTTAAACCCAAAATTAATCATTTGAGGATCTTTGGAAGTATTGGTTCATGCTGCTATAATGAGTTGAGATAAAATTTTAATGCAAAAGCTAGGAAGTGTTTACTGTGAACAAAGTGAAGGCTATAGAATGTATGACCTGGCTACATAAGAGTTAAATTGTTTCTAGAGATGTTGTTTTTTATGAGGATGTTGAATCAAAATGGAGTTCAGGTCAGCCCACTCAATGGAAAAACTTTAGAGATGCTTAAAGCATGGGAAGAACATGAAGAAGGTGAAATTGATAAAGAAGACTGAAGGTGATACATAATAGTACATGCAGCCCAGGAGAGAGTGGCACTCCAAGGCATTGGCATAGAGAAATAAGATGATGAGAAGCTTAAAGGTGATACAAGATAGCATACAGTTCGAGATATAGTGGCAACTCCAAGTTAGTCTCATATCCCATGCAACTCAATCTTAGACTTCATGCAGTCATCCATTTCTCATGCACTCTACCACTCCTACATCATCATGCATTCATCCATTTCTCATGCACTCAACCACTCTACATGCATCCACCCATACATATAGTTAACTCCCACATTTACATGGCTAGAGTTATCTATTAGTTCAACATGCTTATCTCCACCTTAATAATTATATTTCTTTCCAAAAATTATCCGTGAGGTTTTTTTGCACTCTACCTTCCAACCCTAGACTTTATTCTTTCACCCATTCAACCTTGGATTAATTAAAATATGCACTTTATTTATAATTTTTGCCAAGGCTAATGCAAACACACACACCCTAACATACACTTATGAAAAAAATATCTAATTTTTTAAAAAATAATTCTTTTATTTATTTAAAAAATCCAATGTGTAGGGGGGCACTTGTGCACATGTGCACATGGATAAACCCTAACATGGGGTTTTCCCATGTGCACATGGTAAAAACCCAATTGATTTTATGCACATGGGGTTTTCCCATGTGCACATGGGAAAAACCCAATTGATTTTATGCACATGAGGTTTTCCTTATGAGGTTGGTATGATGTCAATTAACTAGCTCAATTCATGGCAAATCCCCTCATTATAATGTAGCCAAGAGAGCGTGCAGGGAACAAAGGACCTTGGAATTTGATATGGAGGAGAGTGTGCAGAGAGTGTTAAGATATGTGCAGGGAACAAAGGAGCTTGGACTTTAGTATGGAGGAGACCAAGTGGACTTACATGGCCTTATAGATTCAAATCATGTAGGAAGGTCAAGTGATAGGAGATCAATTAGTGGGTATCTATTTTACCTTTCAAATGGCATTATTTGTTGGAGTAACAAGAAGCAATTTATTATTTCACTTTTGAGTATAGAAGCATTATACAATATGTTAACACATGGTACATGCCAAGGAATTTAGATAAGGAGGATTCTTGATGAAGTTGATTATGATATTTCTCATCTGAATGTGATTCATTATGATAATTTGACTGCTTTGGATTTTTCTAATAATCTAGTTTATCATGCTAAATCAAAGCATATTAAGAAGGAGAGACGTACGTTTATCATGCTCAGTCAAAGCATGTTAAGAACGAGAGACATAGGTTTACTGTGGGTACTCGTGACCATGTTGCAGATATATTCACAAAGCCACTTTCAAAAGATGACAAGCACAGAGACGCACTTAGTGTTACAAATAGGAAGGACTTACATTGAAGGGGGCGTTGACAATAAATGTTGCAGATATATTCACAAAGCCACTTTCAAAAGATGACAAGCACAGAGATGCACTTAGTGTTACAAATAGGAAGGACTTACATTGAAGGGGGCATTGACAATAAATGTAGCTCCTTATACAAGCTGGAAATGGCAAACCAGCTTGTTATAAGATTTTTTTAAATGATTTTATTATGTTTCATTTCTATCTTAAGAGGGCATGTTTGAAATTTAACATCAAATTACCATGTTCATGCTATAAAAGGCTAGTAGAAATGGTGGTGGACATGAAGTTAGCAGATTCTTTATGTAAAGTTGCATGGATGGTAATTGGTGGAAAGTAACTTAAAGTGACTTTCAATCAGGCGCAACTGTATGTGGCATATAAATGACATGTGGAGCTAAAGTTAAGTTTAAATTATCCAAACTTGCACCAATGTTATAAACTATCTAACTAACGCATAAGAATAGCTTGCTATGCAAAATCGATGAGAAATTCAAAGAAATTCTCTTCTGCACATTATAAGATGCTTCCCCCCATAAAATATCATTATATGCACATTTGGGATTGGTGAGATAATGCAAGAAGACTCTACGATGAAGACTTCACTATATAAACCAATTGTATTAAGAATTAAACATTAAGAAGCATTAAGGAGAAGTAATTAAAGTGCAATTAGCTTGCTAGTTATTCTGTTTATAAGGCTTGCACCTCTAGAATTGAGTGAATCTCCCTTGTTCATGTAATTCATCATCTATTTTGATCTGTATCATCATAAGTAGTTTTATCTACATTCAACTTTGGTGTTTAATCTTGTGTTAATTATCTAATTAATTAGAGTGCAATTAGCTCACTGAGTATTGTGTTTATAAGGCATCCACCTATAGGATTGAGTGAACGTGCCTTGTTTATGTGATTCATCGTCTATCTTTATCATTATTATAAGCAGTTTTCTCTACATTTATCTTTGGTGTTTAATCTTGTGTTCTTTCTCTAATTGGGTCCCAAAATTGAATCAATTGAGTGTTTATCTATCTCTATGATTTCATTTATGGTTACTTACACTAAAATTGAATCAATTGAGTGTTTATCTATCTCTATGATTTCATTTATGGTTACTTACACTAAAATTGAATCAATTGAGTGTTTATTTATCTCTGTGATTTCATTTATGACTACTCCTTGCACCTCTCATTCTCGAACCGTGTCCATATGGCTAACATGTCACCTACATATGGCACACGTTCCATCTCGGTTTGCCACTTCATCGTACCACATCACTGTGTCACCTCACCATGCCACCTCATGTGGTGCCATGTCACATGCATTAACACATCATCAAGGAGAGGGAGAGGTACCACCTCACTCAAGATACCACATCATTAGTCCATGTCACCAAAAAGCATCTGTGTGGACATATCACCATATCATCATGAAGATCATAGGCATGTATGCCACATCAATAACCCAACCTTATAATGTCATCAACTCAAGTTGCCACATCATCACTACCCACTTATGGTAAATGGATGCATCCATTTATAGTTTTCAACATGCTTATATTTTTTTGAAAAGAAGCCTATATATTTAATTTCTAGCTAATTTATATGCATAGTTTTCACATGCTTATATTTTTCTGCAGAGAAACCTATATATTTAATTTCTAGATAATCTATGCATATGTATCTTAAATACAATGAGAAAAAGTATTTAAATAAAATATACATAAGTTAAATATTATATTATTTATAGCTAAATGGAGTAATATTTTTTATTTTAAAATTTTGTTTTATTAATGTCATATATTTTTAAAGTATAATTTATTATTATTAAAATTAAAATTTTATTTTTTAAAATTATAATATATACTAGTATTTATTTTTATTAGAATCTTTTAAAAATCTTGAAATAAAATTATAAATATTAATTTAAAAATTAAGAATATGTAATATTTAAATCTAATAAAAGGCTTTATGTATTTTTTAAAGGATTATATATCATGTCTCTTATAACTTATCAACCTATACCATATATCAATCCACAATCATCCACACGGAAATCTTATCTTATGAATTCAGATAACTTATAAAATGTAAGATAAGAGAGTGTTCTATCCTACAAATGCACACACTTCTATGCTCCTTTCATTTAATCATAGATTGGTGTCTAGTCTTCAAGCATTTTGGAGAATGGGCTCACTGGTGCCACTTCTATGACCAGACTAGCATGTATATATGCATTCAAACTGGCATTTATGGACCGCCCCACATGAGTATGCATCAACCCTTAATTAATATCAATAACCTCTTCCGGCGAGCATAGGTACATTTCCGTCATTTTCCACATCTTCCATTACCTTAAGCATTGTCTTTTTTCTTTTTGGGGTATTCCTTTTAGTATTTTGGCAACAATCAATAACAGAATTGAGTGATCTTAGGCTCTTTAGAAAGGCATCCAGGTGTACAAGACACACATGAAGTCACCTTTGACTTGTAAAAGCCACACGTGAAGTCACATTTGACTTGGTCAAAGATGTACTATATTCTATTTTGACTTTTTTGCCAAAAAGTCAACAAAATAAACTTTGGATGTTTGACCACAAAGATGGAATCCAAATGTGATGTTCTTTATCTTGTCGTGTCTATAATGGTGCAAGGAACACATGTGCCACCCTAGATCTCACTTTCTATAAGTGCTATATCACTTTGTTTTGGGTTCCGTGTTGTACGCCCACTTTTCGAAACTCTATTCAAACGGGCTTTGATTTGTGCATTCTTTACTTAAAAAATAGATTAGAAAAACTCAGCATCATGTTGACCACATGCGACTTTTAGAAAAGTCAATTGCTAGGGTTTAACCAAGTTCTCGACCTCCAATTAAAGTCAATTGCTAGGGTTTAACCAAGTTCTCCGCCTCCATTCAAATGCTTGACAACTTGACGGGTAGCCCTAAGTGTGAGGAACAAGATTATAAACTTGGTTTCAAATCAATAATTAGGGTTTTGACTAAGTTAGGGTTTACCCAAAAACACTCGAAGAGGGGATTTGGCCAAAATTTGCCATGACCTTTACACCCAAACCACCAAATCTCATCCCCACTGGAGTCACATAACCAATGCACCACTTCTTGTCCAATATAACTCAAATTTGACCCAATTTGCCAAAAACAAAATCCATAACCTTGAGGCATTTGCAACACAATCTCAATCCAAAATTGGTGCAAAATTACATCCCTTTTGCAATCCATTGCTTCATTCACCATAGCACAATTGATAGGCAACAAAAATACAACCAAAAGTGTCACCATATTGCCATTTGCATGGGTTTTGTCTATCCAAATCTATTGTGTATGTTGAAGAAGATCTTTGTGCTTACCAATCTCCTAGCCTAGCTTTCCTACCCTCTTAGTGAGTTTATATCCAAGGTAAGAGTTGGGGCCAATTCTTCACATCCGAGTACCTTATTTTGCTTCTACTGCTTTTCCAAGGTAGTGATGACATGAAGAGTTCAAGACACACTCCCCTTTGGCCTCTTTGCCTAAGTACCCTCTCATCATACTAGATTCTATAAACATTTCAGAATTGAAATTTAAATGTAATTAAGAGCATGCAATCCAAGTATGTGAGAGAGTTCACTTACAAAGGTAGCATGTACTTATGCTTATCTCATCATTCACTGTCAAGAAATATTCATAACGGTAGTAAATGGACACGTGTGGACACAAAACACATGCATGCATGCAATGCTCACACAATAACATGCTCCTGAGACTCTTTAAAAAATGCAACAGTGGCGTCCTACAAGAAAACTAGCCTACTAGTGTGGACCCAGATTTTCAGTTAGGCTGGTGCCTTATCCATTGGGCTTCTATCAAGTGTTTTGGCTATCCCATTTTCTTTTCTTCTCCAAACATAAATTATCTTCTTCTTTGGCCCTCTAGCCTTTTGTGATATCCCATTGTCCCTCCTGTGACTCCATAGAGCATCTTGAAATGGTACACTCTATGTGTTTGCATGGCCCCTTTGGTTTATCTCCCCAAGGCTAAAATTTGTCGCATGTCTAAGACTTCCAAGCTCATATTGAATTTCATTTCTCTTTGGATCTTGCATAGCTCTAAATCGTAGTGTTAAATTTGTATCCAAATTTGCTTTTTCTACCTCATAAATTTTAGTGAATGCATCTTCAAGTGATAGAGGCCTTGCTAACCTCACATGGACTTATAATGAGCATGACAAACCCTTGATAAATCTCTCCATTAATATTATTTCATCAAACTATGGGGATCACAATGCTTCCTTTTAAACTTGGCAAATCTACCCACATAGCTTTTCACAGTCTCATTTTTCCCTTGAAAGAAACATCCCAGCATAATTAGGGCATTTAATGGGCTCAGGGTAGGTGAAAATTGCTCAAGAAAGGTCCCTATTAACCCCTCCCAAGTAGTGATGTTATCTTCTTCATGCTTCTCCGTGTCATAGAACTAATTTTTAGCTTTTTTGCTCAAAGTTATTGGCAACTACGCTTTCCACTCATTGGGGTGCATGTATCCAGCTACCATTTAGTGAAGAATGAAATCTCTAACATGAGTGTCAGCTTCCTCCACATCTTTTATATCAACCCTTCTAGGTTTAAGAGGAGTCTTGATTGCATCATTGTCTCCCTTACACTCTTTTTTTCTTTTACTCACAAGAATCTCTTTGGTCTCTAAAGCTTGATCATCTCATATGTGTCCATCAATCCTTACTTCCATGGCTACAATATCCATAAAGTTTGGTGGCCTCATATGTGTCCCTTTATGACTGTTCATGAATTGGGGTGGAGAATCAGCCCTTTATGACTGTTCATGAATTGGGGTGGAGAATCAGCGAACCAAGCCGTGGATAAGTAGCTAGCTAATATTTGGCTAGAGAGCAGGCTAGCTAGTTAGAACAACTAGAACAGTTTGTTGGAAAATTGGACATTCAGATAAGCAGCTAGCTAGTTTGTTTAGAGAATAGGCCAACTAGCTAATTAACACTGCTAGCTATGAAATTTGATAGCTACTAGGAGTAGCTGACTGGTTGGCCAAGAGAATTGTCTTACTGATAATTTTGGACAGATAGTTAGCTTGTTGGCCAAAATAATTGTCCACCTAGCTAGTTAGCTAGCCAAGAAAACCAACTAACTAGTTGTCTATTTCATACTAATCTATGTGGTATAGTACTGAGAGGTAGTGGTGAAGAGAATCATCTAGCTAGCCAAGAAGAAAATTCTAGTTGGTAATAAAATTTAATAGATGTTAGCTAGGATAGGATCGTTAGCTAGGATAGGATCATTGAGCTAGCTATAGGTAGTTGGTAATAAAATTTAATAGATGTTAGCTAGGATAGGATCGTTGAGCTAGCTATAGGTAGTTGGTTTAGAAAAAGGCTTGTTCAACTAGCTAGTTGGTTACCTGGTTAAAGAAAGAGAGCCAATTGACTATCTTTTTCATACCACTCTATGTGCTTTATAGTCTTGAGGTAGTGGTTATGAGACCACACGATGTGGTTATGAGACCACATCGTGTGCAGTGGTCATCACCATCCTAGTTTTTTCTACATGTTACAACGCTGGTTCTATATTATGGCCACAATCTTACTCATAGCATTCTTCTACATGCTTTATAGAGGTCATGTCTTCTATCTTATTGTTATATAGAAACGTCTTATTGCTATATAGTACTCATGTCTACTACATCACTATTTTATATAGAATTCGAATTAATATTTTATCTGCTATTTAACTACTTTTTGTTTCAAGTAATGCTATATAGTAGAGCATAGATATAAGGATGTTATATAGTGGTCAAAAGCAAGCACTATTGCTCTATAGAAGACATAAGAATGCTATCGAAGAGTAAGTACCACTACTGTATAGTAGACATAAGAATACTATATAGTAGTCAAAAAGTAGGCACCACTATTGTATAGTAGACATATAAGAATACTACATAATAGTCATAATGATACTATAGTAGGCACCACTACTATAGACATAAAAATACTATATATAATAAACACCATTGCTTATAGCAAACTTAAGAAATAGTAGACCACTCCTACATAGTAAACTTGATAATGCTACATAGTAGACATGATACTCCTATTTTATTGCTGTCAATCATAAAGCAAGCATGACTGCTATAGTAGTAATGCTTACTATATATCATTCTTATGTCTACTAATATGTAGTTTTTTAGATTCATGTGTAATGCCCTTTCACTCTGGGAGCCATCATTTAAGGTTACAAGTATAATCTTAATTATAGACCATAGATATTCGTTGACGTTATGTCTATCCACTATGCTGGCTTGTTGGGACTAGCTAGCTGGCCCCCAAGTGACCTTTTTAATTTTAGTGGCCATCACAAAAATGATTGGAATGTCCTTCTAAATTAATATAGATCGTACTAAAAATAATTATTAATCATGTGTAAAGTTGAAATTATTAACAGCTAGTTGAAATTACAATGGCTAAAATTAAGCATATAAGAAAGGCCTAGAACAACAAGCTATCAATAAAAAAGAAAGGTTAAAAATACGAGATTAGCCAAGTGTGCGTTGCAAGGAATAAAAGGATGTGTCATTGCAAAGGAACTTAGCTTGGATAAGATGGTAATGAGCTAAACATGTAAGTGCTTTCTTCTTTATTTATATATGATTTTAAAATTTAGAACTTTTTCATTGTATATATTGTTTGGTTTTGATCTTCAATATCACTTAAGTATTGTTCATTTACTTCTAAATCATATAACCTTCAAATGATTGTAGTAGGCTGCATGTGTGTGTGTGCGCACGCGCTCTTACATGTTTGTTACTTTAAAGTGTGATAAAAGGTTATGTGGGGTTGTAATTTGAATGGCATGTATTTTGTATGTGCGTTAACTTTGTAGTATACATTATGCCATATGTTTTGTATAGTAGGTTTATAAGAATCCAAGTTGCATTTACACCTAGGGGGAGTGAGACATATTTTACTATCTTATAGTAGGTTTATAAGAATCCAAGTTGCACTTACACCTAGGGGGAGTGAGACACATTTTACTATCTTATTCGATGAATTATGATGTTGTAAAGAATGAAGTAGTGTTGCCTCTCTCTCTCTCTTCTCTCTCTCTCTCTCTCTCTCTCTCTCTCTCTCTCTCTCACACACACATCGAGAAAGAAATAAGGACTTACATGCATTAATTCAAACACACATGTACATACACAAAAGAGTAAGCATCCAAATGTACAAATTAAAACACACATGTACACACCGATAGTAGTTACAATTATGATTTTTACACCCATGTGCACGCATATAGTAGTTACAATTATGATTTTTACACCCATACCCATGCATATAGTACTTACAATTATGACTTATACACACATGCACATAGTAGTCATGCATCAACTTACTTATATGTATGTATGTATGTTTGATAGAGATGAAAGAGGTGACTTGCAACTTTTTTTTTGCACATAAGGAGTACTCTTTCCTTTGAGGAAAGGGTGAATTTGGCTAAAGAATTTAAGCGTCGCTTTTTCCATAGTCCAAGCTTGTTTGGGCCATGGTCGGTTCAAGATGTTGGATGGAACGATGTTTTTAAAAAAATTATACGTTTAGATTTAGAAAAAATAGATGAAAATATTACGCTAATGAATATTAAAGAAAGCCTAGGCTTGATTGATCTTTATGAAATAGATTATAATGTCTCTGGTGATAGAGATCAAGTACGACAAGTATTTGATGAAGTTATTAAATGTATCCCAAAGTATAACTTCATTCGAAAATAAATATGGTTGTGTTCTTCCTCTGTGACCATTGGTGCTAGCATGTCACTTTTGGTATTTGATTAGTTTGTATTTTTAAAAAAATAAAATACTATGTTTGTCTCTCTCGTTCTTTTCTTTTTCTATCTCTATGTCGCTAACTATAAAAAAGATCATGATTGTTATTAATGTATAGTTTGATTATGTTTTATGCAGAGTATAACATTAGACATTTTAAAGTTAACCTATGATAATAATAAACTGTCAAATATGATCTTCTTTGAGGAGATGCCACAATTGGATTTTTTTGGATACCAACCTAGCCAAAAATGGAAAGTTCTTAGATTTTATGGATGGAATGATTCTAATCCACGCTATATTTATATAGTCTTAGGCTAGATGACAATCTCAAGCTCCGCTTAATCAAAAAGGCATTGATATTACTAAATAGCTTTTACATTGTGGGTAGCACATATAGGAGCTCCGAGGAAAAGCACTTCATTTTTAGGGAAATATTGAAGTGCATTCCATTAAGGAAATTGGTAAAGATAATGTAATAATCTTAAAGATTATTGATGGATCTCTTCTCTCTCTATATACTCTCTCTCTTCTCTCTCTCTCTCTCTCTCTCTCTCTCTCTCTCTCTCTCTCTCTCTCTCTCTCACATACACACACATATGTAATATACATATAGTTACTCTTGCCTTTTTATGTTTTGCCTTTTTATGTGTATTTGGTGTGAAACGTAGCTAGGAAAGGGTGAGAAAAATAGAGACCATAAGTGTTAATTGTTTTGGTGTCTGTGTGTGCTTGTGTAGAGGCAAGCACAAGGACGATAGCATCAAAGTTGGTGGTTTCGAATACCACTCTCTTCAACTTGAGGTTAGTTTTATTGTTGCGTTTTTTATCTCTATCTTTTTGTGTATTTATAGCTAATATGTGATGCATAGATAAAGAGTTTTTTTTTTAATGTTTATATGTTTAGTTAGCACAGAGAGAGAGAGAGAGAGAGAGAGAGAGAGAGAGAGAGAGAGAGAGAGAGAGACTGCACATTAAAATACTTTCTATATCTCTTTCTATCTTACGAGTGTTTTAATATTGATGATTTTTATGGCAAATGTTTATGCTATTACGATCTTTGCCACGTCTAATACTTTAGTGTGGGCACATAAATACAATTGATAATATTGATATGCTTGGTTATCTAAGCTATAAATGTCTAATACTTTAGTGTGGGCACATAAATACAATTGATAATATTGATATGCTTGGTTGTCTAAGCTATAAACGTTTCCACTGCCTTTGAGATTATAGAGAGAAATCTAGAGAGAGAATATATGGGCCTTACATAATATACAAACTATAGTAGGCTTAGAGAATATACAAACTATAGTAACCTTAGAATAGTAGAGAAATGTTCTTAAAAAGTAAAGAACTTTCTTTATGGTTTTGGCAATCCTAGACTTTTAAAGAGACAATCATATGTATTGCTAAGAGTTATCATTGTGTACTTTTTCTATCAAGGAGGTATCTACATGTATATAGTGCTGGTATGTAATTGGGTTATTAGGGTTATGTTATATGTTGACAAAGATATAAAGAGATATTTGTAGAGCCTTAAGATATTCATTTTGGATTTCAGTAAATGGAGATACATAATGATATCAACGGCTCCAATGTCGTAGTGGCTTGCGAATGGTGCTTCCAATGCCAAAGTAGCTTTGTGTACCCCACCCAAGTTTATGAATGTTTGAGCTGCAAAACACCGTGCTTGGTCAAACACTTCATCTGGATAGCCAAGCACTAAACAACTACAAACTATTGCGGACATATGCGAGTGCACTGAGAAAAATCGGGTTGCTTGCAAAGACTACTTAGATACTGTTTGGGATGAGATCCGTGGAAGTAGCATCCAAAGGGGAGATATGATAAGAGATGTGTTGACTCATCATCTTCATTGCATTCTTGACAGTAGTGGTCGCATGGAGGCTAACCAACTAGACATGATCTCTTTCATGGAAAATATGCATGTTGAAATTGGGGAACGTCTAGGTGAATGTAAAGCACAAGTCGATTATCTAAAAGAGAAAGTACGTACATTAGGCTTGGAGGTATTGAGTCTAAAGATATCTATTAATCAACTCAATGCTATTATGCAAAAGATGAGCCATATGTTGGAAACCAGGGTAGTTGCCTAGCGATTTTTGTCATAGTAATGATGCTTTTGCTCAAGGAAATGTAAACAACAAGTCGATTCTCTAAAAGAGAAAGTACGTACATTAGGCTTAGAGGTATTGAGTCTAAAGATATTTGTTAATCGACTCAATGCTATTATGAAAAAGATGAGCCGTATGTTGGAAACTAGGGTAGTTGTCTGGAGATTTTTGTGATAGTAATGATGCTTTTGCTCAAGGGGCAAATTGTATTGCAACTTTTTAGATCTGGCTCTCCGTGGTGATATTTATGAATTTTCTATTTTCTCAAATTATTTACATCTCTCTTTCTATTTTGTTCTCTCGCCCTTCTTAGTATTTGTTATTTTGTTTTTCAAAGGAAGTTGAAGATAGTTAAGAGCTGCATATACCTAAGTTTGAGCCAAGTTCATCGGCTTCAAATTTTGGATACAACACACGTGTCTCGCCGTAATTGTTCGCAAAAAAGGACTTGTATTCGAAAACAAATTGTTGCTAATTTAACAGAGTACTTTAACGAAAATGAAATCGAAACATTTGAAAGGGTTGAAGATGAGGAGAAGCATAGACAATTCTATGGTAGAATCCACTTAGATTCGAGTAATAGAGCAACTCCCAATGCTACGGTACTTCCAGAACCTATCATCAAACATCAGAATGTTCAGGCATATAGAGATATGGTACAAGGCCCTTGTTTCTTTTTATTTAAACGAGCTACCTATAGATGAGATTGGTTCTATTGATAATCTTCAACTTATTTGATGTGCTGTTGGCGATGTCAAAGGTATTAAATCCCAATGTCACTCTATAAGGCATGTGTTTTCATTTCCTCGGAATGTTAAGCACCCAGAAACTACGGTGGTATGTTTTGGAGAATGTACTCTTAGGAGCCCTTGATTATAAGTGCCATTTTTGTGGTGATACATTGGTTGAGTTATTACTTGGTAATGATAATGCAAGTAAGGAATATAGAAAGAATATACACTCTTATAACAATGCCTTGTCATTTGTTTCATTGGGTACTCACTTGGATAATCAATTCACTAGGGGGGGGAGGAGTACTTAATTTTCGAATCCATGGTACTACCTATCATTTTGTTGGTTCTGTAATACCCGATGAAATACGAGATGTGGCTCCTCAATTTGACCAATTATATGTGTATGATACGGAGCATGAATTAGAGAATAGATTTCATGGAATGCCTTCTTTAAATTATATCCTGATTCAAAAGGTTACAAAAAATGATGTATGAACATAATCCGTACGCCTATGCACTTCGTACAATGAGAGAAATGCTGCAAACAAGTCCACATGTTGATTTGAGAATGGTCATCTCATGGAAGCTCAATCAACCTCAAGGCAATACTTGGTTCCTACAGGGAGTGAGGTAGCTACTATCATACTGGGTCAAGGAGATGGTTTTCATGTAGGTCATAAAGATATTCAAATATTGTCTCGCACATGTGCTATAAAAAGAATATCTAACTTGCGTCATTCATATATGCCTCTATTATATGTTCTTATGTTTCCTCTAGGAGAGGATGGAGGGCATCTTGGAATTCCACTTCATGCTAGGAATAGACAAGGTTTAAATGAGGGGTCAAAGACTATGACTTAACAACAATATTATGCATATAAATTATAGATAAGGGAAGATACAAATGCTTGCCTTCTACGCAGTGGCCGACTTTTACAAAATAGTACATTGTTGATGCATATAGTAGTTATGGATATGTAATAACAAGAAAGCATTGCGTACTAAAGTATACCAAGGGCTTGAAGATATGGTTAATACAAGCAATGGGGTTAATAGAGTCTCTGGATGCATTGCTGGACACATGATAGTTCTACCATCTACATATACTGGGAAGCCTCAATATATGCATCAATTGTATCAAGATTCAATGGCAATTGTTAGGAAGATGGGCAAGCCTGACCTCTTTATTACTTTTACTTGCAATCCTAAGTGGGATAAAATAAGCAATGCTTTACTGCTGGGTTAGACTACCCAAGATCAACTGAACTTGACAGCACAGGTCTTCTTTGAGAAGTATAAGAATATGATGCACTTATTGTTAAAAAAAGTATTATTTGGAAGGGTTGTGGGATTTGTTTCTGTTATTGAATAAATTAAAAAAAGAGATTTGTCACATGCACACGTATTATTGATATTAGAAAGTGGATGTAAACTGACTGAGATTGCTCACTACTATGATATGCTGGTATGTGCTGAACTTCTAGATAAGGCGATGTTTTCTGAGTTGCACAACATAATTAGTCATTGTAATATTCATGGACCATGTGGGAAACTAAATATGGACTCTCCTTGCATAGTTAACGAGAGTTGCAAACATCGTTATCCTCGAAAGTTTTCTGAGACTACTATTGTTGATGATGACAATGAGTATCCAACTTACATGCGGCGAGACGATGGTAGTTTCATCCAAGTAAAGGATCATAGGGTGGATAGTTAATAGTTTGTTTCATATAATCCTTTTCTCTCTATGAGATACAAAGTGCATATATTAACATAGAAGTATGCTCTATTATTACAACTATAAAGTATTTGTATAAGTATGTATATAAAGGACATGATAGAGCTACTATAGAGTTGCAAGATCCATACGGGGTTATTGACGAGGTTAGTCAATATCTGGATGTACGGTACATGTCTACGTTTGAGGCATGTTGCCATTTATACCAATATGATTTGCATGATGAAAAACCTAATATACAAAGGTTGCATGTTTATCTTTCGATGCAAAATAATGTGATAATCAATGACCGTGTGATGATTTGTGTGATGTAATTAGTTGTGATAGAAACCAAAGAACTAATCTCACTGAATGGTTTAGAGCCAATGAGCAACTCATGCGTGATGTAATTAATTATAACAGAAACCAAAGACCTATTCTCACCGAATGGTTCAGAGCCAATGAGTTATATGCAGATGTAAATAGCTTGCTATATGTTGATTTTCCTTGCAAGTGGGTTTAGAATTCAGCTCTTCGATCATGGACTAAAAAAAAGGGAGAATATGATTGGATGTATATATAATGTTAGCCCGAGTGCAGGTGAGTAATACTACCTATACATGTTACTCACAATGTGTAAAGACTATAAATCTTTTGAGGATGTACGAACTGTGAGTGGACAATTGTATCCCTGCTTTAAGGCTGCATGTGAAGCCAGAGGAATGCTAGAGAGTGATGAGGAGTGGTGTATGTGTCTTTAAGAAGCTACATTTCAGAAAACATGATTTCAACTACATTAACTGTTTGTCATTATACTGGTTTTTTGTGAGCCTATATCCCTTCTCACACCTTTGGAGCAAATTCTACACCAAACTCTCAGATGATTTTTTTCATGGCTTGCAGAGAAGGTGTGCTGATGTTGGTGTTTGTCTTTCTATACAGCGAAGAACTAAGCTTGGTTGCACATGCAAGAGCTCTTACAACAATATGGCAAACGGCTACATGATTTTGAAGGGTTGCCTATTCCTAATAGATCAAGTGTTGCTACTGTCAAAACAATGATTTGTTGATGGAAGAGATGATATTTGATTCAGTTCAATAGGCTGATTTGTTTGTATCCATGGAAAGGAGTCTAAATAGTTGTCAATCAAGAGCATTTGATACGATCCTTTAGGCTGTTGCTTTGAACAATGGTGGTGTTTTTTTCCTTGATGGACTAGGTGGATCAGGCAAAACATATCTTTATAATGCCTTGCTATCTCGATTACGTGGAGGGAATCAAGTTGCTTTGGCATGTGCATCATTCGGAATAGCTGCATTGTTACTTTCAAATGGTCATACAGTACACTCACATTTCAAAATCCCATTGGTTGACAATGCTTCTAGCACATGTGGTATCAACGGTAATAGCCCATTGGTTGAGGTGTTGAAGCTTGCAAGGTTGATGATTTGGGATGAGGCTCCAACGATGCATCAATATGCCTATGAAGCATTGGACAGGACATTAAAAGACATTATGCAAAGTGATATTGTGTTTGGTGGAAAAATTATGCTCTTTCGTGGTGGTGACTTCACGCAAATCTTACCAGTTGTGGGCAAAGGGGTTGTGTGAGAATATTGTTGATCTCGTTGTTGATGCAACATTGTGCCGCTCATATATTTGGAGAAATGTGAGTGTTTTAAAGCTCACCCCCAAAACATGTGGGTCAGATAGAGTGCATATGATTATACATAACTAGAATTAGTCAAATGGACTTTACAAATTGGAGATGGCTATTTAGGCCATCCAAACAATTAAAGTAGAGTGGTAATTCCACCACGAATGTCGATCCATAACTCCCTTTTGAGTTTGGTTGAATGGGTGTACAAAGAACGGAGGATTATGCATGCTTCTTCAAAGACCATGCTATTCTTGCACCACGAAATCTAGAGGTCGATGAGATTAATGAACTAGCCTTGAGTGCATTACCCGGTCTTGAAAAAGAATAACTCTATGCAGACACGGTTGTTTCATCTGAGAATGATAGAATATTGTATCCAATTGAGTACTTGAATAGTTTGACTTTAGGTGGTGGGTACTCATCTCACCGCTTGCTTCTAAAGATGAATGCTCCTATCACATTGCTTTGCAATTTGGACCCTCAATGGAGGCTTTGCAATGGTACTAGACTGATATGCAAGCAATTTCACTCAAAGGTGATAGAAGCAAAAATTATTACAGGTACAAACATTGGAGAGACGTGGTCTTTATTCCCAGGATAACATTCATACCAACTATGCTGGAATTGCCTTTTGACATGAGAAGGAGAGCCTAGCTTTTGGGACTTTATGTGGCCACACAAGTATTCACACATGGACATTTGTATGTTGCTATGTCACGTGTTAGATCATCCGATGTAGTGAAAGTCTATGTAAAGGATACTATGGAACACGAAAGCAGCATAGAAGGTTCAAACGAAGTCTACACAACCAATGTTGTCGACAAAGAGGCATTGCAAATGGCATGCAGAAGAATGTAAATGTAATCTATGGCCTAATGGTAGAGAGTGAGCTATTGATTACAGTAGCCTACAAATGGCAGAGACTACATTCCTAGATATCTTTGTATCAATCAAGTAAGCGTTTGAAAGGAGAATGCTTGCAAAGATGTGGCATGTGCTATTTATGTCATCTTTCCATAAGTGTGCATGTTTTCAAGTTGATTGATGTTTCTTTTAGAATGATAACTATTTTATTGTGATGCGAAGATATGAAGTTTAATACGAGTTTGGATGGAAAAATTCCGTCAATTTATCTAACAATGGCGCTACCCTTGCCGGTAATAGTGAATTGATATATATAAATCTACTTACATTGTGTGGATTAAATGGTTGACATTGAGGTAAAGCCACCATACAGATCCATAATATGGAGTGTCCCATCTATTGCTCTTCAAGGGATGATTCAAATTGTTGATATGGCTGTAGGGGCTTGGTGAGTTCATGTTTGTTTTTTTAACAGTTGGATAAGAAAATGTTTTGCTTTTGACTTGCTTTCATTTACAGTGGCTTTATTTATTTTTCTTTCTTTACTTGAAATATTAAATGTCAGAGAGAGAGAGAGAGAGAGAGAGAGAGAGAGAGAGAGAGAGAGAGAGAGAGAGAGAGAGAGAGAGAGAGAGCGAGCTCAAAATCTTGATTTGATATCATTGGTATTTTGCTTAGCATGGATGTGAAAATGAGATCATTTACATTTATTTATGGTGATGGATAAGATATTGATGGTATCCTTCTTGACGTTCGCTATAATATAGTTATCATTGTTTACCATAATCTATTTAATTTTCATGGTTCATATTGTAGACGCCCTGGTTTTGGGAAAGACAAGCAACATCTCTAATAATCAAACTATTAGAGAGCATATGTGTATTATGGTATGAAAACTAGCTTTTTATGTAGCTTTTGTGTTTTATGTCAATAAAAATTATTATTGATTTTTTTTAACAACAAGGAATATCTTTATTTTTTGGAGCCTAGATTATTGCTAGGTTTGTATGGTCGAGACACTTACAACGACACTTTTGGGCTCCTCGGAATTTACCAGCTAAGATAGCAAAAGATTACAGATCAGCTTCATGTACATGTAATGTTTGTAGACTATGGAAAGCCTAATAAGTTAGATTTTCGGTGTATAAGCACTGGACATTACAGAATATTCCGATTTATTATCTACAAGCCTGTTGAAATGCCATTCGTCTCAAATGTTGATCCACCGAATGAGTTTTGTAAGGTTTTTATCTTTTTGCTTTTTTCTTGGCATATTCCGATTTATTGTCTACAAGCCTGTTGAAATGCCATTCGTCTCAAATGTTGATCCATCGAATGAGTTTTGTAAGGTTTTATCTTTTTGCTTTTTTTTAAAGGTTATTATCTTTAACATATTTATTAGACAGATGGAGGCGAGGAGTATAGGCTTCCAAGAGGAGAGGTAATCCAGTCGCCTGAAGATTGTTTTAATGCTTGCTCAGGCGTGTTAAGATTGTCAACACTATATTGGGTTAGAATGCTAGATGTATATTTATGCCAAGTTTGGCGCCTTATTCAAAGAAATGTAAACCTTGGGAGCTTCTACATGGATATATATGGCAAGCATGGTGTGTATATATATAGGTTGGCAAGTTGAGGACCATGAGGCCCAAAATGGGCTTCGAATATAAGTTTTTATGCACGCAAGAATACTCTTGCCTGTCAGGGACGGGTCATGCCACTAGTTGTTTTTAAAAGGGCTCCTTTTTGTTTTTAGTTAATACATCCATGTTTTGTTCTCGAGGAATATCTTACATAGTAAAAAACTATCAATAACTCTAAAATCAAACAAAATAATCAATGTGCCTTAAATAAATATGAAGAGAACCTGCATTTTAGCTCTAATTCTTCTTTTCAAAGAACCTCCTCATATCTTTAATTCTTCTTAATTCTTTTTCTCTATCCCCCATAATAATTTCTTTCACACAAATTGTTTATCTAGCTCTTTCACACTCTCTTGTTATCTTGTATTCTTTTGAGATAACAGAGGAGTGAGTGCATGAGATTTTGAGCATTATAGAAGATAGCTTCTTTTTTTCAACGGCTAATCGTCGCGTTTGGTTAATCGGACAAAAAAGGGGAAAAATTCGAAGGACATATTATTGATAATAATAATAATAATAATACCAACATCGATAGGTCAGTTGGTTAAAGTAGGCGGCTAGTAACCCGACGTAATGGGTTCGATCCACGGCTGCCTACATTGCATGGTGCTACCTCATAATTCGTGAACCAGTAGGGTGGTGTGTGTGTAAAAGGGTATGGGGGACTCTCATGTAATAAAAATCGCCCAACTTAAAAAAATGATGATAATAAAAATAAAAATAAAAATAAACCCCTCACTGCAATTGCATGCTCTCCCAGGCTTTCCCGCGCACGGCAGCGAAGAACAGCTCTGTGCGAGAATGGACGGGCTTGTGGCAATGGACGTGGACGCGCCGGTGACGTCCAAACCCACCGCAGCGCAGAAGGGCAAGGCGAAGATGGGCGCTGGCCCCCCCAACAAGAGTGGGCCTTGGGTCGAGAAGTACCGCCCCACCTCCCTCTCCGATGTTGCTGCGCACAAGGACATCATAGATACGAGTCAGTTCTCTCTCATTCCAATAAGCTCGTCTTCACTGCTCAATGTTTTGTGCTTTGTGTGTGTGTGTGTGTACGGCAGGGGTATAGATCAAACCTTTGAAAGAAAGAGAGAGAGAGAGAGAGAGAGAGAGAGGGGAGGGCCTCTTGAGGACATACCAGAACGTCATGGACGTGACAGTGACTTGATGTCCACGGAGGGCTTGGACAGGTTGGCGTAGGGAAAAGGCCTCCCCAAGTCCTTTGCCGGCCATCATGCCCTCCCGGAGCAGACCTTACAGCGACAGCCAGACAGTGACAGCAGCGACAACCAGACTCTGGGAATGAATTCCATATTCTGTACCGGTGGCGCTTCTTCGTGACTCTGGGATCCGCGGGCGAGAGGCTTCTCTCTTGGTCTCAAGTGGTCTTTTTTTCCCCTTTTTCAGAGAAGAGTGTAGCAAAACTATACAAGATTTAGAGATCATCCGGATTCCTCATATACAAACACTGGTGGCCAAGCCAATCAGGAAGATTATAACGCTGAATAATTCCTGCAAGCAGAAACAGATAAAAAGGGACAGTCACCCCCAATATTCATGAAAGCGGTCGGTTTTGCCTCTGCCCACTTGGAATTACGTTGTATTCTGGTCCAATCGATATTGTGTTAATTCTTTCTATCTTTAGTGGTGCATATGCCCTATCAACTACCTTTTTGTTGTAATAATTCTTTCTATTTGTTATGATCCTTAGTGCTAGGCTTCATTATGGCTGAGTCTTCCTTGCATCTCCAGAGCTTTGACCGAAACTTAGTACACAGACCTTTGTATGAATGTATGCTCTTATGTGTGTGTGCGCGTGGGGTGTGTGTGTGTGTGGGAGCATATATTGATACCAAGTTCTATACCTACTATTGGGCACTGATGACGTTAGTGGGGATGTTGTAGTATCTAGTCCATACTATGCATGATGGAGTTGATGGTTTATTGTCTTGTGGATGACTACCATGAGGTTATAAATTGCACTTTCTTATAAGGTGAATTTGGGCATGTTCTTGGATTCATCTAGGTATATAGGGAACAAAGTGTGGGTTGTATCCATCCATATGACATGAAATGGTTGTGTGGGAGTGATCACTGGTCTCAAATCTGTCAATTTTCCTATATTCTTCCAAAATTGAGTCCACCACGACATATGCGAGTTTCGAGGTTGAATTGTATAGGGCTCACATTCCAATGTTTGCCTTGCTGGTTCACGCTAATATGAAATGTTTCGTGTTTGATGTGTCTCTTAGGTTCCTGTAGCAGAAGAATGTCAATGGAACCCGCAACAATTGAAGGATGGAGTGGTCTCTAATTTAAATTGGTTACGAGAATGTGCCCTTGTATAAGGACTATTTGTCGGGTTGGTTGGCAAGGTCTCTCCTTCTATAGAATGGAGTGGTATGCTAACAAGGGGTTTGGAGAGTGAAGGAAAGTCATCAAGAGGAGGTGGCCCCTCTGCCCCGCCCCTGTCCCCACCCCCGTCAAGATCACATACATGGAAACCCTAATAACTTGCATTGACTCCAAAGTTGATGACCATGATAGATTGTGGCTAATGACTCTCCTCCCACTCCCACCCATAGGCTTCAAGAGCCACCCCCGAGCCTTAGGTCCGATTTTCACGAGCCAGTCAAGCCTTGATAGTGTGACCTAGTGTCCCATACCACCAGATTGTTTGTCTACTTGCACAACCACTTTGGCCCTACGGCCTTGTATGCCTTGGAGACCTCCTTTTCCATGTGGATACCTCATAATGATCGTAAGTGAGTCCAAACTCATGTATATAGTAATGACTAAGCTATTATTGGCCCGCCATTATAAGCATCTAGCTGGTTTTTTTATCGACACTTCACCAATCCTGATCTCATCCGTAGGCCTTGGGCAAGACCTATTAGTCCCCACGCCCGGTTGAGCCCTAACCCTAATCTCGAGTTAGCACATCCCTTTAACTTTGGGATATCCTGACCCCCGGTTTTGACTTAATGTAGCTTTCCTTGTTAGAGATGCAAAAAGCAATCAATCTTTGTAGTATGTTAGGAAAAATTCCCAATTTACTTTTGGTACGGTAGAATTAAGTGCCATCGTTCTCTCCTTGTCTTGATTTCCTCTCTTCCTCCAGAATCTATCCTCACACAAAATGTGTTTCATGGAAGTCTCCACTAGAGATTCCATGACATGTACATGAAAGCTTGCAACAGAAAAGAACTCCTAAACCCTCATGAAGCTAGACCAAAATCTGAAATTTCCACTATCCTACCTTTGAGCTCACGGCTTGTAGAAGAGGATCGCTAGCTTAATGTCACATGCACTGTTACCAGGAGGTGAAACTTTTTGCAGTTGTTTTCCTTATTTACATTTCTTTATAAATATATATATTTTTCTTTTCTTTCTCTTTGGTTGCTGTTGTTTTTCCCCCGGGATCTCTTGGAAGGGCTTGGTCCATTGCAATGTCAGAATGGGTCAGCCAGTGGGACTTTGGACCAGTGGTTGGCTAAGCCTGAGAACTGCACTGAAAGATGAATGACAGTGTCCAGGACATGGCCACTGAATGAGGGCATAGGCCGGTTTATACGCTAGTAAGTGGCCGCCACCGAAATGTGAATGTATCTTGAATTCTGAGCAAATTCTGAAGTGACCATAGTGGTCAAAGATGGTCAGGAGACCAGAAGGAATGCAGATGATATCATCCCTAAAATCTAGGGAACTGCTATTTTTGGCAGTGTCGGAATTGAAAAGTGTTCGTGTCAGTTTGTGCGGAATGTCAAGGGGACCAAAAGCTGGCAGAGGACTGTTGTGAGAATGTGAACCAGTCAGGAGATTTTTAGCTTGGAAGATTGCATGTGGAAAAGGCTTAAAAATGTGCCAAGTGTCAAATTTATGTGCATTTTCCACACTGGGAAGAGGAAAGCGTGGGATTTTGGGCTGAATGAGGCTCATTTGCAGCCATGATGGTGGATTGTTGCAGGTTAAGAGCTATTGTGGTGCACTCCCTTGCCCTGCAACTCATGTATTGAGGGTTGAGCTTGCTCCCCACAGCCTCTCTCTCTCTCTCTCTTTCTCTCTCTCTCTCTCTCTTGCAGACTATGGTAATGCTCTCATCAGATAAAATCAGGTACAGTTGTGTGAATTTCATGCTTATATGCAGAGGCTAGTTGCCTCCTTGAACAGGAACCAGTGTAGTTAGTTCCTACACCAAAACAGGGACGGAAGAGGGTAATAACCTCTTCAATACAACGCTGTTTGAGCATTGTTTAGATGCTGTTTTTGGGCTGTTATGTTGCCCGGTTGATGCCAGAATGCAGTAGGACTTTGCTAAAGTCTTCCAGGACAGTACAAGGGTTAATTTGGGCTGAAAACAGAGCTGAAAACAGGTCTGTGCAGAAAATTACAGCAAGTTGAATTGTGATGTTTTGGACTCCATTGAGTAGTCTGATGCCTATGGAAGTGAGCCTGTAAGTTGGGACTCATTTTGAGATGTTATGGAACAGTTTTAGTGCAGTTATGCTGGCAAATTTCTCCTAGAATCTGTAAAACTCAGTTGGTGCAAGTAGAGTGCTCTGTTGCACTCGTGCTTTGTATTTTCCAACTTTTTAACAATAAAGAAATACCGCAAGGGGCGCCGGACTTCGGGGCCAATGTGTTGTTGAGCGAGGGAGCGAGGATTCTGTGATTGTGTGTCTGAGTAAGTCCAGGTTATTTGTGAATGAATTACCGCTTTATGTGTCCATAGACCGGTTCCATGGTTCCATTGCCGGGACAGGGTCCTCTTTTCTGCAAGAGCCCGGACACGGATTGGATTGGGTGAACAGGAGACACACACAGTGAAGTACAACTGATTATAGGTGAGAAAGAGTACGGTCTCTTTCTTTGGATACAGGTTCCCTTAAACTTTCAGTTGACAGTATGACAGACAAAGGGAAAGGCAAGCTCCCTGCCGAAGAGAGTTCCTCTTCTACTCGCAGACAGCGTATAGAGGTGACAGGTGCCCAGGTGTCAGCCTCTGCTCGGACGGAGCCAGTAGTACAGCTAGCCTTGTTAGAGGAAGAACAGGAACAGGAGGATTTGTTTCAGGCACAGCTTCTTAGCATGCTTGGAACTTTTCAGCAGCTAGTTAAGAATCCCAGAATGAAGAAATTTTTGCAGTCACGTACAGGGGATTCCCAGGTTGAAGCATCCCAGCATGCAGTAGAGAGGGCACAAGAACAGTTGCAAATGAGGGTAGAGCATGTTGAGCAGGCACCTATGATACCAGCTGATCCACTACAACATGTTACCCAGGCACAGGTACAGGCATTTAATGGCCAGGGCAGTTATGTGCAAAGGTTCATGCCGACCATTCCTCCATTCCTTGCTTCCCAGCCTGGCTATTTTGGTGGTGGGTCTGTTTTCCAGGCCATGGCTAGGCCGCCCACAGTTTTGCCAGGACTGATGTCAAGAGGGTCACCAGGAATGATGCCTATGGAAGCTGTGAACCCTCTTTATGCCAATATAGGTGTGCAGCCCGGATTTCAAACTTATTTTAGTCCAGCTTTGGGGCCCGCAGCACCTGTCAGTGTGGCTGAATTTTCTCAACCTAGTGGACAAAGAGCAGTAAGGACTGATGCAGAAAAGGTGCAAAAGGATTACAAAGAAGGAGGTCAAGCAGTAAAGTTTGAGACTTTCAGTGGGATGCAGGACAAATTGAAAGCGCTGACTTTTATTCAGCAGTTTGATGCAGCATACACTGGGGGTAACTTTACAGAGTCTTCTAAGGTGCGGAAGGTTGCTACTTTCTTGAAAGGTAATGCATTGCAGTGGTGGACCTCACTGTTGATGCAAGGACAAGCACCTGCTACATGGGTTCAATTTATTATGTCGACACAGAGGAGTTTCTTATCATGCCCTTGGAAGCATGTGATGTCCTGTTAGGAATTCCATGGTGTCATAGGAGACATGCAGTGTTGGATGCTTTCAACAGGAAAATCACAATTGTACATAGGGACAAGACTCATGTTTTGGATGTGAAACTGAAAGGAGAGTCTGTCCCAGTTATTTTTGCATTTCGAACCTGAATTTTGAATGACCTGTACACTTGTATCATATGTTTGGCAATGTACAGTTTTGACATTTGTTGTCAATGACTTAATCAATGAATCAACTTTCAGTGCTTTGAAGTTGTATCTGTTACGCTTCAAATGAATGATTTACATGTTGTGACACTAATAGTACAAGATATATGCTATCGCCCTGTGTTGCATCCGGAAACATGTATTTGAAAGGCTTGAACCTGCGATGGCACAAATGGTAGTGGGGAATTCCTATCATTGTCCCGTGTCATCCGTTGGCAGGAGATACATGCGATGACACTAATCACGTGGGGAATCTTGTGATCGTTCTGTGTCATCCGTTTGCATGTGGACTTGCAATCGAGGTCGCTTGCTTCTTTCAAGAGGGGGGTATGTCACCAGGAGGTGAAACTTTTTGCAGTTGTTTTCCTTATTTACATTTCTTTATAAATATATGTATTTTTCGTTTCTTTCTCTTTGGTTGCTGTTGTTTTTCCCGTGGGATCTCTTGGAAGGGCTTGGGCCATTGCAATGTCAGAATGGGTCAGCTAGTGGGACTTTGGACCAGTGGTTGGCTAAGCCTGAGAACTGCACTGAAAGATGAATGACAGTGTCCAGGACATGGCCACTGAATGAGGGCATAGGCCGGTTTACACGCTAGTAAGTGGCCGCCACCGAAATGTGAATGTATCTTGAATTGTGAGCAAATTCTGAAGTGACCATAGTGGTCAAAGATGGTTAGGAGACCAGAAGGAATGCAGATGACATCATCCCTAAAATCTAGGGAACTGCTATTTTTGGCAGCGTCGGAATTGAAAAGTGTTCGTGTCAGTTTGTGCGGAATGTCAAGGGGACCAAAAGCTGGCAGAGGACTGTTGTGAGAATGTGAACCAGTCAGGAGATTTTTAGCTTGGAAGATTGCATGTGGAAAAGGCTTAAAAATGTGCCAAGTGTCAAATTTATGTGCATTTTCCACACTGGGAAGAGGAAAGCGTGGGATTTTGGGCTGAATGAGGCTCATTTGCAGCCATGATGGTGGATTGTTGCAGGTTAAGAGCTATTGTGGTGCACTCCCTTGCCCTGCAACTCATGTATTGAGGGTTGAGCTTGCTCCCCACAGCCTCTCTCTCTCTCTCTCTCTCTCTCTCTCTCTCGCAGACTATGGTAATGCTCTCATCAGATAAAATCAGGTACAGTTGTGTGAATTTCATGCTTATATGCAGAGGCTAGTTGCCTCCTTGAACAGGAACCGGTGTAGTTAGTTCCTACACCAAAACAGGGACGGAAGAGGGTAATAACCTCTTCAATACAACGCTGTTTGAGCACTGTTTAGATGCTGTTTTTGGGCTGTTATGTTGCCCGGTTGATGCCAGAATGCAGTAGGACTTTGCTAAAGTCTTCTAGGACAGTACAAGGGTTAATTTGGGCTGAAAACAGGTCTATGCAGAAAATTACAGCAAGCTGAATTGTGATGTTTTGGACTCCATTGAGTAGTCTGATGCCTATGGAAGTGAGCCTGTCAGTTGGGACTCATTTTGAGATGTTATGGAACAGTTTTAGTGCAGTTATGTTGGCAAATTTCTCCTAGAATTTGTAAAACTCAGCTGGTGCAAGTAGAGTGCTCTGTTGCACTCGTGCTTTGTATTTTGCAACTTTTTAACAATAAAGAAATACCGCAAGGGGCGCCGGACTTCGGGGCCAATGTGTTGTTGAGCGAGGGAGCGAGGATTCTGTGATTGTGTGTCTGAGTAAGTCCAGGTTATTTGTGAATGAATTACCGCTTTATGTGTCCATAGACCGGTTCCATGCACACTGCACTCAGTGCACTCAGTGCATGGTGACAAACTGGCTCATCATCAGCAGTGCAACATTTGTACATTATTAGAACCCAGTATGATGATAATTGTCGTACGCCGTGACCCCATTGTACATCCTCAGTCTAGGATAAGTCAGGCACGAGCTACGTAGGCCATTCCTCAGCCTTAGCGGGTCGGTCAGTCAGTCAGTCGAGTCCCTTAACCCACTTGGAGAGAATCATTCATGCATGTAGAGTCTGTAGAAGCCTTAGGGTTTGCATCAGAAAGCACTCTGCATCCTGCATAATATGCATTCATATGCCTGTGCATCATTTAGAACATCCCAGAAGCCTTAGGGAATTTACTAGGATTTATTTGGTATTTTTTCCATATTTTATGGTATTTATTTAGCATTTAATGTCATTTATAAACATAAAGTTTATTAAATTATGACCAACCAACTTGACCAACCCCTATCTAGTATAAATAGGCTTGCATAGGGCTTAGTTTCCCATTCAGTCTTCAGTGTGCTAAGAGCTTTCCTCCTCAGCCCTAGGAGTACCCTTGCCTTCAGCTCTAGACTAGTCTCATCCAGCCCTTGGAGTACTTGAGTTTGCTTCAGCCAGCCCTGGTTCTCCAACGCAGCAGTTCAGTAGTCCCTACAACCAGAGGCGCAGCCATACAGCACAGCCATAGGCCCAAAGCAGCAAGCACATCTGTGTTTCTGCATAGAACACAGCCGCCTGCAGTTCAGTCCTCTCTACAGCCCTGCGTTTACAGATCTACAGCAGCCCTACAGTCTGCGTTTCAGTCCAGCATCAGCCCTACAGTCTGTGTTTCAGTCCAGCATCAGTCCTACACCAGTAATCAGCCCTACAGACCTGCGTTTGCAGATTCCCAGCAGTTTCAGCCTTGATTCATCAGTCTACATCAGTATCCAGCATTCAGAGCATCATCCAGGCATACACCAGTCATCTGGTAAAGGTATTCTATCATTCATAAGCATTTACAGCATTCTAACATAGCTTAGAACAGTCCACTGCCTTCTTTTCTCAGCCTCAGGTGTGCAGTCCTTCCTCATGCCCTTGGGAAGAGTGCATAGGCTCGAGATCAGTTCATTGAGGTGTTTCTACAGCGGTGTACAGTTGGGCCAGGCTTCAGACCATCCGAGATCTTGCGTTTGTCTTATCTACAGTCCACAGTCATTCTCTCTAAAGTAATAAAGCAAATACTATCTCGTTATCGGGATAGGGGGCTCTTCAGTGGGTAATTCGGGATCCAATCTGGTGTACAGTTCTCATCTCTCTCTCATATCTCTTTAAAGTTTGAAGTATTAAAGTGGATTGCTAAACTCACGAAACTTAGGATACAGAAGACGGTGTGAGCATTTGTGTGACAGGACCTTCCAATACAAAGACTTCCGTTGCATTTCACATTGGTATTAGATTCAGATTGTCCACACACACCGTATCCTCGCGTGGGGGCATCCTTGGATGGTTAGATTGCGTTCCGGCACGACCACCAAGTTTAGCATCATGTCTACAGAAGAGAGTACTCATCAGCCGGAAGATGTCTCCCCCGAAGGAGACCATGTTCTTCCGCCTACAGCAGACACCATAGCTCTTCTGAGAGCTCAGAACCAGTTGCTCATGGAGCGTCTCCAACTCTTGAAGGCAGGAGCAGCAGGTCCTTCTCCGCCTCCAGCAGCACCCGACTACATCTCCCTCTTCTTTCAGATGGAACAACAAAGGAGAGAGGATGAGGCCCGAACGAAAGAAGAAAAAGCAGAAAGACGGGACTATGAGGAAGCCCAATGTAGGATCGACGAAGACCGGCGTCAGGCTGAACTTGCCGCTCGAGAACACCAACGTGAGCTTGATCGAGAACGTATGTTACTCGAGCACCAACGGGAAAAGGAGGCCATACACTTGAGGTATGAGCAGCTCTCCTCAGTCTCCCCAGTCATAGGCGTCACCAGCCAGCAGTCCGTAGCAGCATCCACCACCGTCATTCGCAATCAACCAAACTTCGGTAAGTATGATGGTAAGTGTGATCATTCATCAGTTAATCAATTTATTCATCAGTTTAATGCTCATTTTCCATTAGCTAGGATCACAAACTCACAAGATAAAGTCCACTTAGCGGCTCCCCATCTCACTGGTGAGGCAGTCACTTGGTGGCAGCATTGGTCTAGTATTCATACAGACCAGGCCACAAGTGTCACAGCCTTTGACTGGGACATCTTTGTCCATGACCTGAAGACCAGATTTCTCCCGCCCTAGTACATGACCAGTGTGAAAGATGAGTTTTATGGATTTAGACAGAACGGATTCCCAGTGCTTCGGTTTTCCGGTAAGGTTATTACTTTAGCACAACAGTTAGGGTTATCTGCACAGGCTAAGATGGAGCAATTCATTCGTGGATTGGACTCTAACATTCGGTTCACAGTTCGTAACTTTGAACCAAGTACATATGACCGGGCTCTGACTCTCGCTCAGAATGAAGAAATGAAGTTGAACGGGGGCAAGCCCAAGCAATCATCTCTATCCAGTACCAAACCCCAGCAGCAGCAATCAGCTGCACAGACAGGGAAAGGTAATGCTTCTTCTAAAGATGCTAAGAAGGACGACAGTAATAGCTCCAGTTCAGGGAGTAAGAAAGATAGAAAATCTAAACCTAAGAAAACCCCTGATGAAAAGGCTAAAGCAGGCATTACTGGAGGTTATCTTCCTCCAAAGGAGCAAAGGAAGTACCAGTCAGAAAATAGATGTTTTTTCTGTCATATTATAGGGCATGGTAAGAAGGATTGCCACAAATGGCAAGCGGCACAAGCCGCCAAAGCTCCTTCTGCCACAGTTGCCACAGCCTCCCCAGCTCCTCCAGTCCCGCCTACTACCTCAAATGCAGTTCAACTTTTACCTTCTATGCATCCTATGCCATCCGTGGTATTTGATGCTAAGCAGGAGGGTGAGAGCGATGCTGCTTAGAAGAGCCTCATCCGAGCTTATGGCTCTACCCAGGGCCGACAATTTGTAGTCCTTTTCGATATGGGTAGTTCTGAAGACGCCATCTCTCCCCAGTTGGCTAATAAATTGAACTGCACATTAGTCCCCAGTTGGCTAATAAATTGAACTGCACATTAGTCCCATATCATCTGGATGTGGACGGGTTTACACCTGGTCTTCGCACCCACAGTTCCCAGAAGGCACAGCAATTTGCCTTTGAAGTTCAGAAGGCCTCATTTCAACGAGATTTCATCGTCTCACCTCTGTTGGGGTGTGACATGATCTTAGGAATTCAGTGGTTCCGTCAGTATGAGCCTATTTCCGTTTGGGGGCAAGACACTTTTACTATTTGTAAAGGTTTTCTTGAGCCTGTCATGATTTGTGGGGATAGAAGCATTCTTGGCATCCCATTGATTTTGCATCTCCAGGCCAGACGAGCTATTTGCAAGGGAGCAGAAGGAGCATTTCTTTATGTTCGTGCTCAAACAGCCCCTCCCTCATTAGTAGCATCCGTTACATATTCAGTCCCTCAGTTAGCAGACCTCCTATCCAGACATCAGGACATTATGCTTAGGGACGATCTCCCGCTTAGTCTCCCACCCTCTCGCCCCCTTGAGGACCATCACATTGATTTGGTCCCTACATCAGATCCTCCTAGCAGGTTTCCCTATGGTCTTTTCAAGACTTTAGAGGGCGAGTTAGAAAAGCAGTTATCTGAGCTTCCTAAGTCCCAACGCATTTTGATATGCTCTTTCACACCTGCAAAACTCCAGCCACTGGTCAACAGACAATGCACTCTCACGTGCTAGCAGACAGGCGTCCCGCCATTGCTAGACTTAGTCACGGTAGCAAACACAGCACATGAAAACAAGTAGTTCATCTACAAGTCTCTAAACATGCATGCATCTCATGAGTAATGCAAATGCACAAATACAATGGAACATGATGACGTGCTACCTGTCACACAGGTTGTACATTTAGCTGGCTTGTCCCTGTCACACTAGCTGATTTTAAGTGACGATGGATAAAAGAATGCTAGTCTCACTAGCTGATTCCAGTCACGTTGGAAATGAGGATTGCTAGTCACATTGGATTCTCATAGTCCACTAGTCTCACTGGCACAGTTAGACATAATGGCTAGTCACACTAGCTTATTCATTAAAAATACAATGGCTAGTCACAGTTAGACACAATGGCTAGTCACACTCGCTTATTCATTATGCCCCAAAGAATACAGACATAGAGGCTAATGATGTTCTCACATCCTGCGAAGGATGATTAGGGGGTCATGTGGTGACAAGCCTACTTTTTGAAGGCCTGTAAATATAACCCTTAGTCTTCCACAAAGTTTTTGGAGCAGCCAAGAGAGAGAAGGCAAGTCTTGAAGAGCAACAGTTTCAAGGTGAACAACAGCAGTTAGCATAGATCAATCCATCACTTGCTATTGCATCAGATTTCAGCATTTGGGAGATGACTACAGAAGGTTTCTTCACAGCCATGCCCTTTGAACTTAGTTAGCAGTTTAGTAGATCTAGCAAGGTTTTTGTAAATATGCAATCTTAATTTAGTTCAGCAATATGTATTACATTAGACTGATAGACTCAAGTCATCTGTATCATTTCATTTGTCTTTCCTTTCTTCCTCTTCTGTGTGCATTCTCAATTTTGCGCTACAAGGGAGCCTGAGGAGCCACACTTTATTTAGTGTACCTTGAAACTTTTGCGGGGTTCTTAACTTCTTTGCAGTATTCTAGAGTCTGAACATGTGTGCTCGTTAGCCAACAAATGCAAAATCATAGACAGTGCACATCTATATTATTGACATAAGAATGAATGAGTGCTTGCTTTCTTCTCTTTCAATGAAGAATAGAGATGTATTTAGTCGTGAAGCCTGGTGGTGAAGGGTTTCTTAAGGACCTGAGTTCGACACCGCTAGGCTACCTGTTGGACACATTTATGTCTATAACTAAATAATTTGTCCCATAAAAATGGAGAGATGTGTTTGGGTTTATCTCGGATTTAAGGTTGTTCTGTTGTCGTTCACTTCTTTTTTTATCTTGAATTCTAAAGAGTCTTGTTTAAAAATATGTTTGAGTTTGAAGAAGAGAAATTTACAATCAACGGGTTTTGTTTGTAGTCGATAGACTCACAGGTGAGAACAGGTTGCCCCATTTGCTCCTGTATGGACCCCCAGGAACGGGGAAGACATCAACAATTCTAGCTGTGGCTCGTAAGCTGTATGGAAATCAATTCCAGAATATGATATTAGAGCTCAATGCTTCAGACGACCGTGGCATCGACGTAGTGCGGCAACAAATACAGGACTTTGCAAGCACTCAAAGCTTTTCTTTTGGGTATGCTTTTGTTGTATGCTGTATTTTTGAGCTTATCCAGAGGACTTTTTCAAAGGACACTTGAAAAGTGGGTCAAAAACCAACATGAGTGTGTAAGTAGGCAAGGATTCTTGTGAAGCCTAGGCTTGCTCCTGATTTTCTTCTAATATGATGTGTGTTACTATAATGTTACTGGGGTTGCCATGTGTTGCTTTGATGACAATGCTCTATCTACATTCCCTCCTAGTTAATCTCCCCAAGAGCGTTGAGCAGTTTACTGTGAATGTTTGGCTAATGACCTTCTGTCTGCCACTTAAGCTAAGTCTTGAGAGTCACAATGGACATTTCGTTTTTTTCCCATGCAAACTTTACAGGAGTGTAGATAGTAGGAATTCTGTGTTGGAGAGGTTAGGGGTGGGAAGAATATGAGAGGGAAAAGCATTAAAATCATGTGGCCAATCAAGGAGAAAGTGAAAAGAAGCAGACTTAAAGGTCGCAGGAAGTAGGAGGTGTCTGGTGGTGCAAAGACAGGGATCTGGAGGTGTCCGTGGTTGGCTGCCATGCACAAGCCCTCGTAGGACATCTTGGTTTCAAAGAAAACTAGTAACTCATGTGCTATCAAGGGGTTTTCTATAGCTAACCCTCCAAGTACTGAGTGCTCACAGTTAGAGGGATGTGAAAGTTCCTATTAAGGATCATTACCTGCATCCATTTCAAGAATTTATGAAGCCCAGAGATATGCCTTGTGAATCACTATGCCCAGGTGACCAAAGTGATTAAGCTGGTGTTGGAGATGCCTTGCCTTGAGGGATCCTTGTGCACTCTCCTAGTGTTGTTGTGCAATGCCCTTGGTTTCTGTCCACGCATTTAGGGTCATCTGTACAAGTCAGCTCAGCACATTGTTAGTTTTAGAGTGACAAGGTTTTTTGATTACTCTGTTCTTGCTACTTTCTTGGCTAGACCATCATCACTAAATAGTTGCTATAATGCAGCACAAGAACCAATGTGAAATTAGTCATACTGGACGAAGCGGATGCTATGACCAAAGATGCACAATTTTCACTACGTAGGGGTAAGTGTTTGTGCTCCCTTCATTCTCTTCTGAAGTTCTTTTACTTGTAAGTTATTGGTGTGCCCTTGCCCGAGTTGCTACCATGCTGTCAGTTCGCACAGATACACATAGAGATGCATGCAGGTATGTAGATATGTAAGTATAGATATATGTATGTGTAAAACTCTCAAGAAGGTTCTTTAGCCTCAAATGTCTTTATTTTTAGATTACATTCTTGTCTTTCAACAGTCATCGAGAAATACACCAAAAACACCCGATTTTGCCTTATCTGCAACTACGTCAGCAAAATCATACCCGCGTTGCAGTCGCGTTGCACACGATTCCGATTCGCACCTCTCGATGCAGAAAATGTCACAGAGCGTCTACGATTTGTAATCAAGGAAGAAGAGTAACCTTCTATATAGACCTCTTCTTTAGGCAAACTTCTGACTTTTTACTTTTCTTTATCCATGGGTTTGCAAGCCTGATGCATATGCCAACAGGTTAGACGTCACAGATAGTGGGATTGCTGCTGTAGTGAGGCTAAGTAATGGCGACATGAGAAAGGGCCTCAATATTCTACAGGTTTGTCTTGCTACCAAAGCCCTGATCTGTTCTAAGATTTGTGTTCCCTCCCTTTCTAATTGCTGCTTCAATGTGTTGCAGTCCACTCACATGGCATGCCCGCAAGTCACCGAGGAGGCAGTTTACCTGTGCACGGGGAGCCCGATGCCTAAAGACATTGAGCAGATGGCATATTGGCTTCTAAATGAGCCTTTTGCCAAAGCTTATAATTGTATCCTAGCGTATGCATAAGTTACGGTGAGATTTATAAATTGGCCTAGGTTCGAGCTTGCTTTCACATTGACTTGGTTCCGACAAGATCTCCAGAAGCTGTGATTCAAGCTACACATGCAAGATAGATTTACTGGAGGAACCTTCATCATACAAAAGATGCTCCTCCATGTACCACAACCTGCCTTGGGGTTTTACTACCAAAGGAGTTATGATTTGTACAAGCTTTGCAGATGTCTTCCTCCAGTGAGCTTGGACAACTTTAATATCTGCCCCAATGCTTGGGCAAGTTCTTCAAGACCTTCCCAATGAGGTTTCCAACCCTGGGACAGCAGCACACAAGTATGAGGCAACTCCAATGAAAGAAAGATGATGGATCATGGGACAGCTTTAGAAGAAGCCGTACAGCTGCAATGGGCCATACAGTAGCCAGTGACCAGCTTGGGGGTGCTCGTATGGCACAGGAAGATATGACATGCGGAAGCCTTGACTTACTTGATCCAGCCCTAAGCCTACTAATTAGGAACACTTATGCAAAAGCAATGATTAGACAGAGAGAAACGACTTGTGTTTTCAGTATATTGATGTGGTACAAAAAGATGTCTTTGATGGTGCAACTGTGGTCCTTTGACCTTGTGGGCTTCTTCTTTGCCTGTTAGAGCCTGTTATTTACCCTAAACTTATCCTGCACTTGCTGCCAAATCAGGGATTAATGTATAATCTATTGAATGTTAAACTCATTTTTTAGGTAATTGGTGAAGCTATTGAAAGCTTGCTGAACGAAAGTAGGTTGGTTGTGAGCAGCTGACTTATCTCTCTGGTCTGAACCACACGTGCAAGTTGGGTTTACATTCTATTAAAAAATTTTGTGCGGCTTTTTTGTTTGTTTCCCATCTCCTTGACTCAAAAAAAGTAATCACAGAGTTGAAGACAAAGAAAGGGCTTGCACTTGTGGATGTTATCAGAGAACTTCATCCGTAAGTAGTTTTATTTTATATTATGATTTTATTTATCTTGGGTTTTGGGTTATAAATTTTATATTTGGGTGTCAGGCTCATGCCCCTTTCAGGCAGCAGCGTGGTGCATTAGTCACTAGGGCAGGGGTGCCTGCCTCCAGCTTAAAAAGATAATAATTATTTATCCTATTATCCATGCTCTTTTTCATTCAACTCACTTTTATTTATTTTTTGCCTTTTGCAGGTTTGTTTTCAGTATAAATATGCCTCCTGCTATTCGTGTGCAGCTGGTTAACTCTCTTGCTGATATTGAGTAAGTCTTAAATTGTACCAGTTTGCATGGTCAACTCCTACGGTGTAGATGGTTTTCCCAGATCATACTTGGTTTCTGTTATACAGTCTCAGAATCACTACATGCGTATTGGCTGGTTGTCTTCATATCACTTGCGGGCTCCTCTCTTCTTATTTCTCGTGAAAAATGGCATACATGTACGTGTACTTGTACTACACATACCCATACCCATACGCATACGCAAATGCATATGTACACATATGTATGTTGTATGCATGTTATATATGTAGACATACATTCATATATATGTCTATGGATGCATGCATACATATACATACATATGTGTGTGTGTGGTCATTTTTGGTAATCTGGTACGTGTTACAGTTGGTAGAGCGAGGCTTTGATCCTTGGTCCTAGGGGTTATAGGTCCATCATGCTTTCGTTATGCCTAGCAATTGTTCTTGTCCCTTGATCTCGATAATTGCTTGATTGAATGCATGATTGCTTTAGCGGAAGATAATTGTCAGAATGCGCAGCGGAGATGATGACCAAATTTGGGAACACGAGAGCAAACGCAATGCAGAAAACAACAGCACAAGAGAGAGAGAGATAGAGGCGTGTAACTCTGCTCTATATACACAAAGAAGATCCCGAAGTGATACAATAATGGCAAGGGGCTGTGGGGCCATTTTATATGGCCCCAAGCATGCAGTCGGCCTGCATCAGGGACAGCCGACTGGACACCAAAGGAGCCCACGACCTGCACACAGCAGTCGGCCAGCATAAAAGGTCCACGACCTGTCTAGACCAGTCGACCAGCTCCATAATGTGAACACAAGTGTACTGATGCAGTTGGCCACAGCAATTGGGTCCTCTTGCCATCACAGGGCGGCCTCCCATGCCAAGAAAAATAGGAAAAAAATGGGGAAAAAAATACAGGGAGTGAGGAAAAATGAGAAAACACCTACAAGGGTGGGCACACCCACAACAAAGGCCCTGGTGTCAACATAAATACAGGAGATGACTTCTAACCCCCTCTCAGCTCTTGGCTGTGAAACCAACCACAGGGAGCTGGGGTGCCGCCTGAGCAAATCCTGAGATAGCGACTTTGTGAAGAGGTCCACCGTACTGTCCTCCGTCGAACAGAACTCTAGCAAGATGTCATCAGCAACGATCTGTTCACGAACAAAGTGCCTCTGGATGACCATGGGTTCCTCCAGTGGAAGCCCAATCTTGCAATGCAACCTCTGCATCCTCACCACCTCACAAGCAGCCCGGTACCCTGCCTCTGTCAACGACAAGGCAAAAGATGACTGCCTCTTACTGCTCCATAAAACTGCTCCTGGGCCTGAAGTAGATCTCCTCGTGTTCGGATCTCCTCCCCAAACTGAGTCACTCCAACCGTGGAGTCGGACTCCATCAATCAATCCCCCTCCCGTGTAAAAGTATAAAAGAGTCCATGATCCTTCACATGCCGCAGAAACCACAAGATACGCAATCTTGCCTTCCAAAGAGTCATCCGCAACCATGAGCTCAACTGCTTTATCAGGAAGCTCCCATCCCATCTGGTGTCCATCAACCATATCAATGAACCATTCTGCTTCTGAGTCAAAGAGGCATCACACTGCTCACAAGGATCAACACTTGTTACGGTGCAAAGCCAAGTCCTAGAAACCTGTTGAAGACCACGCAAGGTCTTTTGAAACCTGTTAACCACCCCCTCTGAATCTGGAACCACAAAACCTGGAGAATGCACCTCCTTCTGCAAGTAATCAACTGCCACCTGCCTGGCTTTCCGAAAGGCCCCTGTGGAAAGAACATCCTCATCTACAGGAGTTACTTTGTCGTGAATACTACGAGACATCAGAGCATAAGTTACCTGTTCGGTTTCCTTTGACTGGCGAACACAAGAACCACCAACATCAGTACTGGAAAGTTCTTGCCAACTGTTGCCATCAACTGGCAAGCTATCCACCATCTGGTCCCGGAAAGCCTGCACTTGCAGCGTATCCACACTTAAGTGGCCATTACGAGACTGCCACTCATCACAAACCTGAGGACCTGGGAGAGAGAGTGATGAAAGCTTGTAAACTCCATTCCCCACTCCGCCTTCCCAAACCACTTGGCCTGTTGCTTTGTTCCGGAGAGCAACAAAATGCTCATCAAACTCCACCCGTACGCCAGTCTCGCAAACCTGATGCACTGACAACAGATGAAAACCAAGTGATAGAACATACAACACCTGGGAGGAATGCTTCCTCTCTCTGCCATCGGGAACTATCTCCATCCTGCCCTCACTGTGAACTGGGATAGTGGATGTATCTCCAGTAAGAATGTGACCAGAATACCTGCAGAGATCCTGTAAATCTGAACAGGAAGGAGTCATGTGCCTAGAAGCACCACTGTCTAGAATCCACTCCCGAGTATCCGTTGCGGAGAATCCTCCAACCTCGTCCTTGCTTGAAGAAAATGAAACATCAGTGTCCATCACCTCCAGGTGCACAAAAGCCGCAGTCTTCATGATTGATGCTGAGGAATCTTCACCCTTCTCGGTCTTCTGCTTGGGACACTGCCTCCAATAGTGGCCTTTCTCGCCACAATCATTACAGGTCCTCTCTGCCTTTAGTTTCTTGCGGTCAACGACGGACTTCTTCTCAGAAGACTTCTCGGATGAAGCCTTCCCTTTGCCCATGTTACGGCCTTTCGACCGCTGGCCAGTTAAGGCCTCCGAACCTCCACCCTGAGAAGGGTTCCTGAATCGTTCCTCCTGGTCCAAGACCATGGGCACAAGCTCCTCCCACGTGATGGTGCTGAGCCTGCCACTGGTAATCAAAGACGAGTAAAATGCTGAGTACTGAGAGGGCAAATGCGATAGCAATGTTATGACTATGTCCTCTGACGATATCTCCTTCCCAGCCTGAAGAACTTCCTGTTGAAGAGCCTGCAGCTTGTTAATATGCTCCCGCATCGTCAATGACTTTGGAGGGCTCATGACCCGCATCTGTACTTCCAAGGAAATCCTCTTCATGGGCGATACCCTGTTGTAAAGAGAAGCCAAATGCTGCCGTATACCTCTGGCCAGCGTCATATGCTTTACATGATTGATTACCTGTGGTGTGCAGTTGAGGAAGATAAACAAACGGACCCTGGCGTTGACACGATCCCACATCTGGGCCTGTGCCTCCCGGTCCTTTCGCATCGACGGTAACTCCCCTTCCTCTACTTCCGGCCGTGGAACCCCAACAACGATGAAATCAGCGAGGTCGTAAGACTCCAGAAGAGATTCCATCATAACCTTCCATATGCCGTAGTAGTTCTCGTCCAATTGACGGTCCACCGGGAACGTGGGGAGTGTAGGGATCTTCACATGCGTCTCGGCCATCTCTAACAGATCTGCCATTGCGGGGGTGTACTGTGTAAAAAAAGGGTGGGTGGGTGGGTGGGAACAAAGAAGAACTTACACCTGCAAGTGGCTGTCCAACAAATCAGCCCGCCGTCTCCTCTTCCTAAACAGTCCCGTACAGTCCACCAATCAGCAACACAACAGTCCCGTACAGTCCACCAATCAGCAACACAACAGTCCCGTACAGTCCACCAATCAGCAACACAACAGTCCCCCTCTTGCTCACACAAATCCCAAGAACAATCAAGAGCCTAGGGCTCTGATACCAGTTAGAACCAGAGAGGCCTTAAAATTAAGATCCATCATGTATTGGCTATTTTAAGAGTGATTTTGTAAGAATTTGCAAATGGCATCTCAATTGAATGATAAATCTAGAGTTAACTTCTTTCTCAACTACCAATATTGGCTCTCTTGCAGGTACAGGCTAGCATTTGGGACAAATGAGAAGTTACAGCTTGGAGCAATGATTGGTGCCTTCACTCATGCTAGAATTGCTCTTGTTGCAGCTGCAGAATAATCTAAACTTTCTGGTTGCATGGTAACCTTGCCATAGTATGTTGATGAGACCATCCTTTATTTATAACGAGTGCTCTGGATGATGCACCACTTTTGGTGCAAGTTTCCTGCCTGCTTACATACCGCTTGCAGTCACAAAATCTGTAGGTTGTCAAGGCGCTCTTTTGCTGGCTCGTTTGCAAGATTGTTGATGTAGGCAATGCAATGATGGTGGAGTAGCACGTTTGTTGGAGTGGTTTAACACATTTTAGATCATGTTAGTCAATATGCTCCACACACGCGCGCGCGTGCGCACACATGTATGTATAAATTGCGAGTTCATAATCTGAAGTGACTAATTGGAGAGTTAGTGTTGAAAGGGTTTGTTTTGATTACAGATGGCTTGCTGAGGACTTGTATATTGCTCATTGGTGAGGTACTTCGTTGAAGGGATTATTAAACTTTGTATAGATTGGGGTATAAACATGAGCATCAATGTGATCTTATATGAAGCCTCCTTTTACATAATAATGGGTCTAATCTTTCAAGTGTACTCTGCTTAGCCAACAACTGTTTGTTTTGCTTGGAGATGTATCTGCTCTATCCAAGAAAACTTGTTTACCTTGAAATTCCCTTGTCTAAAGCCACCCTGTACTTGTGTAAGAAAACCATGGGTACACACCATGTCAAAATTCATGGAGTGCAATACTTGGAGACTAGTGGATGAGAAGCCAACTCTGTCTTGCCAAAATTTATGGATTGGGGGATGAGAAGCCAACTTTGTCATTCTCAAGGTTCATTAGCAATTAAGTTTAGTTGATTGATCTACTAGTCAACCAAGGGATTTATCAAGGCAAATTGGTTTGTTGAAGTTGATGGTGGACATGTCTACATTGTTGTTTTGAGGGGATAAGTAAAGATCAATTCACTAACTGTTGCTAGGCACCATTGTTGGATGTGACTGAATGCCATTTCAATGTGGTTTAGTCTCGAGATAGTTTTATTGCTTGATTTAGCCTTGAGGTACACGTTGCTTGAGTATGCTTGGTTTGACCTTGAGGTACAGGACTCTTGGAAACCATGTTGGTCAAGGGTTTTATGTGAAATTGAATTGAGAGTCCAGAGAAGGTTATTTGTGTGTATAGGCACATAACATCAATACATTACCGATAGTGCTTAACATGGGGTTTGAACCATAGACCATGAGACTGTTCAAAGGATAAAGAGGATGGTTTGAACATGTGATTGAATTTTCTCCCTTGAACAATCAATTCAACAACACTTCAAATTCATGTGTCATATTGGGCGACAAGTTAGGGTTAGGGTTATGTAAAAGAATCAATCATGTTATGATTGCCAATCAATATAGGGACAAAAGAGACTACAATTGAAAGCATATCGCATACATATGCTACCCATTGTGGGAGAAGAAATTAAGACCAATTCTAGCATTTAGTCCACTTGGAAATAATTAAATAGCTTAGTTTACGGTTCCCTATTGAGTCAATAGTTTAGTAATTGGGAGACTACTATAGAAGGTTTTTGTGCTTTGTTCACATTAGTGTCCTTTGAGCTTAGAAAGTAGTTTAGTCTTAGTGGATCTAGCAAGATAAGGTTTTGTTTAGTTGAACATTAGCAAATAGACTCGATTGATAGAATCATATCTTCTTGCTCTCTCTCTCTCTCTCTCTCTCTCTCTCTCTCTCTCTCTATTTATTGTGCTTTAAATTAGTTAAAAAACCCATGTCCAATAGTATACCATCATATTGATATCAAAGGAGCCCTTATCTTAAGATATATAACAAAGGTTCTAGAGTAGGCCTAGACATAATTTACAAATTAGTTTTGAATTTGGATGAATTTTACCCTTTGTTACCACTTCGTTGGTTAACATGGTTTCACTCGTATTTCCTAATGTAAGGCGCTTTGTCATCTTACCAGCATGGAATGATAGACTGTTCCTTGTAAGATGGTGATGGAATCAAAGCGGCCTTATCCCAAGCATATTGCCAATTAGGGAAGTCACAAACTTGATGCACATATTTGCTTAAGAATAGAACAAGTGTCAATGGACTTTTTCAAGTTTTGTCTAGCCTAGTGTGAAAGCTAGTTATTTTATATAAGTAATCTTTAACATTAAGTAATACACGCGTGTTTCCTTCAATAGAATATTTGTAAGCTCTTCCTCCTTTTTGCTCGCTTGCTCGCTTGTGCTCTATTGGATCTTTGCATAGCTTGATGGTTTGCTTGCTCAGACAAGATTGTTTCTCCTTGCTTGAGCTTCTTTACCACCTCTTGTGAGAGAGAACCACCATGAAGGCTATTTTCTCTTTGTCTTCGTTTAGGTAAAGAAAGTTTCTCCTCCTCCATCCCTATAGCAAAGGCAACATTTTGGAGTGAAAACTTGATGGACTGGCTAGCACATCCACATTGGGATGTTGTATTTGTAGCTCTTAACACTAAACGATACTTGTTTTGGCATAATCTAAAGTAAGCCCCTGTCTCACGAACATATGTGCTGTCGATGGGGATTAGCCTAGGGCTTAACTTTGTTTTTTCATCCATTCCAAGCTATTGGGATCACCTAATATTTCTTGGTGTTGATTAGGGGATCACACTCCAAAAAATATACAGTTTTGGAGCCTTGGATGTATTAGATTTACTATTTTGATTCTTGTTTGCATTTGGTCATTTTTTTATTTATATCTAGTAGGGGAAGACCCTTATTTCTTTGGCTAGTTACATGATTTTGAAGTCCAAAAGGCTTTGATTTTCTATTGCATTAAGCAAAGAAATAGCTTAGTAAATGTAAGCTACAAGATCCATTTAGTGAGAATTAGAGTGAGAAAGTTGTGATTTTTTGTTTATGTATTTCATAATTTTTGTTCATGCGTTGTGAAATTGGTAATTTAGAGTACGTAAAATTAATAAAAAATAATTTAAAACACTTAATCACTTGCATTAATATCATTAATTAAGATTAGGATCTTGATCGTCCTCGATCTAATCCAAGGAATCACAAAAAACTCAAAAACTAGGCCAAACCATCTGTTGGGTTGGGAGATGTGAGCACAATCTCATGAAAAAAAGACGCGAGTCTAGAGACGTGAGTTTACAAGACATATGATGTAATTTTGTAGAGGGAGTGTGACTTGAGTCTACACAATACATGATGTGAGCTTGCAAGATGTGACATGAGTCTACAAGACATGATGTGAGTTTGCAAGAAGTCAAACGTGAGTCTATAAAGATAGGACGTGAGTCTATCTAGTTGAGATGTGAGCCAGGTATAAGATGTGACATAAGCCTAGAAATAGTTGAACCTAATATTATGCCAACTAATTAAAACTGCCTTGAAGACTTGTAAGAACACATCTACTCATGTCTTAAAAGATTTTCTTGCCATAGAATCTATACCAGCATCAGATTCTAAGGAAAATCCTTATCTTTTTTAAATAATTATTAGATCGTTAAGTGTAATTATTTCTTAATAATTACTAACCAACCTTGTCATAGGTATGCCACTTGGAATCTATGCCTAAGTATGCCTATTTTATAAAAAATCAAATTTTGTGAGTCTATCTCATACAAAATCCATGAGCCCAGGTAGAGTCATCGATGACACGTGAGTCCACAAAATGTGAGCAAACCAAACATGACACGAGTCTAGCTCACTAGACCTGCACCCATTTCATACAAAAAAAGGCATGAGCTACTAGACGTTGTGAGGCTAGAAAAATGAACTAGAAAAACATATATATTTGTATAAAACTCTGGAGTTTGTATCAAACACTGATGGTTGGTTTGCATTTAGGGTAGGTATCACATCATGGTTGTTTATCTGGGTAGAGAGGATTGTGCTTTGAAGTGCATTTTTACATGTTGTATATATAGCATTATGCATGGTATGTGGGGGAACATCACAACTAAGGTGATGATGTGGTACTTTGTCAGAATTATCCATGTTAGATATGTTGCAAACCCCATAATAGCACATGGGTAATAATATCTAGGAATAGCAAACTTTGAGAGTAGTTTGGGAAGTTAGGATGCAATGGTTGAGGGCCTCTTTTGATGGGATTAGGCCAAAGAATGGAAATATTAAGGTGTGGGCAAAGGTTGTAATGGTTTTTAAAACCTTGTATATAAAGACTAAATAAAGGTTTTTTCTTTTACAACAGCTTTACTAAGGTGTAATACCTTAGTGACTAGCATCAAATGCGCAAGGTGACGGGAGAGCGAAGAGCTCGTCGTTCGCTGGGGGACTCTCTGGAACCCTGAGAAGAATCCGTCAAAGTCGAAATAGAAAGAGGATGGAAGGAGCATGAAGGGGGTGAGGCAAGCATCTGAAGAAGTAGGGAAACCAGGTGGGAAGTGGCACTGTTGACATCTTGGCAGAAGGCATGGAGGACTTGGTGGCCGCCTCAGAAGATGCTCGAATTTGTATCACTATAAATAGAGTAGAAGGCATGTTGATTACGAGGTGAGTACTGAGTAGAAGGGGAGATATTGCTTTGTTGATCACCTAAAGCTCAAACAAGAGAACCATGCAGGTTTCTTAACTTCTTCTCACTTCCATTCCAGTGTTGGCTGTCGGTTTTGTTCACATGGAAGGCTATCTTCTTTAATGGTCTGATTCAGCTAAGGCTATCCACATGATGTGTACAAGAAGACACAAGCAATCCAAAAACCAATAAGTAAGCACACACAATGCAAGCGTGAGTACCACCTCGTAAAAGGAGCCCATTTTGGAAGCTTCTTCACCATGTAACCAAATTCTAGTTCCTCTTGGTTCGGATAAGGAACATGGAACACGAGAAAAGATAAAAAACCAATTGAAGAAATACAATTAATTAAAGGGACTACTTCAAACCTAGGTGTTCCATAAGGTCAATTATGTAATGTGTCCTCAATCTCCGCAAATATGCAACCTTAGAGCGAGCCTTAGAGTATGACTAAATTTGATGGAATTGGAAACCTAGAGAAGTTTGGTCAAGTTTGTGAAGCCATGGAAAGGATTGATGATCCCACCAAGATTTGCTCGTGGACTTTGCCTTGAAAGAAAAGTAGGCGGTTTAGGACACTAAACCCACTTGAAAAGGCCAATTATGAGGTCTTATGACACACTTTCATTGCGTAACATTCTCACCACTCATATGGCTACTCAAATCTACAACCTCAAGCAAGAGGAAGATACAACCATGCCACACTTATATTGTGTGACATTCTTACCCAATGGAGTGAGATGGAGTCCCATTGCTCAAATCTACAACTTGAAGCAAAAGAAAGGTGAAACCATGTGGGGCTACATTGCTAGAGCTAAAAGTACATGAGAAGCAGTCTTAGAGAAAGGTTGGATGACTTATTGCTCATCGATCGATTCATAATATGATTGGTGTGAAGAGAGAGGCTTTATGACCATCTCTACAAGTCTAGACATTACATCTTTGATGAGTGTTGACGCCCTTGAGGTATACTTAACAATTTGCAAGATAGAGATGTAGAAGTCATCTACCCAAACCAAGAGATAGGGGATATATTAGTTGGGTAAGAGAACCCAACCACCACCAAAAAGAGTCCTAATTAAGGACATGAGCATGGAGGAGTTGGCAGACAATATGCTCTATCCATTAGGCTAGCAATGGAAACCAAGGGAAACCTTAAGGCTAATCCAAACCAGAGTTCCTCATGGTGGCAGACACCCACAGTTATTTCCACGGAGAGATATGGTTTGGTGTGTAATTTTTTGTTTGAAACGTACAAGCATGGGGAGTTTGTTGGCTAAGGCCTAGATAATAGTAGTATTATGCTCATTGCCAGTGTCACATGAAGCATGATAGAGCTCATTTTTGGTACCAAGTAAACCTGACATAGTGGACTTCGACACCATGACACATTAGGAAAAAAGGGAGCTCATTTTGGGGCCTTTTAGAAGAGAGAGAAAATAGGCTCTCAACCAATCAGGAGTGGGCCAATACGTTGAAAATTCAACAAAAGAAGATGAAAATAAGAAAAAAAAATAGTACTGTATGTTCGTAAAAGCGTGTCACATTAATAAGGTGATCCAATTTGAATCTTTAAAAAAATTATTTTCTGTGCAGAATTTGGTGATCCGAAACGGCACTGGAAACGCTGGAATCGGACATCCGGAGGTCCGGAAACGGCCAAAAAAGGCCCCAAAAGTGAGATTTGCTGATAAACGCGATTTGGTACCTTCTTCCCGGGAAGAAGGTACCAAATTGCGTTTATCAGCAAATCTCACTTTTGGGGCCTTTTTTGGCCGTTTCCGGGAAGAAGGTACCAAATCGCGTTTATCAGCAAATCTCACTTTTGGGGCCTTTTTTGGCCGTTTCCGGACCTCCGGATGTCCGATTCCAGCGTTTCCAGTGCCGTTTTGGGAGTTTTGGGCCGTTCCGGACGCGTCTGCGATGTCAGAATCACCAAATTCTGCACAGAAAAGTGTTGCTCTTATATGAACATTGCATGTAAAGCATGTGAAAGAATATATTTATTCCTTTTCACACTGACATTTCTCACGCAAGTATCCATATTTTCTTGCTTTTGTAGAGAGAGAAAAGAGAAAATAGTGAATTTCTTACAGGGCTCCAAAATGAGCTTCCATTTTTCCTAATGTATGCTCCCCGTGCCATGGGGAGATGGAAGGATATAGCAATCTCTAATGCTACTATGGTTTTATCACCGAGAACATGTTCTATCAAATCCATGAGAATAAGGAGGAGAAACGAGAGGCTAACAACGAAAAATGGAGGGCATGCCTCAAGGCGATTGCTCACTCACTTAAAAAAGAATCAAAGAGGTTATAGACTATCAAGTATGCAAATCTCGATATACAAAGCTGACCTTCATGAGGTGATGGAAACAAAAATAATGATGGGATCTACTTGCTTTGAGCTAGAGTTTCTCCTAGAAAGAGCACCTAGCTAGGTAGCCACCTTGGGGTTGACATTGGGGCTAGGTATATAACGTAATGTATTGGGAGATGTGGAATTCATTAGGTTACCCACCAACCCTCACATCAATAGATACCCTCACCTACTAATAGCAGTAAACAACTCCCAATCCATAACCGTTAATTGTTTTGAAGCAAAATTTTATATTAGAACTAAACCTATATCTTGTGCAAGTTTTATGTGACCCCCACCGCACGTACAATAATGCAAGAGAGCATTGTCCATAGAAGGGGATGGATTGCACCCCACCACCGCAATGATGGTGGGAAAAGAAGAAAAGCTAAACTTGAGCTTCTCCATGGAATGGTTACTGTATCCTTGGTGGACAAGGACAAGGACACCCCTAACCTTAACGTCCCAATACTTGTCTTCCAATTACATGCCATCATCTTAAATAACCCTCTACCACAACTCTCACGTTAATGCATTGGCTAGCCCTTTGTACCATTATGGTGATCTAAAATCTCACTTTGACAGAGACGAGACCACGTTGTCCCAAGCCGCAACATGCCACATATGATGCCAAATCCCTAAGAGGACTTGCACACAAACTATCATGCATTAACAACCAAGCAACCCAAAGGCTCAAAGGGATCACCATGATCCCACAAGATCCTCATGTGCCACGTTGCAAGATAATTTAAATAGAAGGCCAAAGCTCAATATGTCGACACGATGGTGGCATCAAAGCTTTCATCCATGGATGGGCAAGTAATTTTTTACCTTCTCTCATTGAGCTTACAAGGTAAGCTAGAAGCCTTAAACCTTATTTATACATATGTAACATCGAACCTTCCTATACATAACACATATACTTGGGAATGATGAACCCTTCCTATGAATTGTACATAATGAGAGAGAAAGAGAGAGGGATATATATATATATATATATATATATATATATATATATATATAGAGAGAGAGAGAGAGAGAGAGAGAGAGAGAGAGAGAGAGAGAGAGAGAGAGAGAGAGAGAGAGAGAGAGAGAGAGAGAGAGAGAGAGAGAGAGAGAGAGAGAGAGAGAGAGAGAGAGAGATGGTAGAAAGGAGAGAGATAGTAGACATGAGAAAGAGTGAGAAAAGAGAGAAAAAAAGAGAGAAGGGAGAGTGGGAGGAGAGAGAGAGAGATAGAGAGAGAGAGAGAGATGATAGAAGGTAGGAGGGAGAGGGAGAGACAGAGACAGAGATTGAGAGATGGTAGGAGTGAGAGAGAGCCATGGTAGGGGGGGGAGAGAGAGAGAGAGAGAGAAGAGAGAGAGAGAGAGAGAGAGAGAGAGAGAGAGAGAGAGACGGTAATATATAGAGAGAGAAAGGGAGAAGCTAGGTTGGAGGGAGGAACTAGGTTGGAGGGAACTAGGTTGGAGGGGAGGAGCTAGGCTGGGATGGGATGAGGCAGTAGGAGGAGCTAGGTTGGAGGGGAGGAGCTAAAACTAGGCTAAGGTGGTGGGGAGAGTTAGAGAGAGAGTGTTCAAAGTAGAGAGATAGTGGTGGGAAGAGTTAGAGAGAGAGTGTGTTCAAAGTAGAGAGAGAGTTGGTTGTCTTAATTTGTGCAATTTCTATTTCATGCATTGCACTGCATTAGGAAAGAAGAGATAACTAAAAAACCATGAAAAAATAAATCATTGGGCACTAATCACCCTTTCAATAGAACTTGAAATCATAAATACCCTCCAATCAATCCAAAGAACTAACTGAAAACCAAGAAAATGAGGTGCAAGTCAAAAATATGCTCTCTAGAAGCAGACATGAGCATACGTGAGTACCTAGAGTTCACTCACATCATAAGAAAACATTGAACCTATAGCATGATAAGCCATAGCAGCCCAAATTTGGGTGGAGGGCCTAGTGGAATACCCAAAAACATGCAATATTGCGGCCCAAACAACCCCAAATTCAGCAATTGGATTAGGAAACACTATCATGAACTTCATGAAAAGGGCATTCTTGTGCCCAGTCTTTGAAAGAAGCTCCAACGTGGAAGTGTAGAGGTAGTTTGATGTAACACAATCTTCCCAGAACCTTAGTACTACACATTGAGAGACCTTGAATTGAGTTTGCATTTTTGCCTTCTCACAAGAATTTAAAATTTTCACACACCCTGTATCCAAAGTTTGTTTTTTTGTTTTTTGTAGTAGTATGCACTTGTAACTCACTAGATCCAATTCGAATGATATGGAGGCATTGTTGATAGTAATATCAAGCTTTAACATCTTTCTTTTCTTGTATAACAACAATTGCTTGGGCATATACTAATGTAGCAACCTACCTTCTCGTCCAGTCAAACGTGCATCATGTGAGTATGAGTAGCACCATGTGCCATTTAGAATTATAGGCTTAATCATGTAGACTTTCAAGGCTGGCAGCATCATCTAAGTGGTTTTGTGCTCGAGAGAGGAGCCAATCCTAGAGGTATTGCACAAACATTATTCCCCCACTAGAATCATCATATGAGCCTATATGTCCCGGCAAATCATATGAGGGTACATGGCCAAGCTCTTGGGCTTGCATTCTAAGTGTAACAGTGAGTCCGGGCACATATCTTCCTATGCACTTAATGTCATAGGAAAAGTCTATAGATTTAGTGTACATAGTTTCTTAGGACTAGTAAAATAGAGACTGAACTATTTTTAAGTTTGACCGACCTAGTGTGAAAACTAATCACTTGTATATAAGTCATTTTTCATAATAAGCAATGGATAATCATCCCCTTGCAATAGTTTACTTGTGAGCTCTCCCTCCTCCCTCTTCTTGCTTACGTGTATGCTTTTGAATCTTGCTTGATGGTGGATGGATGCATGCTAGATAGGTTTGATTGTAGGTTTCCTTGTAACAATAGCTTCTTCTTCTTCCCCCACCTATGTGAGAGAGAAACATCGCAAAGGACCATCTCTTATTGCCTCTATCTAGGTATTGAGATCTCCCCCCTTTTCCCTTGACAAGGAGCATTCCGATGTGACAGTGGAGTGAGGATGCAACGAACGATCTAACATACCCACAATGGATATGAATCTTTCCATGAGGAGAGATCAATTTCAGTTCTAGATATTCCATCAATTTGATTACATTAAGCTTAAATGTAAGCTTGAAAGGTGTGTTTTTAAGAGCTACCTTATACCCTACCTATGCAGAGAGCATAAGGTAAATTATGCTATTAATAGATATCTTCTTATAGGTAGTGTTATGGATAGGAGAGAAGAGAGTAAGTTTTTCTACCAATTTCTTCTTGAGGGCTCTATTATCTAGTCGAGATATGCACACATAACACTCACACACCAAAAACATGCACACCCTCTCTCCACACTCACACCCACACATTTGCATATACACACCCTCTCTCCACATAGACACACACACCCACACATTTGCATATGCACACCCACATAAAACGCCTACACTTGCATACTTGCTTTGCATGCGCGCAGACACACACCTTTTTAAGATAGCCACCCCTTACAAAAATCACACACCCACCTTTTTAAGATAGCCACTCCCTTAACAAAATCACCCACCCACCCACCCACACACACACACCCCCCTTTTTAAGATACCCCAAAAATCACACACACCCTCACACACCGACACACCCACACACCTTTTTGAAATAACCACACCCTTATAAAACTTACACACATACCTTTTTGAAATAAGCACCCCTTATAAATATTACACATACACACCTTTTTGAAATAAGAACCCACCTTATAAAACTCACACATACCTTTGTGAAATAAGCACCCCCCTTATAAATCACACATAACGTTTTGAAATAAGAACCCCCCTATATATATTACACAGACACCTTTTTGACATAACCACCCCTCCTATAACAAATCTACATCACCTACTAGAACTTTCTGCCTCACAAAAGATGATGCACCTCAATGTGCTTTGTTCTTATTGGGTTACTGACCAATTGTATGCTAATCATGTTATCACAATAAATGATAACTTCCATATCCACGAGCTCACCCATATCACCAAGTAGCTTTTAAAACCAAGCTACCTCACAAGCTTCCATAGCAGCACCCCTGTACTCTACCTTTGTACTAGATAAATCAATTGTTGGATGTTTCTTACTTCTCCAACTCACCACTCCCAAACAAAAACATAAAGCCACTGGTAGACCTCATGTCTACAACACTACCAGCCGAATCATCATCTGCGTACCCATATAGCTGTCTCTGTACCAGCCTCAAAAAAGTCCATAATCAACTATGGAATTTATATACATGAGAATCCATCTAGCCACATCCAAGTGTGGCTTCCTAGGGGCCTGCATAAACTGACTCACAAGTCCAATAGCATATCTCAAGTCTGGCCTAGTAATGGTCATGTAGATCAAGCTACCTAGTATGCACCTATACGTAGTGGGGTCCTCCAAAAGCTCACATGTATCTATGGAAAGCTTTACATTCTGCTGCTCCAATGGCATGAAAATAGGCTTACAGCCTATCATACCATACTTGGATGTCCAAGCCATACTGCCTTTATAATAACAAAATGCCATGAGGTGATCTCATCACCTCTATGCCCAAGAAATACCGCAGCTCACCCAAATTCTTCATCTCAAACTTTTACTTCAAAAGCCTCCTGACATCATGTATGTCAACATCAATATCACCAGTGATAATCAAGTCATCTACATAAATGACTAATAGCATGATCTCTCTATTTTGTCTTTTTCACAAGATACTCCCTGATCTTGTTTGACCATGCTTTGGGTGCTTGCTTCAAACCATGTAGGGCTTTGTGTAACTTGCACACAAAATTTGGGTGTGCATAATCTATTGGTTGTATCGTGTATACTTCTTCTTGCAAATCACTATGTAATAAGGCATTCTTTATATCCATCTGATGTAAAGACCAACCCTTTGTTGTAGCCATAGCAATGACAGCTCTCATGGTTTCCATTCTCACAACCGGGCTGAATTTCTCCTCATAGTCAATGTTATAGGTTTGCGTATAGCCCTTGGCAAAACCAATCTTGACTTATACCTGCTCACTGACCCATCTGCGTTATGCTTGACCATATACACCCACTTACATCCAATTGCCTTCTTTTCCTTGGGTGAAGGCACTAACTCCCATGTTGCATTTATATCTAATGCTGTCGTCTCCTCATTCATGGCATCTTCCCATTTTTTCTTTCCAATTTTCTACCCAAAAGAAACGAGATCCAACTCCTGTATTTCTTTAAACATGTAAGCATAATGATGAGCTATATATCTATCATATCTCAATGTGTCAACAAAATACATAATCCTCGTAGACTACACCTAGATCACTACCAGGTGTCCTCAAAACAGCCATGGTTCTTGTGCTACGAATCATTGAACTATTGTTGTCCATAATTATGGTTTCCATGTTGGCCACCTTGGCCTCGACCATGACCTATACCTCTACCTCTACCTGAATTGGAGTAGAAGGCCTATTTTGATGTGTTCTTGCTTTGTGAAGAAGAAGAGTCCTCACCTAGAGACTTTTATTCTATGACATAGTCTCGAAAGATGAAAACATTCACTCTTATTGCAATGGAGGTCTTGAATGGCTTGTACTCTTTGCCAAGCCCATTTAGACAGACACTTACTAAATCATCATCTTCCACTGATACATTGATAGACCCAAGGGATTCAACAATGCCCTTGATCTTTAAAGCATACTCATTGATAGACATGCTTTTCTTCTCCACAGTATGCATCTCTTGTTTTGGTTACAATTTTCTTACCTTTGTGTTGGTCTGGAATATCTGCACTAGGTTTTGCCATGCAACTACTGGAGTGTTGTCATTCTATATGTGTCCTATCATTATGTATATGAGACTGATTGAAATCCAATACATGACTTTCCTTGCACCCTGGTTTCGGTCCTTGAATGCCTTTATATCTGCTAGAGTGACATTCTCTTCAGGCAACTCTAGGGGCTCCTCATTCTCTCCTTTTACATAGTCCCAAAATCCTTTACCCATCATGAAATTGGTCATTCTGAACTTCCAATGATGGAAGTTTTTCTTGCCCAGCTTCTCACCTGAGAATCTAATTGATTCCATTAGACGTGTTTTCCTACAGCAACTAGAAACCTATAAACAGATAATTTCTGTATGCACCTTGTACCACAGCAGTATCTTCTGGACTATTGTTTGTGGCGATACTTCAGTATAACATGTATGTCATCATACGTGACCAAAGTACATGTACATACATCCAAGATTAGCAATACATATGCAAACACTGTCTACACTCCCAAATGCACTGCTGCAACGTAATAACCAATTTCGAGTAGAGACTGTTCTCAACCAAAACTTTCTAGAACTGTTAAAAACACTTTGCAAGACACTGAACGGATACCGAAACCCGCTTGAAACATGATTCTAGCCACAAAATATTAGTACAAAGTACTTCACACCTTAAAAGCACCTCCAGCAGGCCTGCAAAAGATAGCTCCTCAATCGAAGATGTGTAGATCCCGGAGCTACCTAGGGGATGTCATAGCTAAACAAGAAGGGGAAGAGATGATGATGTTCTTACCCGTGTACCGCTTCTTACTTTGTTCTTGCCTCTTTCTTGACTCCTTATCTCTCACACGAATCAGAGCTCTGATACCAAAAAGAGAATGTGGGGGAGAGTGAGAGCTTGAGTTCCTTGTAACCAAGCGAACACATACGCACAAGAGAGAGCAAGACATAAGAGAGATGGATGACTGAATTTTCTTCTATCTTCTTCTCTTCTCCACAACCATATAACTAAAAAGATAATAGTACATACTATAAGAGAAAGTACTCTCCTACAATAACATACAATGATCGGTCCATAGTGTAAACTTGACTATATGAGCTAGCGCTATAACTATGCCATAACTCTAGTACTCCAAAGTGGCTATCACACAACCTGTCATCCCACTGGCAGCATATCAACCATAATCTCACCAACCATGTCAGTGGCTATAAGTGTGGAAGCTATCACCCAGGTGGGTCATCAATATCTGCAACACTAGTTGAGCTCGATATCTCAACACATAGAGATGACAACAAGAAAATCTTGCTTGACTTTTTCACATATAAAATACTTTCAGTGGAAATGCTTGAAATCCCTATATAATCAAATAAGCATTTTCTGATACCAAGCTCTGGGAGCTTGTTTCAAACCATATAAAGCTTTATTCAGCTTGCATAACTTTTTTTCTTGTCCAAGTTGGGCATAACCAATAGGTTGACTCATATAAAATTCTACCTATTTTTCACCATTCAAAAACGTTATTTTGATGTCCAATTAGTACACTTTCCATCCATGATGGGCTACCAAAGCAATGACAAACCAGATAGTGGTCATACGAGAAGTGGGAGAAAATTTTTCATCATCATCAATCCATTTATGCTAGGCATAACCTTTTGTAACAAGTTTGGCTTGGAATTTGTCAACTAATCCATCTGCCTTTCTCTTAACTTTGAAAACCCACTTATTACCAATAGCATTCTTGCCAACAAGTGGTAGACCCACTAAATCCCAAGTACCATTTTTTGAATGGAATTAATTTGAGCTTGCATGACTTTCACCTAATTTGGATCTTCGTAAGCCTCTTCAAAAGACTCACGTTCATCTACATCATGTAGAGAACTAAGAAATGCAAACTCATCAATATTTGCTGAAGAAGTCATTCGAGTACAGAATCTAGTTCTACTCTGCAAAGGAAGCTGACAATTTGCTATCTTACAAGGTGTTTCTAACCCATCTAGGCATAACCTTAGATTCATTGATTATTGCTGATCTTTCAGCATTTACTACATCTTTCACTTGATTTGAAGTTGGTGCATCAATTCCTTGAGCATTGCCCTTACAAACCAAGATCAAGAGGCAAAATCAATCAAGAATCAACAGAAATTGGCATAGGTAATAGCCTATCAAACATGTCTGGTGAATTGCATAGGCATGCTTATTGAATTCCATCATTGGATACACAAAATCCTTTACAAAAACGACATCTCTATTGTTGATAATAATATTCTTAGTGAGAGGATTGTAGAGATGATACTCTTTGCTTTTCAGCAAAATACTTGAGGAATGTTTAATAAAGAGAAAGTATTTTCCCATAGAGGATGCAACCTGTGAAGACCTTCTTAAATATCATCCCTATCTATCGAGATGAGGACACCTCTAATTTCAAGGGGGAGGATGTAAGATCCCTCTTTCATTTTTATAGCAAAAAATAAATGTTAATATCTCACCTTCTGTATTTTCTTAAGCAAAAATATTAATTTCCTTGTGAAAAATAAATATTAATATCTTACCTTATCTATTTTCTTAAGAAAAATATTAATTTATAATTTCTTAGTTTAAGTAGATAATTTATAAATTATACCATTTTGTCAATGGTGTAAGAGAAATTAGGTGTTTCTATGTTCAAACATTGATAATTGCATTTATTTGACCCTTTTTAACACTATAACCAATAAAAATGCATTTCACTGCCTTTTCATCCACAGCTTAGTTCTATTTTATACTAGCACCTATTCATTTGCCAAACAACCAAAAACACGCATGTGTTCAACCTTAAGTTTTCGATTAAACCAAGCCTCATAATAAGGAGTGATATTCTTGAAAGCTTTAGTGGGCCACTTGTTTAAACACATAGGTGGCATAAAGAACTACTTCCATCCAAAACTTGTGTGAAAGCTGCTGATCTTTAACGATGCATCTAACCATCTCCATGAGAGTATTTTTTCATCTCTCATCAGCAACACCATTTTGATATGGTGTATAAGGAGTTGTACACTAATGCATAATGTCTTTTTGTGCCAAAAATCTTTGAATGCATTAGACATGTATTTCCCCCATTTGTCGGAATGGAGAGTTTTTATTTTTAAGCCAGTTTCATTCTCAACCACAGCAAGAAAATTTTATAAGAAAATACTTGTGATTTAGCTTTCATAAGGTAAGACTAACTAAATTTTTTGTTATCATCCAATGAATGTTACAAAACATAAATTTCCTTCCAAAGAAGTAGTCCACATTGGACCACACACATCACTATGTATGAGCTGCAATTTGTGATTAGCTCTATCTATTGCATTCTTTGGAAAAGGTTGACAACAAGAAAGTTTACCAACGATGCATCCTTCATAAGCATATCTTGGTGGTGGATCAAGGTGAGGAGGATCCTGTAACATCCTATGTTGTTGTAAAGGCATCAAACCACCAATAGAAGTATGGGCAACCTAGCATGCCACAAATGGGCATGTTTTATTGCATTAGAAGTGTCTTCCAGATAATTAACATCACACTTGATATACATGTCCAATTTTGTACAAACCACCTATGGTCAAACATCTAGTAGGCACAATCTATTTGTCATGTTCTCTATCACGAACAATGCATTTATCATCTACAAGTCATCTGCATTTATCACTTGTTATACATGTCCAATTTATACAAATCACTTGTAACTCTAATTTAGGATTTTGGCACTTATTCAAGTGCCATTGTTGAAAAGGTGATATATTTCAATGGTAAAAAAATGATGTAAAAGTCTTTTTGAGTTCATGTGTGATAGATTTTTTTAATACATTTTAACATTAACTATAATTCTATCCATATTTTTATATTGCAATAGAAAGAATATCAATTTGTCAATTTATAATATTGTAAATGTCTTTAGTATTAATCCCATTTTGGATTAACAAAGATGCACCTCCATTTGAAGACATTAATAAGTGTTATGTAAAGAAACTGTAAAGGCTATACATTATCAGATATTGGCTAGCCAAGGCTTTAGTAGTAAGTTTTGGGCACCCAAGTGTGAATAAGGGCCAGTTGTATATAAGGAAATTTCTCATAATGGAAACACACAATCCCCCTTTGTGATATGAGAGCTATTGTCTTGTCTTGTGCATGAGAGAGAGAGAGAGAGAGAGAGAGAGAGAGAGAGAGAGAGAGAGAGAGTACTCTAGTGCATGTGCCTCTTCTAAGCTTGTGTATGGGAGAGTGAAAGGATGATTGCCTTGCATTGTGGTGTGAGCGACTCGGCGGTGACTAGAGGATTGGAGCTTCCAAAAGCAAGCTTGGAGAGCCTCAAGGGACATGATCTCAAAGCATTAGTAAGTACTCCATGATGGTTGTTGTCTATTGCTTCTTTTGATTGTGAATGTGTGGAGTTCTCTTGGGAGGTGCAGTAGGCCATAACATTTTTTTTGGCACCGCTTCTTCCAGGGAAACAACCATTGTTTCTTCCATCTTCTTAGAGCTCCATCTCCCATTATGCAAGATTCACTATTACCTTCGGATTCAAAAGGTGCATAGTGAAAAACTATGTAGATAAAGTTTGTGTGGGAAGGAAGAAATTAGAGTAGTTGTGGAAATTTGTGTGTGTGTGGAAGTGTGGGTGAGTACTTGGTATTGCCTAAAGGAAAGCTACACTTGGATTTTCTTTCAATTTTGTTGATTTAATTACCAATTTCATTATCGTGAGATAGCAGTTGTTGGTAACATTCATTTTTTTTGTTTTTTTCAAAAAATCATGAAAATCACAAAAACAAGGAGCCATTGGTTGTGTGGGTAACTTGCATTACATTCCTTTTACTAGACACAACTTTTCTCGATCTTTTGGGTAGGGAAATCATACTCCAAATCAATTAAAATATTATTCTCTTGACTCGACGACTGTTAACGCGTGAAAGTGCAGGAAAGCGTTTCATTGTGTGAAATGTATTTAACGTCGTGAAACGCATTTCATGACATGAAACACTGCCCACCATTAGCATCAAAAATTTTGGGATCGCCTTACTAAAGTTAGTGCATCTTATCCTGACATGACTGACACAAGAAAACGAAAAAGTCTTATGTCGTGAAAGTGCAGCAAAATAGTTCACTGCATGAAATGCATTTCACAACGTGAAACATAATTTGCTATTTCACGAAGACCTGCTATTTTACGACGTGCAAAGAGTTATTCACGGACTAAAGGATTGTCAAACTAGAGGTAAGAGAGGATCTTACGTGCATTATAGGAGTCTCCCCGACTCGGATTGATGTAATTCTAAACCAAAAATTCAAAGCGTGAAACACAAGTTGTTCATAGCGTGAATTACATTTCACAACGTGAAACGTAGTCTGCCATTTCAGGACATGAAACATCAATCCAATAGAAATCTGAGCTTAACAATTGGAGTAGTGAGTTAGCCTGGTGAATTGTATTATCATGCACTTGAGGTCAGGGAAACTTATTGTTAGAGATTACCTTACCCCCGATGACAGTGCATCTAATCACCCAAGTGTGTTGGTTCAAAGGTCGCTCAGAGAGCACTCAATTGAGTGTTGCAGCTTGGAGAAATCTTACCACTGCACAAACTAGTAGTGAAGAATCTATGGAGGTAGGTTTAAGGTTCTCCAAATTTGGAGAGGAAGGGAAACCAGCTTCTCCCGCGAAATTCAGTGGAATATTTGATATGACCAAGGGATTTTTGGGTCTCCAAAATGGCACAGAAGATGAAGCGTAATCTGCGAGAGTATAGGCCCGTTAACAAGTGTGGGACATGGTCCAAAATTGGACTTACCAACACATATGCCCTAACGTCTGGACCCAGAAACACTAACCCCTTAAGACCTAGTGGAATGACTCCTAGGGTCAGACGGGACAAGGAAAATGCTGCCAAGACAGGTCAAATCTTCTTCCCCACATCTAAGGAATTACAAGTTAACATAAAGATGGAAAAAGTAGAGTGTAAGGCTCTAGCTGAGCGAGAGGCATGGAAGGTGATGGCTTGGACAGAGGATAATGAGGACGATAAGCTAGACCTTCTCTCAGTAGTACTAGACCATTTAAAAACCTAGAGGCATGGAAGGTGATGGCTTGGACAGAGGATGACAAGCTAGACCTTCTCTCAGTACCAGACCATTTAAAAACCTACACCATTGATGAACGAAAGGTGGTCCAATTGAAGGCCAAAAGAGTAAAGGAAAATTGAGGACGACAAGCTAGACCTTCTCTCAGTACCAGACCATTTAAAAACCTACACCATTGATGAACGAAAGGTGGTCCAATTGAAGGCCAAAAGAGTAAAGGAAAATCGCCAATCCATGTCTTACGATGGGCCAACAGAAGTTAAGGAGGTAGATATTGCATAGCCAAGGGAGGATCCCAAACCTATCTACATTACTAAATGACTTAAGTGCTACTTAAGTTCAAGGATTATTTTGCTTGGAAATATACAAATGAATGGTGTACCACCAAAGGTGGCTCAACACACTATCTCGATCATGGAAGGATCAAGACCATCCAAGCAAAAACTGTATCAAATGAATCCTAAATGTGCAGCTATTGTAAAGGAGGAAATTGATAAACTCATAGCTGTAGATTTCATCTATAAGATTGAGCACACAGATTGGCTATCACCAATCATAATCATGTCGAAAAAGAATGGGAAGCTAAGAGTTTATGTTGATCTCCAAAAGGTCAACGCAGCTACTAGGAAGGACCACTACCCATTACCATATACACAGCCATGTATTAGAAACGAGTAGCAGGTAAGGAAGCCTACAGTCTCTTAGACGGATTTTCAGGCTACAATCAGGTGTCCATTGCACTAGAAGACTAACACAAGATAGCCTTCAACACGATGTAGGGGACTTATGCTTATTTATAAGGTTATGCCTTTTGGCCTGACTAATGCGCGCCACACTCACAATGGACGGAACATCTAGCTTGCTTGAAGAAGGTGTTTGAGAGGTGTCAATTATATCTCATATCCTTAAACCCTTTAAAGTGTCAATTTTGGGTCAAACACGATGTTATCTTAGGGCACATTATCTCTAAGAATGGCATTTCCAGTGATGAGGGCAAGGTGAAGTTGATCTTAGAATTACCCCCACCAACAAACTACAAGGGTGTGCAGTGGTTTATGAGACACGTTGGGTATTATTAATGATTCATCATATTTTATGATGCTGAAATTACCAAGCCATTGTACAGAATACTCATCGTCTTTGAATGGACTGAAGAATGCCAAGAAGCATATGACAAGTTGAAGAAAGTAGTGGCTAGTGCACCAATTTTAAGACCACCCAATTGGGACCTCTTACTCCATGTACACATTGATGCATCAAGTTTTTTTGTAGGATGCGTATTACAACCTGGGGAATTCAAATTGGATTACCTAGTTTGCTTTGCTAGTCGATAACTAAATGATGCAAAAATAAACTACACCACAAGTGAGCATGGAGGGTTGGCCATGGTTTATGCTATTAGAAAATATAGACATTACTTGTTGGCCAAGAAATTTATATTCTTGTTGGCCAAGAAATTTATATTCTTTGTTGATCATCATGCCTTATTATATCTAGTGAATAAGCCATGCACAATGAGGAGAATCACGCGATGGTTGCTTTTACTCCTAGAATTTGACTTTACGGTCATGGTGAGAGAAGGAACACAATGTGTTTCGGCAGACCATATGTCTAGAATTCCAAACAGAGAACCTGCAACAACTGCCATTGATGATGACCTCTCAGATGCATGTTTGTTTAAAATTGATATGGTGACTAAGTGGAGCGAGGAAATAAATGAGTACCTAGCTCATGGTTTTCCACAAGATTGGCCCTTGAACAAGGATAAGATGTGTCGGCTTATTAAGCTGGTTACACCATATCAATTGATTATGGGAGAACTATACAAGCTGGTCAAAGACGATATCCTTAGGAGGTGTGTGCGAGAAGATGAGTTCGTTCCTCACGATATTAGAAGATGCACACTCAAGAATAGTCGAAGGAAATTTTGTTGGAGAAGTTATTGCTCGCAAAGTACTGAAAAGATGTAGGGGAGAAGAAAGCTTGAGCTCTTGCAAGCACATACACACTCACAAAACCCTAATAGAGAACACACAAGGTGAGAGGCTGAAAATCTTCTTCTTCTTCTTCTTCACTCAACACACCATATACAAAGATAAGAATACACACCTATGAAAAGGTACTCAACCAAATACATACTAGGGTTCTCTATAGTGTGAACCCAACTAAATGAGCTGGCGCTATAACTATGCCAGTCTCTAGAATGACTGTCACACAGCCTGTCATCCCATTGGTTGCATATCACCCATGATCTCACCAACCATGCCAGTGGTGTAAGTGTGGGGCCTATCCCCCAGGCGGGTCATCAGTGTCCACCGCCTCACTAGATGAGCTCGATGTCTCAATACTCCCCCTCGAGCTCAACTCCATCTCATGTACACCAAGCGAAGCCCTGAATGTACAGAGCTTCTTTGTACCCAATGCTTTGGTGAAGAAGTCAGTGACCTGATCCTGTGTCCTAACATAAACAAGGTCAACATCTCCTGCCAAGACCTTCTCTCTGACAAAATGATAGTGAACCTCTATATGCTTCATAGTATGAGCATGAAAAACTGGGTTCCTGGCCAACTGTATACTGCTAATGTTGTCACAGAAAATGACAACTTGTCTATCCACTGATAGACCCAAATCTGCAAGTAGCTTTCTCAACCAAGCTACCTCACATGCTGCCATAGCAGCATCTCTGTACTCGGCCTCTGTAGTAGTACTGGATAGAGCAACCGTAGGCTGCTTCTTGCTGCTCTAAGTCACAGCAGCACTCCCCAAAGAAAACATGAAGCCACTAGTAGATCTTCTATATCTGAGATACTACCAGCCCAATCAGCATCTGTGTACCCATGTTGTACACATATCTCTGTCCCAATTTCATAAAATAGTCCACAATGCAAAGTAGACCTCACATACCTCAGTATGTGTCTCAATGCATCCAAATGCGGCTTCTGAGGAACCTGCATAAACTGACTCACCAACCCAACAACATAGCTCAAATCCAGCTTGGTGATCGTCATGTAGATCAAGCTTCCTACTATGTGCCTAAACATAGTAGGATCCTCCAAAATCTCTCCTGAATCTGCACTCAACTTGCCATTCTGATCCAATGGCACTGAGATAGGCTTACAGCATGTCATACCATACTTGGACAACATGTCCAAGCCATACTGTCTCTGCAGTAATACCATATGGTGACCTAATCACCTCAATGCCCAAGAAATATCTGAGCTCCCCCAGATCCTTCATCTCAAACTTCTGTCTAAGTAAGATCTTTACATCAAAGATCTCTGCATCATGGTCCCCCGCCGTAATGATCAAGTCATCTACATAGATGACAACAAGCACAACCCCTCTATCACTGTGTCTCACATACAGCAAGAAATCTGCCTTGGCTACATGAAAGCCAATAGTGACAAGATATTCAGAAATCTTGTCACACCATGCTCTTGGTGCTTGTTTTAAGCCATACAAGGCTTTCTTCAACCCTCAAACATGCTCGGGGTGACTCACATCCTTATAACCAGGTGGTTGCAACATAAACACCTCTTCCTGCAAATCCCCATGCAAGAATGCATTCTTTACATCTATCTGATGTAAAGACCATTTCTTTGATGCAGCCACTGCTATCACAACTCTCACTAATGCCATCTTGGCAACTGGGCTGAAAATTTCCTCATAAAATCAATGCCATATGTCTGTGCATATCCTTTGGCTACCAATCTAGCCTTGTACCTGCTTATGCTTCCATCACTGTTATGTTTTACTTTGTACACCCACTTGCATTCCAATGGCTTTCTTGCCTTCAGGCAATTGCACTAAATCCCAAGTCTCATTTCCATATAGTGCATCCATCTCCTCATCCATAGCTTTCTCCCAACACACATTTCCAACAGCCTTATCAATACATGTGGGCTCTACAACCTGTATAACTTTTGCCATGTATGCATAGTGATGTGCCACATAACCATCATAGGTAAACCTCTTCACAGGATTCTTCACTCTCCCAGATCTTCGTAACTTTGCATTCATAGCTTCCATAGCCTTCTTTACACTAGGTGTTCTCATAGCAAGTTCCCAAGTTCCTCATCAAGGCTCATCTCTGAGCCACTAGACTCTCCATCAACATGAGAATGCCCTGCAGAAATGTCAGGCATACTAAGGGGCTCAACCACTTTCTCTTTGCCTTTATGTGATGTACTAATCACATTTGCAGACTGGTATTATGACGCAGCCTGCCACTCCATGGTCTATCAACTGAAGCACTAGATGAGGACTCTCCTGGTCCACTCAAAGACTGTGATTGTGCTGACTTGCATTTTGTGCAACCATATTTCCACTCACATCAGCCCCAAAGTAGCTTCTTTTTCAACAGCAAACCAGCTGCTCATCTCATCAAAAACAACATCCCTGCTTACCCCCCTCAACTCACGTGTAGCAGGGTTATAACACCTGTATCCCTTTTGCTCAAGGAAATATCCAATAAACACACATTTTTCAGCTTTTGTGGATCCAGCTTAGTTCTCAGCTCATCTGGCACATGCACATATGCAATGCATCTAAAGACTTTCAGATGAGACAAATCAGGTTTTTTGCCCCACTAAACCTCTCCTCTGGAGTTACATCATGTATGGCTATAGTTGGAGTCCTATTCATGATGTAAACTACTGTAGAAACAACCTCAGTCCAATAGCTATGCGGCATATTCTTCTCTTCCATCAATGCTCGTGCAATCTCAGCAATGTGCTTGTTTTTCCGCTCAGCAACTCCATTTTGCTGCAGAGTGTATCGAATACCATTCTTCTTGAAAACTTTAGAGAACTCATTGAAGAAGTACTCTCCCCCTCCATCTAACCTTAGGCACTTTACATATTTCCCTGTTTGGTTTTCAACCATAACTCTGAAATTGTGAAAGTGAGTGAACACCTCACTCTTCTCCTTCATGAAGTATACCCACACTTTCCTTGTGTGGTCATCAATAAATGTCACATAATACCTGCAGCCTCCCATAGACATGGTCTTCATAGGACCCCATACATCGAATGCACAACATCTAGTGCATTTCTGCTTACATATCTGTTACGTGGAAATACATGCTTTGTTTGCTTTCCAAATTGGCATGCTTCACATATTTTTTGCATACCTTCAACTTAAACTTTGGCAGCCCTGTCACAATTCCTTTAGTCTGCATGGACTTCATTCTCTGCACATTCACATGTCCAATTCTTTTATGCCAAATGTCTGTGTCTGCAACAATTCCTGAACCATTTGCAAACATCGCAGCACTCACTGTAGGCATGTTTACATTCAACGTAAACATTCTGTCCACTCTGATGCCTTTTGCAACCAACCTGCACTTGTCTTTAAAGTCTTCAACATAACAACCCTACTCAATCATCTGGCCAACTGAAACCAGATTCTTTGTTATGTTCGGAACATGAAGTGCATCTGCAAGGTACTTCACTTTGCCATCCTACATAGACAATGGCACATCTCCAACATGGGCAATCGGATGAGCAGTGTCATCCCTTGTTTCCACAAAACCTGGTCTTTCAAGGTTTTTCATCTCCTTGAACCACTCCCCATGACTTGTCATGTGGTTCGAAGCACCTGAATCAACATACTATACATCATCTTTATGTGCTGCTTCAACATTTTCAAACATGGCATTAACGACATGCTGCATAACAAACAACCTTTCATTATCCTCATTTTCAAACATGGCATTAACGACATGCTGCATAAAAAACAACCTTTCATTATCCTCATTGTTTTTGCTCGAGAATGCATAGTTGTTTTGTTGCAATTTTCCATTTTGCATGTCAGCCTGCTTCTTATAACAATATGCCTGCACATGTCCAGGCTTACCACAGTAAAAGCATCCACGTGTATCATTATACTGCCTTTACCAATTTCTATGACCTCTTTGACTCCCCCTGCCTCTGAATTGGCCTCTTCCACCTGCGTGTTGTTGCTGTTGGTTGTTGTGTGTGTGAATTCTGGGACTGTTGTTATTGCTGCTGGTGGTGGCCATAATTCTGATTACCTATTCGGCCACCTCCTTGACCGCGTCCACGGCCTCCTCTACCTCATCCTCTTCCTGAACTTGTGTAGAAGGCATGTTGCTTTGAACTATTTTTGTTTTGTGAAGACTATTGGTCTTCACCCAAGCCCTTCTCTTCTATAATCAACATAGACACCAAATCTATAAAATTGGAAATGTTTTCCCGAGTCTGAATAGACGTCTTGAATGCCTTGTATTGTGGTCCAAGACCACGTAGACAGACTTCCACCTTATCATCATCATCTACTGAAACACCAATAGATGCAAGGGATTCCATAATACGCTTTATCTTCAATGCATAGTCATTCATAGACATACTCTTTTTCTCCACAGTGTGAAGTTCATTCTTCAACTGTATCTTTCATGCCTTGGTATTTGTTTCATAGAGTTTTACCAAGGTGTCCCACGCCTCCTTGGGGGACTTGGTATCCTGTATGTGCCCAATCATGGTGTCCTGTATAGTGATAGAGAGCCAATACTACATAACTTTTCTAGCTCCTTGGTTCCAGTCCTTGAACTCTTTCACATCTGTAGTAGCAGTCGGATTGATCTCCGGTATCTTCGGTGCCTCTTCATGCTCACCTTCTATGTAGTCCCAATAACCCCTTCCTATCAAAAAATTTGTCAACCTCCTGAACCTCCAAGCATGGAAGTTGTTCTTATCAAGCTTCTCAGCAACAATCTGGTTTATGCCATCATTTGACATCTTGCCAGACACACAAATTTACCAGAAATAGCACTCTGGTTTGTCTTGCACAAACTGTTGTATTTCCTGCAGCGGTACTGTAGTACACTCAAATGTCACAACCAGTGACCTCAATGTGCATACATATATCCAATAGCAATTGTTGACCTCCTTGCTCAGCACACACAGTGTCTGCACAGCCAATATGTCTTCCTGCAGTTCTTAAAATAGAGTTCTGCAGAGAATCGATGACTTACTTGCGCAGTGCTCGAAATCACCTGCTTTCTGAAAAATGGAGGTCTTGACGTGCCCGAAACGCGTTTTCGGCCCAAAAAATGTTGTCCGATAGGAAGGTATAGTTTCCCTATAGCTTTACTCCCGCGAAGAAAGCTCCTCAATTAGAGATCGTTTGCCGATGCCTCCCATGGAGCTCCCGACAAGGGTGTAGTCACCAACACAAATAGGGAAGAGTAGTTGAAGCTCTTACCCTCGTACCGCTTCCTGTGCTTCTCTTGCTTGCAGCTAAGCCCTTAGCATGAACCAGGCTCCGATACCATGAAAAGATGCAGGGGAGAAGACAGCTTGAGCTCTTGCAAGCACACACACACTCACAAAACCCTAATAGAGAACACACAAGGTGAGAGGTTAAAAATCTTCCTGTGCTTCTCTTGCTTGCAGCTAAGCCCTTAGCATGAACCAGGCTCCGATACCATGAAAAGATGCAAGGGAGAAGAGAGCTTGAGCTCTTGCAAGCACACACACACTCACAAAACCCTAATAGAGAACACACAAGGTGAGAGGCTGAAAATCTTCTTCTTCTTGACTCAACACTCAACACACTACACATATACAAAGATAAGAGTATACACCTATGAAAAGGTACTCAACCAAATACATACTAGGACTTTCTATAGTGTGAATCCAAGTAAATGAGCTGGCATAACTATGCCAGTCTCTAGAATGGCTGTCACATAGCCTGTCATCCCACACTGGCCGCATATCACCCATGATATCACCAACCATGCCAGTGGTGTAAGTGTGGGGCCTGTCCCCCAGGCGGGTCATCAGTGTCCATCGCCTCACTAGATGAGCTCGATATCTCAACAACTACTTCAAGCAAGGCTATGGTGGCCTACGTTATTCGGAGACACCATAGAATTTTTAAAAGATGTGAGAAATGTCTGTGATTTGCTATTCCGCAATAGAAGGACATAATGCCACTTACGCCTGCAATTGTGAGACAACCCTTTGAGAAATGGGGTATTGATTTTGTTGGACCTATTAGTCCAGGAGCGCATGTGTCACAAGCTCGTTATATGATCGTGGCCACGGATTATTTCACCAAGTGGGAAGAGGCGAGAGTCTTTAAAAAGCTGGTGCTCGAACTACGGCCAAGTTCTTGTATATGAACAGATCATTTCGAGATTTGGCTACCCAACCACTAGAATTAGTCAGTGAGACTGGGATTCACATTTCATCAATGATGTGATTGAACATTTACTCACAGGATTTCCTTGTAATCCATTGGAAATCATCACCTTATTATCCACAGCCAAGTTGAGAGAACTAGCAAGATTTTATGTGCTATCTTGACCAAGACCTTAGAAGCCAGTCAAATGGATTGGGAACACAAGCTAACTGCAGCATTATGGGTCTATTGTACACCGTATAAGGTAGTGACAGGATACACTCCCTTTCGTCTAACTTATGGTATAGATGCGGTAATGCCTATGGAATTCTTAGTTCCAAGCCTGCGTATTGTGGTACAAGAAAGGCTTATAGAAAATGCATTAGCCGAGAGGCTAATTGACTTAGAAAAACTTGATGAAACCAGGCTTACTGCATCGCATGGGCTTATGGTAGAGAAATTACAGAGAAAATATTGGTTTGACCAAAACCTAAAACACAAAGAGCTGGAGACAGGGGACCTTGTCCTCATGTATAGTGTTGGAAGCACCGAGAAAAAAAAACTAAAATACAAAGGGCTAGGATCTTTTGGAGTGATCAAAATCACCCTCCAAGGGTTAGCTGAATCTCAAGTTTGAGTTTAGGAAGATTGGTTGTCAAACTCAAGTTTACTACATTGTGCCTATCAAAGCTTACACATTAAGGCCAAACTTATGTTTGAGCTTATGTGTTAGTGCTCAAATAAACCTAAGTTTTAGACATGGCCTTGGGACTTAGGGCTTAGGCCCAAACTCAAGTTTTAGCCTAAGAATTAGTGCTCAAAGTTATGTTTACGATAGGCTATCAAAGCTCTCTTAAGAAATTAAGGTTTAAACTTAAGTTTGAGCCTAGGTATTAGTGCTCAAGAAAACCTATGTTTGAGACTTGGGCTTGTTTGGGACTTAGCCTTAGGCTCAAACTCAAGTTTGAGCCTATCATATCTTAGTGCTCAATCTCAAGTCTACATGAGAGCTTCAAAGCTCCCTCGAGATATTAAGGTTCAAACTTAAGCTTGAACCGAGGTTTAGAACTCAATCTTAAGCAAAAACTCAAGTTGTCTGAGAGCAAGGGTATTTCAAGGCTCCCTCATGATATTGAGGCTCTAACTCAAGTCTTATTTATTTCTCAAGTTAGATCTAGGCATTGCATGGCTCATAGCATTAGGCAACAAAAATTTACACAATGTTGTTGGTGGTAGCGCAAGGTACTTGAGTTAATGGTTTCAAATCGACATGTTAAAAGATGGTACGTTGTATGAATGTCTTGATATTTTGCACAATAATCAATCCAATGTGCGAGTTGTATGACTAAATGTTATGGCCTACTGCACCTCCCAAGAGAACTCCACACATTCATAATCGGAAGAAACAATGCACACTCACGTCCCTTGAGGCTCTCCAAGCTTGCTCTTTTGGAAGCTCCAATCCTCCAATCTTCATCTCCACTCTATCACCGTGGAGTCGCTCACACCACAATGCAAGGCAATCATCGTCTCACTCTCCCATACACAAGCATAGAAGAGGCACATGCACTAAAGTACACACACACACACACACACACACACGCTCTTTCTCATGCACAAGACAAGACAAGAGCTCTCATAGCACAAAGGGAGATTGTGTGTTTCCATTATGAGAAATTGCCTCATATACAACTAGTCCTTATTCACACTTGGGCACCCAAAACTTACTATAAAACTAAAGCCTTGGCTTGCTAGTATCTCATAATGTACAACCTTTATAGTGCCTTTACATAACACTTATTAATGTCCTCAAATGGAGGAGCATCTTTGTTAATCCAAAATGGGATTAACATCTCCCCTACCTGATGCAGGTTCTGTCCTCACAGAACCTTTACCTAGGTTGAAATACCTAGTCGCCCAACTCATGTCTATAAAAGTTTCAACGTGATTGAAGCTTTTTGAGGGTTCTTCTTAATGCTAAGTGTGATGTCCAGGACTTGGTGTCTACCATGTCTTTAAACATGTATCCTGGTAGACACCTGAGGCGATGATAATATAGCATCATTCCGCATTCATCCGGGCCTCTGTTCATGTCAAAGCATAATTGTTCTGCTTCATATCCATCATACCTTTCCTGTGGTTGATTGATGAGAACTATGATCACTTCAAAAATCTTACAACAGCCACTATGTCGAGATCTGGTGTTCTGCCATGCTCGTATCCACATTAGCATCTGATTTCCTTGACTGGTTATATCTTGAAATGTTAATAGCAAGAACTGAGGGAAGTTATAGCATACATGGGAATCTCGTTGCTTTGCCTCGTGGAACTGTAAAGGAGCGAGCCACCTTTTGATTGGCATATATAATGGGTCCACTCTTTGTGTTGGCGGGGAGCATTGGTACTAAATGTTGTACTCTGGAAATGTGAGATACTCCTTTTGCTAGTGGGGCTATATTCCAAAGTCCACCAAGCGGGCTTGGTATTATCTATTGCTATATATCCACCCCATGTATGGATTGGATGCTTCTTGTACCACCTTGCGGACTTCTAACAGGTCGGCCAAGTGTGGGGTTGCTAGTTTGGTGTGCTTTGCCACATTTTCCCACAAAGTGCCTTCACCTCCCATTGGTAGCAACTCCTCTAAGTTTGGCATTGGGGCACGGAGAGGATATGGCACATATGGTTGCCGCCTCAACTGCATGGTAGAGTAGGCTTCTGGTAAGATTCTCTATGTTGGTTCAAAGGGTACTGTGCATCAGCACCTTGAACATCAATTTGAGATTTAAGAGGGGATTCGTATGGCCCTCGTATTCTGTAGCTCATAAACACTCAATGACATTTTCATTAGTAAAAGCTTGTAAATCATCACAAGGAGGTAGATTACGTACCTCATTGAGCTACCTTGGTGGAGATAGAGGTACGTAATCTACCTCCTTGTGATGATTTACAAGCTTTTACTGATGAAAATGTCATTGAGTCTTTATAGCTATAGAATACAAGGGCCTCATACGAGGAGGGAATTGAGAGGGTTAGTGGGAAATTCAATAGGGGTAAAAGTGTAAAGAGAAAATATATAGTCTTCCTCAGTTTGGTTAGTAGGAGATACACTAGGATAGAGATTTAACAGTTTACTTGAAAGGGAAGTAAACACTAGGATACACTAGGATAGAGATTTAGCAGTTTACTTGAAAGGGAAGTAAACACGGGGTAAGTTACAGGGGTTGAGGATCATGGATTATCCTCTTGCCCTTCCCCTGAACTAGGTGGAGGTTGTGGGGGTTTCATAGTTTTCATAACTCATGGAGGTCTTTGATCTCTTCTTGGGCTATAGTTGGATATTCAATATGTTCACGATCAAAATCATATATAACATTAGTTAGCATTGCCTCGAGATGTTTATCTTTTTATATAGTTTTATAATCCCTAGGGGATGATATAAGGTTGATTTAGATAAATTTAGATATTGGTGTGTTTCATAAACTTCAACCCACCTATGGCTAATGATCCACTAGTAGCTTCGAGCAACAACCTCATAGTTGGCTCGTGTGGATATCATGTCATCTGGCTCGCATGAACAGGTCGAGTTTGTCAACACTATCATCCATAATGACAGAATGTTGTAACACCCAACACCAACTATGAAGGTTGAGCACGATGGGATGTAACTAGAAAAAGAAGATATCAGTTGGGTTAGTAAGAATGGCATCACTCCTTAGTATTCCCATTACCAATGTAGGGTTAGTGTCTCTCTCTGTATTCTAATGTATAAGCATTAGATCTCCTAAATTGAGGTCTTCTATAAGATTAATTTCATATTGAAGGAGGGAGAGTGTTAGTTTAGATAAAAACAAAGTGAAAGTTTGAGAAGGGGCCCAAGGGGTCATCGGCAAAGAGCCTATCTCCAAAGTATGCTCGATGAGTTGACGAAGCTTATCGGTTTGGTCACTCCTTTGAGGGAGTTCTTGGACGGAGAGCATTCATTAAGGCATTATTTCTGATGGAGGTAGCATTCAAAAATCCCATTGTTTGCGTAATTTGATAAATGCACACTGTGAACCTGTGCACTAGTTGCCTCTAGATGGGATTTGTTTAGAGCTACCCATGTTTCATAGGAAATCAAGTTATGAGTCGATCCATTATCAATCAATGCAATGCTCTCTTTGTGTGTCTACCCTTTGTAGAGACATTTACACTGAGGCATGCCAGCTCAATATCCAGGTCATCCTCTTCAAGCAAGGTGAGTGAAGTCATGTTTACATGTAGCGTTCTCCCTTGGATTCTCTATTTTGCTTTGGCTTCCCTTGCCTTGGCTTCCTCTTGAGCTTGTCTAGATTTTTCTTTGACTAGCTCTTTCTTTTGTTTTAGAAGATTCTCTTGGGCGAGCATTTCTTGGGTTAGAGGTCCATAATATTTTTTGAGCTTGATATATCCCTCCATTTCTACCCCATCGATGGTTTCAAGAGACAAGCCAAAAGAGTTATACTAAGAGAGAAAATGCTAGGTGGGGGACATGCCATGAACTATAAGAGATTGATTCTTGGTGATGATAAAGAGATGCATAGGGTGGTGATGGGGAACAACACCTGATTCCCGAGCAGATGCATCGTGAAGAGGCTCTCTTCTCTGTTCCACACAATGCCCCCTTTCCACCACTAGCAACTTTGCCAAAGCAGCGCCCCTTTCCACTACAAACAACTATGCCATATCCATGTACCCTCTTTCACGAGGAGCTTCAAGCAGGCATCCACTCCCTCTTATATTCAATTCTACCCTACACGTGTGTGTGTGTGTGTGTGTGTGTGTGTGTGTGTGTGAGGTGGGCATGTGGACAGAAGAGGGATCACCCAGTAGTGGAGTCCTAGGTAGAGGGGACTGACTGTTGGCAGAGAGTGTTGCTGCATACACTCGCAAAGAAAAATCATTCAGATTACCTTTACACAAAAAATATAGGTGTGGACTCCCTTTCCAAGTCTTGAAAATTTCTCCCTGTGGGTAGCTCAAGCTTAAGTTTGAACCCTCTAATAAAACTTATTTAACTTTACTTCTATGAAATTTTTCCTTCTCAACAACCCCTTTCAAAATTCTCCATCTTAGCACTTTCTCAAACTCATGTGAGATACCATAATGAGCTTCTTGAACTCATGTGAGATATCACAATGGTTTACATTTTCACATCCACTTGGGTTGTGAGCTTCGTGGGCTTGGAGATTTGTAGGTAAATTGAAAATGAAATCTTATCTTATCATTGTCTCTATCTCACAGACAATGCATTTAGACCCTCCTCTTGCTAGAGTGGGCATAAAAAGTAGATTTTTGTGAATACCTAGAACAGAAAGGAAATTTTCAAGATAAAGATCCTCACCACACAATGGTGATAACAATCTTACCAATACCTTAACAGGATAAGAGCCATTGTTATTGGCACACGTAATAGTGTGACCACTGTGTATTCTCCATATGTTTGACCAAACTTCTTTGAGAAGTTGTGCACTTAGAAGCACCATTTTCAAGAAACCAATGTTATAACATCAAATTGCATTGGGACGTGTATCGTGTTCAATATCATAACATCAAATGTCCTTAAGTGAGAAGTCTTGATGGATAACTACATTAGCTAAGTTCTCTTTCTTAGAACTCTTATTCGTCTCAACGGGCAAAACTGCGAGAACTCTTATTGGATTCCTTCTTCTTATTTTCTTTATTTTGAAGTTTAAAGTAATTTTCAATTGCATGGCTAGGTTTTTGGCAAACAACAAGTCACCTTCTTTGGATTTTTGAAATCACCCTTAGCCTTAGAAGTTTTGTTGGAATTGGTCTTTCACTAAAATTTCTTACCGTTATCCTTAGTTGCCAAAGCTTGATCACTACTAGAACTCTCAAACATTCTTTCTAGATTGTTCTTCCTGCAATAATAAGCTAACAAGCTCTTGATAGATAAGAGGGGATGCATGTCCTCTCAAAGAAAGCTGAAAGGAAGTATTTAAACCTAGATAAGATTCAAGCAATGAATTAAGGGTGATGTTGATCATGTCCTATTCAAGAATGCCTTCATCAATATTGAGAAGTTGTTCTCTCAAGTCCTATAAGTTTTTCAAATGATCATTCATGGACCCCTTTTCTTGCATATTTTCATTATCAATTTTCCTTACAATCCTTGCATCATTTTTAGCCTGATACATTACTTCTAGAAGTGTTCCAAGCAAGATGCATGTTTTACGAGAGTGAATGTGCAGAACAATAGACCTTTTATAATTGACAAGGCAATTAATGCCAAAGCTTGAGCATCATGTGAATTCCATCTTCTTTGGTCAACAGTAATTTGAGGAACTTGTTGTTGAATCCTAGCTTTAAATGTAATCAAAGCTACAAACACTCACTCACTCAATGTCCACATTTTAAATAGAACAAAAGGGAGAGATAGAGAGAGAGTGTAAGTAGAAGGCTCGTTCACTAGGAGGAAGAACTCAAGGTATAATGAAGTAAAAAATGAACAGGAACCCTAAACTGAGGACAAGGTTGCTTATATATACCAGCTAATCTTAAGGTGCCCGTTCACACCTACATGGCCATCGAAAAAAACCCACTAGGATAAAAAGGCCCATGGCATAAGTACATGACCTCACAATGTAGTACTACCAAATATCTAACATAGGTCATCCTCATTTAGCTTGAATGCTTCTCTGAGTTCATCTCCGGACATGCATCCATATGGGCCTTTGATAATCCCATATATCTCCCCAAGTGGAAACACCTTTCTTAGCACCTTGCATGCATATGAGTGAAGACTAGGTTGTATATAATCCTCGCAGACCATGGAGGACCAAATTGAGTCCAAATGAAACAAGCCTACTTTAAGCCTGATATTTTTAGTGATGGTAAGGTTGACTTTGCACCTAGTCCAAATGAAACAAGCCTACTTTAAACTTTATATTTGCAGTGATGGTAAGGTCGACTTTGGACCTATTTCAAATATTTCTAGATCCTTTTGATTAACTGACTAACCCTTAGGTTTGATATCATATATGGGTTCTATTGAAATACAAAGGGATCTCGAAATCTTTGGAATAGGGATCTCGAAATCTTTGGACCTATTCCAAAGATTTCTAGATCCCTGAGGCATTTCTGTGCAACAAATGAGTCCAATCTTCCTTTGGGTTGGATAATTTTTTGATCATCTATTTAATCTCTACCAATTCTCCTAAATCAAGGAGAATTGGGTTGGATAATTTTTTGATCATCTATTTAATCTCTACCAATTCTCCTAAATCAAGGAGACCAATCCCGCCCTCATTTTTTTTATTTTGGTGAAGTGCAATATTTCCAAGCTACTTTGGGGTGCTTGAAGAGTCTGCATCTCCACCCCATAAGAAATTCCTACACATAAACTCAAGGGATTTAAGTTCTATCATGAGAAGAAGTATCTAGTGGTAGGGATTGAAATATGCTTCAAAACAACCAGCCTACTTATTGCCTCACTTTCCACTTTTCAAATTTATGTTTCACCTTATCCATAACCCACCACCATTTCTAGTGTTGGCCTAACACCAAATCCCATAGGAATGCTTAAAAGCCTAAATATTCTACCCTCTGTAATAATTTAGCAACCTTGATCTAAAATCGATGGCCCGTGCTTTCCGGGCAAGGGAAGTTTTTTCGAGTTCGGTTTTGGAAGAACCGATGGATTAGTCTCTTGTCCGGATATCCGTGGGCGAGGCCCCGAGTGTAGGACCCTGCCCCGCGTAAGAAGTGCTACTTCCGCTGCTAGCACCCTTGAATTCGTTGCGCGGTGGGGACAGGGACCTTACACGCTACATAGCTCTACTGCCGACACAAAGGAGGGGCAGGCAATGACAAGGCATTTTTGGGAGGTAAGCTACCCTTCTATGTTTAGTGTAGGCTACGGTGCATAGCACCACCCATGACTCCACGCCTTTCATTGATCTTGTGATGACAAGTGTAGTGGTCTAGCCCACCACGTCTCTCTGACTGGCTCTGACTGGGTGAGTGCCAACGCTAGCCCATTATATGGGCAGGCCTGGCTACAAGTGAGCTTCTTCCCTTTAGATGGTGGCCAACGACCCTAGGGTTGCACATGCCGGTGTGTGACTGTGTTTTTCTCTTGAAAACGGCCACATCCCTGGCTAGTGGGCATGCTCAGAAGGGGCATGGTCAGGATGCAATAAATTATTTTGAACAGATGGAGCATGAGGACCTCTCTGCAGATGCAATGACCTTTCCTTGTATCAAGAAAGCTTGTGGCAGCATAAAGGCAGCTGATAAAGAGAAACAAATTCATGATAAGATTACTAGACAAGGGTTGTTTGGAAATGATATGGTGCTTGGCAGGATTGTGTTTGATATGTATGCCAAGTGTGGTGCTCTCGCCAAAGCACCACACTTGGCGATGTTGTACATATCTTGAAATCAATGCACTCCAAGAGAAAACATCCCGAGAAAGAAGCTCCTCAAGCATGCCCTCTTTAGGTTTAGCTATTTGATTAAGCTACCTTGATAGCCACTTACTTTGCCTACATCTTAATTTTGTTCTTGATTTGGATGTTTTTTATAGATTACGGCTTTGGTTACGAGGTTGAAGATGACTCGTGCGCACCTTATAGCTCTATATTAATCAGCGATCGTGAAACAATATCACATGAGACTCGTCGCATCATCGATTTCAATATCGCAGACTGATAAAGGTATTCCTATTTTTCACTCTTTTATATTTGAACAAACTAATGGCCACTTTCAACACTGATGGTGTATCTTTGGTCCACTTTCGATACTGAGAGTGTTATTTGGGAAACAGGGGAAGGGCACGTTCCTTTATGTTTATAAAATTTTAGAGAGGAAACAAGGGAAGGGCACGTTCCTTTATGTTTATTTGGGAAACAGGGGAAGGGCACATTCCTTTATGTTTATAAAATTTTAGGGAGGACTGTGCAAACTCCTCGCCATACTTTATGTATGGTTTTCTTTTTCACTTGCACAAACAAGCACAAAGTTCATATGACTTGAGCAACGATGTGTAACTCAAATTCAAATGTGGCTCATCGATCGTCGCGGATGGCAGTCTAGCATTGCTTCCAAGTATGCTTTCAAATTCATGTTCATTCGAGCATTTCAAGTATTCTCTACACTACAAGAAGTATGCTAACCAAGCACTCACACAAAACATGGTAAAAGAATAAAAAAAAAACAATCTTGTTTTGCAAGCTTCAGAGCATGGAGTGCACTTGGTTTTGATGATGATGATGATGTGTGTGTGTGTGTGAGAGAGAGAGAGAGAGAGAGAGAGAGAGAGAGAGAGAGAGTACTTGCTTGCATTTATGCATGAAGACATCTTGTGCATGAGATAGTTAGGGATTCTCAAGCATATACAAGCTTGCAAAATGTACCTAGTGGATACGACATGGTGCACCTGGCCATGGACCCCACTGCAAGGAAGGGAAAACCACCAAGCCCTTCTAGAGACCTCCGAAGCCATTTTAGGAAACACATAAATAACATAATTTCAACAGTTTAAAAAAAAACACATGCAAGACAAATTGAGGTTTCTGAAACTCAGTCAAGGTATGCCAAAAAAAACACACAGCAACTGCGATGAGAAAAAAGCATTGAGAAATCAGGGTTTTGGGGGCCAAGGAAAACCTCACGACATTGGTGGGGGAGAGAGAGAGAGAGAGAGAGAGAGAGAGGGGGGGTATGTGCACACGCACGTGCGAGAGCATGTGTATTTTTTCAAAGGGGGCAACGACTAACCTGGGATGTTAATGGAGTTGACGGGCGGGTGGCAGATAGTGATGAATGCCAGGGCCTGTAGTAGGTCATTCCACCAGATGTGAGAGAGACCCAGCAGCAGAGAGTTGAGTAGGACAGCCATGGCCGCCCGTGTCATGGCCCCCCCCTCCCCTTATGAGGACCAGCTCCAAACAAGCTGACGGTTAGGAACCTCACAAACTCCACTTGCACCTCCTCCACTTGGGAAGTGTGCTTATCGGAGCAGGCTCCGAAGCCCATGGTGATGCCATAGATGTCCTGATCGGTGGCTAAAGTTGTCTGCCTGCCAGTTGCCTTGCCTATCAAACACGTTATCCACCTGCTCAATAGCTTGGCCTTGATCCTCCCGACGTGTAATGGAAAATCTTCGACCAAAACTCCATGTCAAGCGCATTCCTACTCGTCTAAATGAATTTCCTAATTATCTTCCTCAGCATCACAGCCCACGAGACGCAAACCTTGCCATAGCCCCCCACCTGCAGCTTCTCTACCCGCATGTCAATCTCTTCCCAGTCCTCTATTGAGCCTGCCAGTGTCACTTCAGGGATTCCACACATAATATAGAAACTATAGTCAAAGTACTACTTCATGGTGGCCATGAGGACGACACTGGCGACGATGGTGTCATTGTGGGTGTGGTGGTGGAGAAGCGAGGCAGCACCCAATCACAGAACGTCAGGTCCTTAAGGTTTTCTCTGAGCTGGGAGGTCATGTCGTGTGTAAAGCGCCCGTAATAGACAATATTGAGCAATTTGACTTGGTAGACTATAAACTCTTTCTTGCCTTCGTGGGCGACAAAGATGGAGCGCAAGGCCTCGGCATTAGCATTGACATAGAACCCCAACCGGACGACGATGGGCGAGCCAGACATCGTCGGGGCAAATGAGCAGGTTGTGATGGTGGCAATAGAATATCTTGAATTGATCGAAAGAACATGAATCTGTAAACATACTTGGAAAGGGTGTTATAGAGGCGCTTCTTCTATCGAGGAATCAATGCCTATACTTATAACCGATGGAGATCTTGAAGTACCTTGCAAAAAGGATAATTACAAATTGTTCTTATGTTCAATGGGGATTCAAAAGTACCTTGCAAATTAGAAAATTACAAATTCATTACCACATTTGAAAATGAGTTTTGTATCATGAATCAATACGTAGGACTAATGGCCACCTTCAACACTGAAGGTGTTTCGTTCCACTTTAGATATCGAAAGTGCTATTTGGGAAATGGGAGAAGGGCACATTCTCCTAAATTTATAGAATTTCAGGGAGGATTGTGCCAACTCCCCGCCATACTTCATGTATGGCTTTTTTTAAAAAACTTCACTCACATAAACGAGCACGAAAATCCTATGACTTGATGAATGACGTGTAACTCAGATTCAAATGTGGTAATGAATTTAGAATTATCAACCATGTGATTCCTCACGTCGAATATAATCATAGCCTTCATGTTCATGCTCATTCGAGCTCTATAAGTTATTTATATAAACTTGAGAAAGACACACATACGAAGAGAACATGTTCAAAAAATGGTATGGATTGCAATATCCATCTTCATTCAAGCACTTCAAGATGTTTATACGTGAACAGAAGGACACACATTCTTTCAAAGTACGTTGACAACGCACAGGTGCAAGCAATCAAGAGGATAAGGGTACCCAAGAATTGTAGTTCTTATAACAAGCCTGTCTGGGAGCAAGCAAGGAATTTTGTTTGCTTTTGTGTGGCGTAAGACATCATTTTATGAAGGGAAAAAAAACCATAGGGATTTTTTAATGGATTTTTTGGAGCCCAACATCCATGTTGATTTCATGAGTGTCCTATTGTCTAATGTGCATTGAACTCCTTAATTACATAGACACTGCAAACGGGTAATAATTACTTCTCTTTCTATTTACATAGAGCTCCATGTTGCCTGCTATCTTTCGGATATATTTTCCTCAATAGGAATATAGCGTGCATCTCTTTTCGTGTGCATATTAATGCGCATTTACTTAGCATTAATCAATAGAACATAAGGAGCACCACCTCTACTCAAACCCTAAGTGCTATAATGTTCACAAAAATCTAGGTGAAATTAATTACAAACACAATATATATTCAATTGCATGATATTTTAAAGTAGTTCACACGAGAAGCCAAATTAAACATTGTACATAAAGAGAACCAATAGAGCCTTTGTGGGAAAATCAGAGCATAGTCTATACTTTAAACAAAGCAAGCATCCTCCTTTGGCAAATCGGCAAATTTTCTAGTGGCAAGAGGAAGAGGCACGTAATCTTCTCCTTTTATAATTGCTTCCTTAAACTTTGCAATATTTTCCCGCACATAAATGTAGTTCTTCTTCCGTCACAGACTCTTCTTCGGTATCGACTATTACTGGATTCTGACGACTACGTGCCTCGTTGCATTCATCACTGTCATGATCACTTCCATGGTTTTTTCTTGTGTATTGTTTGGGTAGAAATACTTTTTTGTCAGTATGTCTATGTAGAAAATACTTTTAATGTCAGTGCATTGCATGAAGTGTGGGATTTTCATCACTTTCCAAATTGATGAAGCTGGCTTTCTATCCATACCATTGCATGTTTTAGGTATGATCCATGATGTAGCATGGTAATATTTCGAAGCAGAGTGTTTCGAGCGTCGCACCAAATTTATTGGGTACGTAATTCTCCATAAACACATGCATGCTTGAACAGATTGACTGGTGAGAGATAGGCATACCTTATTCTTTAGATTTCCTTGACCATACAGAGCATTCAGTTGTCGGCCACAAGTTATTTCTTCAGATGAAACAATGTGGAAAAAAACTTGAAATGGTTTTTATGTAGATCCTTCATGAAATAACCGAGCATACCTTCGAAAGTGAGCATGTGGATTTGGCACAAGCCACCAAGCCTCCTTCAAGTTTGAAGAATTCCCATTGAATGTACCTTTTTATCAACTTGCCAATACTTATTAACGAGGGTGCCATTAGAGAAACCACTATTTGTAAGTGAAGGTGGTTTAGCGTTCAGCACTTCTCTAATGCGAGCATCCCTTTAAGACACTCCATACGAACAAACTCCTCAAAAGGATCCCAGTAAGATACATCTATATCACTGTTTCAAAACAAACTCCTCAAAAGGCTCCCAATAGGATACATCTATATCACCGTTTCGAATCGCCGCTGTCACAAAGACTTTGAAAAGTTTGTTCTTCTTTGCAAGAGGGAATTTCAAGCAATTTGCTAACAAAAGGATCTGATACAACCTTCTTGCCTTTCGTGTTGGGAGTGTCAGAAGAGCTTGCAATCATCTTTGTTTAAAAGACAAACCCGTGTAATCAGTTATGGCAAAAGACCACGCGATCATGTTTGCTCAACACACAAAAAAGAAACTTTGATGGTTGTTCAACACACACACAACCAATCCAACACAGAGTTCTATGCTCGTTGCGGAGTTCCATGCTTGTAAAATGTACAAGAAACAAACCTAACAATCTTGCTTTCCTCTTCACAAGCATATTGTGCACGCACGTGCGGGGCGTGAGTATCCTCAAAGATTGACGATTTGCAAGCGCATTTCTTTGAACAATAGACAGCTTTGGCTCTAGTTCGTGAGAGAGAAGACAAGGTGATGGTAGAGCAGGCACGGAATTACTTACATCACGAAGAGCAAACCTTTTCGGCACCATCGCTACAAGCACATGAACAAGTAGGACGGCAAGATCCTTATAAATAGCCCCGCCGCCGACCAAGCGGCTAAAAAAAGAAATGACACAAACCTATCGCAAGTGTTGCGGGCACATGACGGCCATCCTCTACCGACATTCAACGTCACCTAATAGACAAGGAAAAGAGCATGCTGATCCATACACAACGAGATCAAGATCGCTGCAGAAGCAACCACATAGACCACTTGGCATTTGCTAGAAGCTTCAGATGGCCACTACACGGAACATCCCACATCCAAAACACTAGAACGAAAGCATGCCAGAAATCATACTGCGCACGTGAAGGTCACAGCACCCGCAAATCGGATCATCACCATGCCATGCCCTAGAAGCTTGCCATGGAGATCGCACAAAAAGCCACCACATGCAAAGCATCAGCAGACGATGTCAAACTGCACATTGTCAACGCACCCACGAATCGGACCATCACCATGCCATAGGTAGAAGCTTGCCATGCTGATCGCACAAAAAGCTGCCACCTGCAAAGCAACAAACGACATCATACTGCACGCTGAACAGCACCGGCAAATCGAACCAACACCATGCCATGGCCTCGAAGCTTGCCATGGAGATCGCACACCATCGACTGCACATGAAGGTAAAACCACCAGCAAATCGGAGCATCACCATGCCATGGCCTAGAAAGCTACCACATGTAAAGCAATAAACGACGTCGCACTGCATGCTGTCGAATGCACACTGACATGTCTGCATATTACTAAAAGCACAAAGTTTAGAAACTTCCCTTTTTGGGTGGTTATTTTCCTCACTAACAATTTTTTTAAAAAAATATCTAGGCGATTTTTCTATCCGCTTGGATGTTATATTTTTTGCATTAGAGCCATCAGCGAAGAAATCACACTGGAACAACTAATTTGTGAGGAGATAATCAAAACATTTACCCACATAAATAATACTCTCATTTGCATCGTGTTTGCCCACGTAACTAGAAAGAAACTTCTAGTACCAAGTAATGCTGCTCTTCAGCTCCAATTCCCAATGAAACTTGGTATCAAGCACAGAGGTTTTTGGTATCAAGTACATGCTCTTCAGCTCCAATTCCCAATGTAACTTGGTATCAAGCACACAGGTTTTTGGTAGCAAAGAGGTTTTAACCTATGAAACAATACGTGAAGCATAACTTCATGAGTAAGTGAGGTGGATTGGGGGTTCCCGATGGAAGAGGGTTAAACTATGAAGTGATATGTGAAGCATGGTTTCATGGGTAAGCAAGGAGGTTGGGTAGAGATTTCTATACAAGCTCGTTTACTAACATTTCCAAGTCCTGCTATGATCTCAGTAGAATACCAAAGACCTTGATCTCCATTTATTACTTAGTATACAAAATGTCAATCCTTTGACAGCTTTCTAAATAGTTTCCCTTCACCATATATATTTTTCCACGCATTTTACAACATTTTTTTTGGACTATCTACACATCCTGAACTTCATCTCAACTTAATTCTGCGCTAAAGCTATACCATCAACATCTTGTGGGGAGCTCTCTCGGACTGATAATTTATGAAAAACCAGCTTTTGCTGAGGAAGCTGACCACTGGCGAAGGCAGAGAGCTCTGTATCAACAAATATCGTGTCGTCTTCTTTGAAATCTCCACGCAAGATGCCCTTCGCAAGTTCATTTTCCACATTTTGTTGGATAACACGTTTGACTGGCCTAGCTCCATAGTTGGGATCATAACCCAAGCTTCCAAGAAGATGCACAGCACTATCGCTCACTTTGATAGTTATCTTCTTTTCCTTCAATCTCTTTTGCACGCGCTCCAGCTGTTAAGCCAACATTTGGAGTTGTTAATCAGCTGCTACTTATAGAAATTTAATGTAAAAGAAACAATCTTATTAAGTAAAACATAAATATATATACCTAGATGAATCCAGAAACATGCCCAAATTCACCTTATAAGAACATAAAATATAAAAATCAGGATTTTAAACCCTGATCAAATTGTTCCCTGCACTCGGGAGTCGTGGCCCATCATATGGATCATACCTACTCATTTAATCTCATCTAGGAGGCTCAACTCCTATAAACAATGCAGGTCAGATTAAGAGTTGAAATATTAATTACCTGTAGCTTTACAATGCTGCTAATCTGTTCCCGGTCCAGTGGTTGGAAGACAATATATTCATCAATACGGTTCATGAACTCAGGACGAAACGTTGCTCTTGCAACATCCATCACCCGGTTCTTCATAATCTCATATGTGTTTTCAACTGATCCATCACCACCTTCCATGTTCAAAATGTATTGAGATCCAATGTTTGAAGTCATAATGATAACTGTGTTGCTGAAGCTTACAGTCCTCCCTTGCGAATCGGTCACCCTTCCATCATCCAAGATCTGGAGAAAAATGTTGAACACGTCTGAATGTGCCTTCTCAATCTCATCAAACAGAATGACTGCATAAGGTCTTCTACGAACAGCTTCAGTAAGCTGCCCACCCTCCTCATAGCCAACATACCCTGGAGGTGCTCCAATAAGACGTGATACAGCATGTTTCTCCATATACTCACTCATATCAATCCTGACAAGTGCTTCTTCCGTGTTGAACAGGTATGAAGCCAGGGCTTTAGCTAGCTCTGTCTTACCCACTCCTGTTGGACCCATGAACATAAAACTAGCAATAGGCTTATTGGGATCAGACAGCCCTGCACGTGAGCGTTGAATGGCTTCAGCAACTGACTTCACTGCTGGATCTTGTCCCACAACTCTCTTGTGTAGTTCAACGTCTAGATACAGAAGCTTCTCTCTTTCTGACTGCTGAAGCTTTGAAACCGGAATCCCAGTCCACTTGCTAACAATCTCAGAGATGTCATTACCAGTCACCTCTTCTCTGAGCATAGGCTTGCCTGTGCTCTGGTACTCATCCAATTCCTTCTCAGTTGCCTCTAATTGTCTCTGGAGTGACATTAGACTGCCATATTTCAGCTCCGCAGCCCTATTAAGATCATAGTCACGTTCTGCCTGCTGGATCTCGATATTCACCCGGTCAATCTGCTCTCCAATTTGGCAAGATACAAAGAAATAATAAGCATAATAAAAACAACGAACTACAACTTTAAACCCCAAAAGCACATCCACCTTCTCCCTCGAATGCACACACTTTCATTCATCCTAACAAATTAAACTTGGCAACTTTGTTTTTCCCTCCCTTGGGGTCTTGACTCTTTCCACACAAAAACCCCGGCTTACAAAAAAGGGAGCTCTCACTCATTGGTCTCTGATAGGTGTAAAATCTTCCTGTCCAGCCCTCGCTCATCTGATGGGGGCGGAAAATCTCTCTGGAAAGGCCCTTTAAGTATGAGAAACAATAGAAACAGGTACTGCAAAATAATACCTCTTCTTTGATTGATTGAATGCGAGTCATGACTGATTTTTCATGCTCCCATTGATCAGTAAGCTCTTTCTGCCTTTGCTTTAAAAGCTCCAACTCAGCTTCGATTTTATTGAGTCTATCTCTCGAGGCCTTGTCTGTATCATTTGTAAGAGAAAGACGCTCCATCTCAAGCTTCAATACTGATCTATCTATTTCATCTAATGCAGTGGGCTTTGAAGTTATTTCCATCTTTAACTTGGCAGCTGCTTCATCAACCAAATCGATTGCTACAGCACAGCACCCAGAAGATTTATCAGAGACATTTACAGAACTATATACCATGAAATTCAACAAAAAGAGGGCATTTAGCATTTCGTGTTAGTCCCCAAAAAAAAAGGGTAGACCTTTAATCAGCCATGGTTGCAACTTGTTACATGCACTTCATGCTAATCCAGAAAAAATTTAGACCTTACTCAGCTATAGTTAGAACTTGTTACAGGTCCGCTTAACCTGTATGCTTAGCAGGCTGGGCGAAGCCATGAGAAGGCTAGGCTGAGCCATGGTTTTAGTAGTTAAGCCCCCTCTCCCTCTTCCTTTCCCTTCCTCCGCCCAAATATGCGTACACAAAGATATGGAGCCTGTCCAGCAATCTCTCTCTTTATTGTAGAGAGTACTGATATGGTCATCATGGTTTACTTTGTCAAGGATAATCAAGAACTGTATCTTGGTAAACACTGTTGTCAGCACAGTGGGACTGATGAAGGTCACTGTCCAGAAGACCAAAATCATGCTGGTAAATGTTAGAATCAAATACCGAGAAACTCTATCAGGGTTGGAATAATCTGCATCGAGCCTGGATCGAAGACACCGCAATAGATTATGGCTAGGGACCCTCCTCCCAGCCATAGGCTCCCTGGCTCCCTTCTGGAACCACCCCCAAACTTGAGGTCAAATTGACATGAGTCATCACCTGACAACACACCCTAGCACCCCATACTGTTGGAATATATAATCTCCAGAGGGTCTACATCACCTTTTTTCATGCATCACCTTTTTTCATGCTTGTACTGGTCATTTTATGAGACCTTGTATTGGCATATCTCGCAGATATTATTTGGGATTTTCTACCATTTTTTAGGGATTTTAAAATTTATAGCATTTTATGCTAATGGACAGCTTTTGGCCTGCTAACAGCTGGCCGACCAGCTCTCTGGAGGGATATCTAAGGGTTCTCACCCTTCCTCTCACTTTTCATCTCATTCGAGGTCATTGGCTGTAGCAATAGTCTCTTATGCTTGTAAACACCTACGGGCTTCCCTCATGCTCATTTTCAGCAATAATCAATTGTTTCCACCCTTCTACACTTTGTGCTTTGGGCCTACAACCTGTGATGCTCTTTCACATACCACCAAACTGCCTACCTGCCTACAACTACACTGACCCCGAGGTCCTGCACACCTTAGTAGATCTCCCTCCATCGCGTGGATACCTCATAATCATCAAAACTGAGCCCAAACTCACTTATATCAGAAAATGAAACTCGCGGCGGTGCCCGGGGGACTAGGGCCTTTGACACACTTGTTGATACCATCAATGCATATTAAAACATTTAAAAGCTGGACAAAACATCCACAAATGCTGAAAATAGAGCTTGCACACGTGACACCACATAGAGACCGGAATGGGCCGAACCCCTACCCCTTGGAGTATTATTACCCAAGGAGAATAATATCATGTACAAGCTTTGAGGGCCTTTCTCTCTCCACGGGAGATGCCAGATTATCCATATACAAATGCCATAACACAACTCAACACGAGGCAACCAAGCCGGAACATAGGCTGTAGAAATGCCGAGCCAACAATATAATCCATATACGTCCGTGTGGGTACTGATTCTTCCCCAAAAACCACGGGTTTTCATGCAATAGAGCTGGTACAGCAAGTACAACTCTCCATTCAGCCGGTACAACAGGTACAATGGTTGGTACAACCGGTACAATGGTTGGTACAATAATAGGTACGATGGCTATTGTAGTCGGTACGATGGGTGATACAGCAAGTACAAATGCTAGTACAGCATGTATAGTGACTAGTACAGTAGGTACAGTGGCTGGTACAACAAGTACAAAAGCTAGTACAACCGGTACAATGGGTGATACAGCTAGTACAGAAGCTGGTACAGCTAGTACAAGGGCTAGTACAACAAGTACAATGACTAGAAATCATAATAAATGATTAAATACCCTTGCCTTCAGTATTTCTTCGCGATGGAAGCCTCCAAAACAGTCCCCATTAGCCGGTATTCTTCATGGGCAGCCTTTAAGATAGAGAGAAAGAGAGTAGCCATCATTAGGACACCTGTAACGGTGGTAGAGGCTAGTGTACACCAAGAGAGCCTCTATTAATAAAGAGAGAGGGCTCCAATTTATAGATTTGGGCCTCCCATGAGCTAAAATGGCAAGAGAAGGCTACAATGACAAGTGGAGAGCCACACAATAGCTGAAGTGACAAGTGTGAGGCCACTTGTCTCACTTTGATCCACTTTCTAACAAGTGTCAAGCCACTTGTCTCACTTTGATCCACTTTCTTGCCACATATCCCAATCTAAGAGATGGGTCCTTCCATAAACTTTATCTCTAAAAATATCCCAACTGGTAGACATTCTGTCTCATAGGCACTTTGCCAACTCTTGGTATCTACTCAATTCGAGATATAATGACGTGAACAAAATTTCCATCGGAGTCGGACCAAAAACAACAACTCTCATAAATTTTAGGAGTGTGGTCCTTTGTATTCTAGGATAATCCCCCATTCCCAAAGCTTGTACTTTCCAAATATAGACATCCTGGAGTCCACAAGACCCCTTTCATACTGGGAAATTTCTAGGCTGGTGACATCCTCCCCAGCTTCTTAAAAGTTATCCGCAACTTTAAGCTTGAAGCCATATATTCAAGATATAATCATGTCCCATCAAGTGGGCGAGACGAGACAGACTCAAAAATCTAATATAATTGAAGAATCCATGTCCCAAAGAAATGGGTGAGACTAAATAAGTCTCCATAATACCAATATCAAAATTATCAATGACATAATCATATGCCAATGAAAATCACCAACCAGGTGCTAAGATACTTAAATAAGTGCCATGCACAAGAAACTAGTGTCTCGCACAGAAACATGTGCTATGCACACAAACTCGTGTCATTCAAGAGCACAAACCATGGTGACAGAAAAGCTGGTTCTCCATAGTTCTGGCAATCCTTTCTCCCAATCCCAACAGATCCCATGTTCTCCCATATAATCCCAACTCTGATCAACAAGCATGGTGTGGAAACAATGAAACACTCACTCCACAATCGCAACACGAATCCACGTGTATGGTGGAGTGTTCATTGAATTGCCCTCTCACAATCCCAACATGAATCCACATGCATGGTGAGATGAACAATGAACCTCTTAGCCTCTGTATGGGAAGATAGTGATTCTAATATGGCTTTTAAAAATAAATAAATCCATGTCCCAAATAAATGGGTGAGACAAAACAGTCCCATAAGTCCAGATATCATAATTACGTCCTAAGTAAATGGGCGAGACAAAATAAGTCTCCTGCCAACAAGGCATCAGTCCACATGACCCTTGGCATAGACATAAGTTCCGTGCCAACCAGGCGTCATGTCCACTTTACCACTTGCACTCCGTGTTGGTACTCTGACCACACACCTTGGATGAGAGGTGAACTCAAGTAACAAGATAAAACTCACTCGCAGGCATAGACAGCTTGGTGTTCCATAAGCATTTCTGCTACACACAGTTTATAGGCATTTCGGCCACCAACTCACACTACCCTCTTAAGTGCCCATGTTCCCTTCCATTTGCTCTCTATTGTTCCACCCACACATGGTAGAAACAATCTTCAAGAGAGCACGTAGGACAAGAGAACACTACGTAGGGTATGTTGTGCTTGTCACTACCCTTGAAGTGCCCATGTTCCCTTCCATCTGCTCTCTATTGTTCCACCCACACATGGTAGAAACAATCTTCAAGAGAGCATGTAGGACCAAATCCCTAGAGAAGAAGTCCAGGAATCCATAGACCTGTATACCATAATCCTTGTATACCATAACTCTTACCACATACTCCGTGCTAACCACACACCTTGGAGTAGAGGTGGACTTTATCATAAAAGCATCATATCCATGAGATATCCAAAGATTTCTGCTCTATAAACTCGGACAGATTCGTCCATAGAAATTGCTTGTGAAGCCCAATATCTATAAATCTCGTCCAAGAAAGAAATCTCCATAGATATAATCCATCCCAATAAAGGGAGCCATAAACAATGTTTCCCTGAAACCATCTCAAGGCAAACACCACCACCTTTCTCCTTGCATGGCTATACAAGGGTTAGTGAACATTAAAAACACTTCATAGTAAATAGCCAAAGCACCAACTTTGCAAACTCAAAGTATACTTAGCTTTTCTTTGCCATGTTGGTCATGAAGCCAAAAGAAATATCTCCTCACTATATCCTTAAGATATCCCAAGATATATCTCCATATAGCTTGCCTGTAAGCTTGATAATATAATCCACAATATCCATATGGAAAGAGTGCTAAACGTGTGCACATAAAGCCAACTCCACACTTCCAAAATAAAATTTTGTGAATTCATAAATCCTTAGATCAACAAGCTGTCTTCTGCTCATGCTCTTGTTTCATAAGCTATAAAGTGACTAGCCATGCTTAACATCAATGATAGTAAGTGTGGTTCCCACTTGAGATCTTTTCTCTTCCTTATTGATAGAAAGAAGCCTCCGCTTCCAAAAAAGCCTATGCTCTGATACCAATGAAACTCGCGGCGGTGCCCAGGGGACTAGGATCTTTGACACACTTGTTGATACCATCAATACATATTAAAGCATTTAAAAGCTAGACAAAACATCCACAAACGTTGAAAATGGAGCTTGCACACGTGACACCACATAGAGGCCGTAATGGACCAACCCCCCCCCTCCCCCCTTAGAGTATTTTATTACCCAAGGGGAATAATATCATGTACAAGCTTTGAGGGTCTTACTCTCCCCACGAGAGATGCCGGATTATCCATATACAAATGCCATAACACAACCCAACACGAGGCAACCAAGCCGGAACATAGGCTATAGAAATGCCGAGCCAACAATATAATCCATATACCTCCGTGTGGGTACTGATTCTTCCCCAAAAACCACGGATCTTCATGCAATAGAGCTGGTACAACAAGTACAACTCTCCATTCAGCTGGTACAGTAGGTACAATGGCTGGTGTAGCCGGTACGATGACTGGTACAACAAGTACAAATGCTGGTACATGTACACAGTGACTAGTGCAGCAAGTACAGTGGCTGGTATAGTAAGTACAAAAGTTGGTATAGCTGATACAATGGGTCGTACAGCAAGTACAAAAGTTGATACAACTAGTACAAGGGCTAGTACAACAAGTACAATGGCTAGAAATCATAATAAATGATTAAATACCCTTGCCTTCAATATTTCTTCGCGATGGAAGGCTCCAAAACAATCCCCAACAGCCGGTATTCAGCCTTCAAGATAGAGAGAAAGAGAGTAGCCATCATTAGGGCAGCCTGTAACGGTGGTAGAGGCTAGTGTACACCAAGAGAGCCTCTATTAATGAAGAGAGGGGGCTCCAATTTATAGATTTTTTTTTCCCGTACATACCCGAGGCCCACTCAAGTGGGTGGAGCCGATTCATAGATTTGGGCTCCAATTTATAGATTTGGGCCTCCCATGAGCTAAAATGGCAAGAGAAGGCTACAATGACAAGTGGAGAGCCACACAATAGCTGAAGTGACAAGTGTGAGGCCACTTGTCTCACTTTGATCCACTTTCTAACAAGTGTCAGGCCACTTGTCTCACTTTGATCCACTTTCTTGCCACATGTCCCAATCTAAGAGATGGATCCTTCCATAAACTTTCTCTCTAAAAATATCCCAACCGGTAGACATTCTGTCATAGGCACTTTGCCAACTCTTGGTATCTGCTCAATTCGAGATGTAATGACGCAAACAGAATTTCCATTGGAGTTGGGCCAAAAATAGCAACTCTCCTAAATTTTAGAAGTGTGGTCCTTTGTATTCTAGGATAATTCCCCATTCCCAAAGCTTGTACTTTCCAAATATTCAGACATCCTAGAGTCCACAAGACCCCTTTCATACTGGGAAATTTCCAAGCTGGTGACAGAAAACATTACGAAGAGCAACGAGCTGAAGCTTCCCCCCTCTGCGCACCTGCCCCCCCTCTTCCATGTCCTCCTTCGCACTGCCCCCACCTCCCTCCTCAACGCACCTGTCCGCCAGCACTTTCTTCCGCCTTCCCTTCCTACCCTCCTGCGCGCTACCTTCCACACCTTGCCTCCTGTGTGCCCTGCCTTCCGCCCTGCTGCCTGTTTGCTGTCTGCCCATCTGCCTCTCTTGCACGGCCTCGCCTCCTGCTCGCCCCAGCTTCCTCCTTCGCTTCACTCTTGCCACCCTTCCTCTCCATTGTCTCCCCCCTCTTCATTGCCTCCTTCCTTCCTCCTGTGTGCGCACCCCTCCCCTTCTACGTCTTTCCCCCCTCCTCGCACACCCGCCTTGGTGCCCCCCCGCACGTCCATCCATCGCCGCCTCTCCCGGCTTGGAGTCCTTCCTCCTTTGCTGCTCTCTACCTCCCTTCTTCCTCCTCCCGTCACACCCCCTCAACTTCCCTCTCAGCAGGTTTTTTGCGCTTGGGCTGTTCTTCTTTCAACAGGTGTCAGTTTCCTCCCTTCAAGAGGACTCCATGGCAGACTATCCGTCATCCCTGACCGAGGCCGCAGTCCCCTTCCTTTTCTCTAAAGTGGACATCCAACTCCTAGCATCAACAGTAGCCTCCCTCGGAGCCTCAACACTTGTATGCAAGATTGTGAGTAGCCACCCAGCCTGCAGCTAGCTTCGTGACTTGCTCTAGGCCAGCCTCCTTGGCAAGCTAGACAAGATCATGGATATCCATACCCTCGGGCACGACAACTACCAGGCAGAGTTCAACACCCCGGCTACTTTGGACCACAGCTAAGCCCCTTTGCGTTGCGCGTATAGTCACAAGAAACGTTTCGAGGTTTCGAAGTCCGTCACTAAAAAAAAACGTAGGTTTCGAAAAATTATATACATATATATACACATACATACATTTCGAAGGTTTTGAATGGACGAATCCAGTGCAACTGACGATCATTTTAATATACATTTTTATATATGTATATACATATTTATGTGTGTGTGTGTGTGTGTGTGTGTGTGTGTGTGTGTGTGTGTGTGTGTATTTATGTATATATACATACGTATATATACATACATATACATACGTTTTGAAGGTTTCAAATGGACGAATCCAATGCAGCTGTGGGTCATTAGAAGGTAGTTCTCAAAGCATTTTTCAATGGGACAAGAGAATCATCAATTTAGGATATATATGTAGCCAAGGGGAGTCACACAAGAACATGATTTTCTTTCAGTTTTGAGGTTTTTTTAGACCAAGGGGAGTTGCACATGGACAAGATTTTTCCTTGCAACCCCCTATTGGCAAGTTTTAGGGGCATGTTTCAACCAAGAGAGCAATGTCAAAAAACCTCAAAAACCAAAAATTTAAAAATTTAAAAATTTAAAAATTTAAAAAAAAACTTGAAATTTGGGCAAAACTATCATATCGCAAAGGGTTTCGAGGGTTTTTGAAACTGTTTTGAAGTTTCAAGGTTTCGAGGTTTCACAAGTTAGAAACGGGTTTTTTTGTGACTATGGTTGCGCACGGCCTAGGCGTTTTCCACACATTGCCAGCATGGCTTTGATCCAGCCTCCAACCCTCTCGCTGAGAATCCGGATTCCCGATCACAATCTGTTTTTCAGGGCTAGAGAAGGAGTAATAACACTCCATGCTATTTCCACTCTGGCTTCTTTGCCATCCGCCTCAACACCTCTAGCTCCCGCTACCTCTAGAGTAGCCTCTTCCACCTATTTGTACATTAGATTCTTGTTGTTGTTGATGCCCATGATTTTGGCTTCCAAACTAGCATGCACCTCAGCCTCTAGATAATGACTACCTCTACCTCTACATGTGTCTGTGTAGAAGGCAATACCAAAGTAGAGCACTTCTACCAACTATCATGAATCTTCGATTTCACCACGTAGAAGACATTGAGTATGCAACATAAAATTTCAACAAATTCCACACAATTTGGCAATTCTCATGAATTGAATTCATTATATAGGGGTTTTTTTAACAAAAAGAATGTAAGTACCAAAAAACAGATATTTAAGAGATTCCCAAATGATCCAGTGTATGCCCAATGGAATGATTAAACATCCCGTCATAACGCCGACCCAAGGAATAACGTGCAGACTCTTATCTGAATCCCACATAGTAAGAACCTCCTAGCACAAAGAGAGAACTTCGTGTTCATCTTTCTATGCTCATCAAGGACCGTGGTTAATCAACTTCGCGCTCAGCCATGTCCAACGCAACCTTTAAGGATAAGGTCCAAGCCATCTCAGTGGCTTCATTGACTCCAACTCATTACTAGCCCTCGTCGCCAATCAGCTTAAAAAGCTAACCAAACACAAGCTATCCATAACCTGATGCTCATGAGCATGTTCCTACTGTACATCATGCATGTCCACAGCCAAAGCCCCACCAAAATGTTCAACCCTAGGAACAATCCAAAAACGTGTCTGTGATCACTAGCGCAAGCCTCTCATGAAGAGGCAAGAAGATGGTCACCCTGTGCTTGTAGTAATGGCCCTTTTTTGCAGAAACCTGTGCCTAAACAGTAGCCACACCTCTTCATGTAAGGGACTGAGATGAGCATTTTTAAGAAAAATGCCAAAACTTACTTAAAAAAGTTGGCTTCCAACTTTAACCTACACTTACTCCTCTTTTAGGTACTAGGACTGCCTTATCAATGACACTTTCCTTTAGCCATAGAATGGCTCCACACGACACCGAAACATATTCACAGATCAGACTCACAAATATTTCTTTACTGACAAAGATACTTCATCTGCATTCAAAGTAAAAGGAAACTGGCAGCTAACAGGAATTTCTTTAGAAAAGAAAGTAGTACTAAACTGATAAATACCTTTGTCAGGAAGAAACCGATCACTAATGTATCGATCTGCAAGCAATGCTGCCTCAACTAATGCACTATCTGAGATTCGAACCCCATGGTGTAGCTCATACCGCTCACGCAAACCTCGAAGTATGGAAACTGTGTCTTCCACCGATGGCTGGTCTACATAAACTTGTTGAAAGCGGCGCTCTAATGCTGGATCTTTCTCTATGTATTTCCTGTACTCATCGAGGGTTGTTGCTCCAATACATCTAAGCTCCCCTCGACCAAGCATTGGCTTCAACAAATTCCCAGCATCCATGGCTCCATTTGTTGCACCTGCAACAAGAGCTCACAACTGATATTAGATTAACCCCTTAAATCCATACATCATCATAAGTACATAGATGTATATATTTATATACCTGCCCCTACAACAGTGTGTATCTCATCAATGAAAAGAATAATTTGAGCATCTGAATCTTTAACTTCTTTAAGCACAGCTTTCAGCCTGTCCTCAAACTCTCCACGATACTTTGCACCAGCAATTAGAGATCCCATGTCCAGGGATATAAGCTGCCATCAATTTGCAAAGACAATCAGAATCTCTCTCTCTCTCTCTCTCTCTCTCTCTCTCTCTCACACACACACACACACACACACACACATCCATACATACACGAATGTACTATGTATGTGTGCATGTGTGTATGTATGTATGTAGGTATGTGCGTATGTATGTGTATGCATGCACAGATCGGTGGATGCATGGATGTATGAATGCATGCATGCGCACACAATATAGTTATACTCCATAGTTATGTGAAACGGAAACAGAAATGGAAATGAAAATGGCAATTTTGAGGGTGTTGAAAGTTGAAACAGGGAACACCATGTCAAGGGGGAGAGAGGAGAAGAATAGGGAGCAGAGAAACACATGGAGATGAAAGAAAATGGGAGGGTATATGACGGGAGACTCGATGACTGATGACTTTTGCTTGGGAATCTGTAGATGTTATCAGGAAATGGCTGATATGCCAAGGAAATGGCTGAAATGACTGCTGTTTTGGAAAGAAACCGCCGAATTGGCTGAGGCACATTTCAGACCTTTTGACCCTCCAAAACGGCCCGATGTCCTTCTTTCCCCCCCACACACACGCACACATATACATATGTATATTATAGACATACATGCAAACATATGTTTACACATACATACATACATAGACATACATACAAACATGTGTCCGTATATATACACATTCGTACACACACACTCATATATATATTCCCATATATACACATATAAACATATATTCCCATACATACACACATAAACATACATACACACCACACACACACACACACACAAATATAAAGACATAAACATATATTCCCAAACATACACATATACAGACAGACATACCACACATCACACAGACATATATAGATAGATAGACAAATATGCACGCATACAGTCATGCAGAGAGAGTTACAAATATGCATGCATACAGACATGCAGAGAGAGTTACCCAACCCCTTTTCAAGAGATCCAACTACGATAAAATAGAATAAACTAGCTTCATGGTGAATCTCATACTTTTCTGTTCATCAACGCTTCTGGAACATCCCCCTGTACAATTCTTTGTGCCAACCTGCAAAGGCAAAAAAATGATAATAAGTGATTAAAATTCTAATGTGCTACAAAAAAAAACAAGATGCCTTTGGTAAATCATACAAGGATCTTCTTTGTATTTTCTCTAGCAAGTTAAAGGATATTCAACATCAAAGCCATACCCTTCAGAGATTGCAGTTTTTCCAACTCCAGGCTCTCCTATCAGGACTGGATTGTTCTTTGTCCTTCTTGAAAGGATCTGAATACACCGCCGAATCTCATCATCTCTCCCAATAACCGGATCTAACTTGCCTTGCCTAGCCATTTCAGTCAAATCCTTCCCATACTTTTCCAAAGCTTCATATTTTCCTTCAGGATCTGCACAGTGGAAAAGAACACCTAATGATGACTGAACAAACAAATACTTGGAACTCCAATGTGTACAGCAAGCCCTGGATTAAAAATGGCATACCCTGATCTATGACCTTCTGAGTCCCTCGGATCGCCTGTACAGCTGAAGCAAGGGCTTTTTGGCTGATTTGGAAATCTTTGAACAACTGCTGACCAAAACGCTTGTCTTGCGCAAAGGCAAGAACTAAATGCTCAACTGATATGAATGAATCAGCGTATTCCTTCTTGAAACCTCTAGCTCTATCGATTAATGCCTCCAAATCACGACCTAACATGGATCCACTTGTTTCACCGATAACCTGTGTCACGAGCAAGTAGCTCTCTAAGTCCCTTAGACTTAGTGAGTCATGAAAATGCTCAGCAAGCAGCAATTTTAGGTGACTCACAAAGATCTCACAAAATAAAAAAAATTGTGTGTCCCCCAAGTAGGTAGCAATTTTAGCCCCGCACATAGCTAGTCATGAAGATGCTCTTTACATTGCTAAAAAAAAGAGGAAATTAGCAGGACCTATATATACAAATGGAAAGTTCAAGTTATTTCTCAAACTTAACAAAAAACTAAAGTGTGATCTTGACTCAATGAGAGTCTACTCACAAAGCTTCAAAACATCAACTCCAACATGCATAACATAGAATTCCTGCAATGATATCCCCCCTCACATCATCAGGGTGCCAAGAGTAAGTGCAGGTTCATGTGTAAGTCTCGTGTAAACATATGTCACCTCAATATACAAATCTTCATAGATAAATCATCAAACTAAATTTCTATCCTCCTTTGAAGGTGAAAGGCAGACTCAAGCAACGATGAGGGCACATTACAGAATTTTTCAGCACAATCTGCTATAAATACGACTGAATCATTTCTTGCGAAACAAAATTTGAGCCCCCACGATTGCCTTTATGTTTTGCCAAAATTGTAGTCCTAATGTGAACCTGATCAAACCAAATTTGCACACCTACATCTGTGTACTTATGTATGTTCCTTGATTCAAGTGTGTAAATATTGTAATGAGCACGGCTCTGACCCTATGTGTTGTTTTGAATGTATACCGAAATGAGAATTCTCCTACACTTCTGCGTTCGGCCAAGGTTGCATCCAAGGCCAAGGTTGCATCCAAGTCCAAGGTTGGAGCTTACAACACCAAATTAGTCTATCAAGAGACATAGGATTTAGAGGCATGGCAGTCTAGACAATCTTGCAACAACCAAGAGGCAGCCTTGGAAATGGTGGTCTTTTACTTGTGTTGGATTAAGGGAGAACATGGCTTCTTGTGTCCATGTGAGTTTGATCAAATGATGGAGTAAGCACATGCACTCTGTGTGTGTTTGCGTGCGCGCGCGCAAGGTATGCACCTTTAAATACGTACTTTACTTAAAGTACACTAGGTACAAGGAGGCAAGAGGTAGTAGCTCACTTTTGGCTGCCTCTGAATGTATCTCTCAGTAGCTTGAAGCAGAGAACTGTTATCAACATTGGCCTTTGCAAAAATGCGCCGCGCTAATCCATTTCTTTGTTCCAGTAATGCCTTCATCAGATGTTCTGTCTCCACAATCTGTTGCTTGCTTTCCTTGGCAACCTCAGGCGATGATACCACAGCTTGCCAGGCCATCTCTGTGAAATCTGTTTGGCTTATCTGCAGGCAAAGCAAATAAACGCATGGGATAAGGCATCAGATGCAGCTGAAAGTTAAATGCAAAGCATATATATGCATTTGTTGTTAATGCATCAAAGGTAAACAAAGCATACTAACGTGTGAAGAAACCGAACGGCAATGAACGCTAATGTATGCTTAGTATAAGAATTAATCTGGCTAATCATACATTTGCTGAAGGCCGATGCAAAGCAACCTAATCAAATGGCAAAGCATGCTAATGTCTGCTTGATACAAGAAAAATTCTGGATAATCAGGTACCAAATACCCCACGACTGCAAGCATTAACATAATTTGAGGATGCTAAGCATGCCATAACCCAGCTAAAAAGAGATAGTTAGTGCTGCTTACTTGGCCTGCCTCGCAGCGAATGAGCCCGCGCAAGCTTCTCTTCTCTCGCCAGCCCGGTGGCTTCAGCGGCCTGCTCCAAATAAAATTTCCATGTCTGAGGCTCTGAAAGATGGCGCCTTTCTTCCTGTTAACTGACAAGGCAAATCTTCCGCTCTGTGTCGCCCTGGCCACCGCACAAATACCTCGCCCCGAAAATCCTGCCACTGGATTATCCGAGGAAAGCCTGAAATTTGAGGAAGAAGAAGAAGAAGTAGTAGAAGGCCTGTAAATGGAAACGAAGCTAGGGCTAACAGAGGCCATGTCTGTGCTCAGGCAGCAATGGAGTCTGTGTGTTTTGGTTTAGCTCGTGACGAGAGTGAGGGTATTTGCCACGCACAAGCTTTTAAACGAGCTGTTTTTTCACACGTACTATCGAAGGTTCTGGTGCATTTCTGAAACATCTGGATGGTTGCACTAGTTGTGCCGGTTACACACATGCCTTCCGCCCAAGGTTGCTTTCTAATAATAAAACCTCTTCTTCCAAATGTGTCATTACTCAACTTCTTATGAGTGGCTAATGCAATCATGGTTCTCATGGCTACTAACTTGAAAACTGGGCTGAAAGTTTCTTTGTAGACAATGCCATAATGGTAACCAATCTACCTTTGTTTATGCTTATAGAACCATCTGCATTATGCTTAATCTTGTACACCCACTAGCATCCAATTGGTTGCTTAACTTCTCGTAAATTTGCAAGTTCCTATGTTTGTTGAGTATATCCAATACATGCATTTCTTATCCATAGCATCAATCCATTCTTGCTTCCTCAAAAGAGTTCTCTTCGAGCACTATTA